>NC_134400.1:163981937-164584769 GCF_050003625.1 Haematobia irritans
CTTTATTTCTATAGTAATAGAAATAAATTCAATTACTTCGACTTTTGAGCCCAGGACATTTTGGAGAGTACAGCTGGCACAAATGAATACCAAACAGTCCATCCTCTCAAGACAGCTCTTCGTCGAGAATGGGTCAAAATACCGCAGAACCACTTTCGCAAAGCGTGTGATAGATTTGTAGTCCTTTCGAACAAATCTAAAATGATTCTAAAATTTCATATTACTTCCGAAATTTTTTGCTTTGAACAAACAAAATTAAAAAAAAAAAAAAAACAAGTATATACAGCAGTAAGTCCGGCCGGGCCGAATCTTAAATACCCACCACCATGAATCAAATATTAGGTTTTCCTTTGAAATTGCAGGGGGTTTGAGGACAGATCAATCAGAGCAGTTCAACCAGTACACTTCCCGAAGATAAATTTAAATATTTTACCTATGAAGACTATGTAAGATTCTGGATTTATAAGAACCATTGTTGTTTGAGTTTTAGAGGAATCATTAACATATTTTGTAAGTGTGCAAGAAAATTATAAAATAACGTCTTGATTGATTATAAAATAACGTCTTGAAATCTTTAATCTGTAGATTTTCACCCGAGAAAAAAAATCTGGAAAATTCTATACCCTTAAGAAGTGAAATCGGTCTATATGAAGTCATTACCAAATGGACCCTCTATATGGCCAGAAAATACCTCTAGATTTCCAATTTCAGGCAAATTGCATAAAAACTTCGGATTCTAGATGCCCAAGAAGTAAAATCGGGAAATCGGTCTATATGGGGGCTATACCAAAACATGGACCGATACTCACCATTTTCGGTACACCACTTTACGGTCCTAAAATACCCCTAGATTTCCGATTTCAGACAAATTGGATAAAAACTACGGTTTCTATAAGCCCAAGACCCAACTCGAGAGGTTGATTTATATGGGGACCATACCAAAACAGGGACCGATGCTCACCATCTTTGGTTCACCTCTTTATGGTTCTAAAATACCTCTAGATTTCGAATTTCTGGTAAATTGAATAAAAACTGCGGATTCTAGAAGCCCAAGAAATAAAATCGGGAGATCGGTCTATATGGGGGCTATACCAAAACATGGGCCGATACTCACAATTTTTGGCACACCTCTTTATGGTCCGAAAATACCTCTAGATTTCAAATTTCAGGCAAATTGGATAAAAACTACCATTTCTATAAGCCCAAGACCCCAAATGCGGAAGTCGGTTGATTACAACAGACAGACAGCCAGACACACAGACAGACAGACAGAAAGACGGACACACGGACATTGTTATATCGTATTAGAATTTCTCCCTGATCAAGAATATATATACTTCATATAGTCGGAAATCGATATTTCGATGTGCTACAAACGGAATGACAAACTTATTATACCCCCGTCACCATTCTATGGTGGTGGGTATAAAATTTTATATATAGCGCTTTATTTAGTTGCATTAGCTATTAACCACCTTTTAGATACTGGTTAGCTATATTTTCGATGGTGAAGGGTCATGTTGTCATTCGACTTACTTCCATATTTTTACAAGTTTTTAGTTACGTCTATTGAAACGTTCAAAGAAAATAACAATCTTATTTCATGTAGACCACGCGACGCTTGTGAATTGACCATATACAAAGAAGGAGAGTTTTCGGAGCCCACACTTAATCGCATCTCAGTCAGTCAATTGATCGTTGTAGCAAATGTCCACAATTTGTTAGTAGCTTGACTGTTGAGTGCGGCAAAAGCTGTAGCTAATAGCTGGGCGTTCAATCAAAACAAACGATTCTGCTGCTTTGTGAGTTTGGGCGCCATGCCGTGCCCCTCTATAAATGAAAGCCACCGCCATTTGAAAGAGAAAAAGTTCTATAAAAACCCATTCAACATTGGGATGCCAGTTTATTTGCAAAAATTCGCGAAACTTGTGAACATACCAAGAGATCACTTTGAAACGCAATAACGCGTCACTAACGAGTCGTATTAAAATATCGAGCGAGTGTTGCTTAAGTACGTTGCACATACACACACCCATACCCATCAATAAAAAGGATTATCAATTGAACGGAAACGGATATACAATGGCTTTAGTACCTGCAAATTCTACACTTAGCGATTGGGATTATTGGGATCAACGTCGCCGTTTATGGCGTGATTGGGATTTGGTGGACTGGGATGTACCATACTACAAAAGATTACAGCGTGTGGGATCTGCTCCCGATCTTAGCCGTGTGGTGGTTGGGAAGGATGGATTTGAGGCCAATATTGATGTGGGTCCCTTCAAGCCCTACGAAATTACAGTGAAGACTTCTGGTGATACTGTCATCGTAGAGGCCAAACACGAAAAAAGACGTGATGGTGATAGTTTTGTAGGACGTCACATTGTCAAACGTTTCATTTTACCCCGTGGCTATTATCCCAATGATGTCCGGGCAGAACTGAGCTCCGATGGCATTCTCATAGTCAGATGTCCCCCATGTTCGACAGCCGAGCGTAGTGTATATGTGAGACAAATGGGTCTGCCCTATTTGAGTCTAAAACATTAAGTTTTAATAGAAAAGAAAAAAGAAAAAAATCCTTCCACTACCAAATACTTCCAGAAAAAAAAACTCATTCAAGAATATTGCGACGAACGAACGAAAGTGAAAACTAGAAATGGACAAAAACCGAAAGTGTTGTTCAATTTTATTGTTAATCATTGTTAATTGTGCAATATTGAGAATTAACCTCCTACGAATCTATTAGGATCTAAGTGTTCTTATTCTTTTAGTAGTTAGACCCTGTTGCTGATATGTATGAAAGTATCTTGCCAAAATTTCATCAACTTTTTTTATTATTTTTATTAACTCTCAGCACATATATTTAATCTATATTTACCAAATGATAATATTGTAAATGTAAGAACCAAAAAAAAATTAAATAAATAATTTTTGTTCATGTTCTAATTAGAATCACTATTGTGTTGAATATTGATTGAAGGAGAATTGAAAATAAGAGGAGAACTAAATTGCGAGCGAGCCGAAGCATTACAGACCACCAATTTGAAACAATGGTCGGTCAACAAAATATAAATCTGTGACATTTAGTTGTTGGAGTTTGTATTAGATGGTCGACAAAGATATATATCTATATCCCAATAAATTAAAAATCTGAAAATAATTGGCTATCTTGGGGATGCTTAAAACGTACATAAAAAAAAAAAAAAAAGTATAAACGGCCGTAAGTTCGGCCAGGCCGAATCTTATGTACCCTCCACCATGGATTGCGTAGAAACTTCTACGAAAGACTGTTATACACAATCGAATTACTTGGGTTGTGGTATCTTAAATCGTTTTCTAAATTGTGAGTTAGTCCACACGTGGTATATATTAGACAAAAAGGTATGTAAGTCTACAAATAATTACGAATCGATATGGACTTTTGCACGGTACGTAGGGAGCCAGAATTGAAATATGGGGGTCGCTTTTATGGGGGCCATATACAATTATGAACTTGATATGGCCCGAGTAAAAATTGAGAGATCTAATTTGATACGATTAGATATAAGCAGATCCAAAAAATGGTAAGATCTAATCATATCTAATTACTATGGAATTAGATCTGATCAGATCTCAATATTGGCCTAGATCTAATGTCTTAGATATAATCATATCTATCCTTACATATAGTTGGATCTTATGTTAGATCTCGTCACATATGTAATTATATATAATTATATCTTATTCTGTCTCATCATATCTGGGTAAATCTACTTAGATCTAAAGAGGCCAATTTTAAGATCTAATCATATCTAATTAGATCCACCAATTTTTACACGGGGGACCAATTTTTGTGTGATTGGGGATCGATTTATCTGAGGGCTATATATAAATATAGACCGATATGGACCTAGTTAGGCATGGTTGTTAACGGCCATATACTAGCACAATGTACCAAATTTCAACTGACTCGGATGAAATTTGCTCCTAGAAGAGGCTCCAAAACCAAATCTTGGGATCGGTTTATATGGGGGCTATATATGATTATGGACTGATATGGACCACTTTTGGCATGGTTGTTAAATACCATATACTACCACCACGTACCAAATTTCAACCGAATCCGATGAATGTTGGTCTTCCAAGGGGCTCCGGAGGTCAAATCTGGCGATCGGTTTATATGGAGCTATATATAATTATGCACCGATGTGGACCAATTTTCGCATGGTCATTACAGACCATATACTAACACCATGTACCAAATTTCAGCCGGATAGGATGAAATTTGCTTCTCTTAGAGGCTCCGCAAGCCAAATCTGGGGATCGGTTTATATGGGGGTTATATATAATTATGGCCCGATATGGACCAATTTTTGCATGGTTTTTAGAGACCATATACTAAGACCCTGTACCAAATTTCAGCCGGATCGGATGAAATTTTCTTCTCTTAGAGGCTCCGAAAGTCAAATCGGGGGATCGGTTTATATGGGGGCTATACATAAGTATGAACCGATGTGGACCAATTTTTGCATGGTTGTTAGAGACCATATACTAACACCATGTACCAAACTTCAGCCGGATCGGATGAAATTTGCTTCTCTTAGAGGCTCCGAAAGCCAAATCGGGGGATCGGTTTATATGGGGGCTATATATAATTATGGACCGATGTGGGCCAATTTTTGCATGGTTGTTAGAGACCATATACTAACTCCATGTACCAAATTTCAGCCGGATCGGATGAAATTTGCTTCTCTTAGAGCAATCGCAAGCCAAATTTGGGGATCGGTTTATATGGGGGCTATATATAATTATGGACCGATGTGGACCAATTTTTGCATGGTTGTTAGAGACCATATACCAACACCATATACCAAATTTCAGCCGGATCGGATGAAATATGCTTCTGTTACAGGCTCCACAAGCCAAATCTGAGGGTCCCTTTATATGGGGGCTATACGTAAAAGTGGACCGATATGGCCCATTTTCAATACCACCCGACCTACATCGATAACAACTACTTGTGCCAAGTTTCAAGTCGATAGCTTGTTTCGTTCGGAAGTTAGCGTGATTTCAACAGACGGACGGACGGACATGCTTAGATCGACTCAGAATTTCACCACGACCCAGAATATATATACTTTATGGGGTCTTAGAGCAATATTTCGATGTGTTACAAACGGAATGACAAAGTTAATATACCCCCATCCTATGATGGAGGGTATAATATTATAAATATAAAACTAGAGTTAATAATTGTTAAATTGTCTTTAGCGCTATATGAAGTTCAGCCAATTACACAATTTAAGCAAAACTTACACATATAAAAGAACGTAACTTATCGATACGCCTGCTACTACTTCCTATTGAACGTTTTTCACAAATCAACGACAGCCATGCCGAAAAGCTACGTAAAGTAGAAAATGACATAAAAGTAGAAAATTACATAATGACAGGCAGGATTTTCCTCAGTTTTTTTCAGTTGCAACTAGTTAATTAGTCATCTTACAACTCGGCCATCCTGCACTGGTAGAAAAAAATTTCGTTATATTAATGAAATGTGACATTAAAATTGAGCCAATGAAACAAATTCATTGATATAACAAAATTTTTCGTTATTATAACGAATTTTCTGTTAGTCAACGAAACGTTTCGTACTATTAACGAATATTTTCATTGTCTTAATGAAAATTTTTCGTTGTATCAATGAAAAATTTTCATTGGCTCAATTTAATCAACAAATCGCTCAACCTGAAATACGTCCAGGGAACACTAAATTAGTCAACGCTCATGGTGAATCAACATCACAGAGCCGCTCAACCTGACAATATCCAGGGAACAACCAAATAAACCATCGCTCAATGTGTACTACAATCACAGAGCCGCTCAACCTGGCAGCAACCAGGGGACAAAATTACGCAAACCATCGCTCAATGTGGAATACCTCCACAGGGCCGCTCAACCTAGTAATAACCAGGGAACAAAGAAAGAACACAAAGAAAATTTCATTAAATCTCAGCCAACGAAAAATGTTCATTGATATAATGAAACATTTTCATTAATACAATGAAAATATTCGTTAACAGTACGAAACGTTACGTTAATTAATAGAAAATTCATTATAATAACGAAAAATTTCGTTGTATTAACGAATTTGTTTCATTGGGTGACTTTTTTACGACACATTTCGTTAATATAACGAAACTTTTTCTATTAGTGCAGGAAGCAAACTTTGGTCATCCTGTCCAATTCCAATTGATCAACCAATGTTATACTTACGACCTTAAAATAAGTGCATGAAACCAAAACAATCCATTCCAATTCGGGTATGAGACGGTTTCGTTGTTGTTCCATAATAGACAAATGCGAGATGGTATAACCCAATAGCTCTAATGGCGTCTTAACTTCAGCAATATACCCAGTATTGTCATTAATCTGTGGATCCTTCACACCACACATTAACCGGAGATATATCAGCTTCATGTTTTTGCACAGGGAAAAGCGCTGGCTAGTAGTTCCTTGAATTTCTTCTATGACAGTTCCCTCTGGTTTATACCCGCAAACCATGATGATGCTGCCTCTTATAACGTAAAGCAGCGTTAAATACCGTAACTTTTCGTCCCAATTAAATAAATGCTTAACAAGCTCCACATATACAATCAATTCACGCAACTGAATCCGGACGAGATGGGTAAATATATAGGGACTAGTCTTTCGCATTCCTCAATGCCATACCAAATAACCACCGATGGAGTCGCAAAGACTATCGACTCTTCGTCGGAGATACACTACTGCGTCTAGATTTCCTTATATTTTCCAATAATATATTCCATTTTGCAATTTTTCTTTTTTGTAAAAAATGTCTATACTAATTTTCTTTTTTTTTTTTTTGACAGCTAAGAATTTTTTCTGATATCCCTACTTCCTATTGAACGTTTTTCACAAATCAACGACAGCCATGCCGACAAGCTATGTAAAGTAGAAAATGACATATAACTCTGAGGCAGGATTTTCCTCAGTTTTGTTCAGTTACAAGTACTTAATTAGTCATCTTACACATATCAGAAAAGGATGAACTGATCAAATTCATTTGAGTTATACATTTTTTCAAAATTTTAGTTCATGTAATGTCATAAAGACTTACTGTCATCAAATGCAACATTTATGTGACAAAAATGTTCCATGTTCACCATCAAAAAAAAAAAAAAAAACAAATTTTGCTCTTGAAACCTATTTGGCGTTATCATATTCCTTTTCTGCGTGTATAATAAACCGACAGATTTGACTTCCGGAGCCTATAGGACGTGCAAATTTCATCCGATGTGGTTGAAATTTGGAGCAAAAACTCCATATCGGTCCGTAATTATAAATATCCCATATAAACTTATCTCCAGATTTGACTTGATAATAACAAAGCACGCAAATTGGAGCTCTCACCACTTAGGAGGATGAAAATTGTGACAAATAAAAATTCAAAATAAAATTATTTTATACAAAAAAGTTACAATTAAAAAAATAAAATTAAAATTTGCTATAAAATGTTGGTCCTCACACTTAAAAAAAAAAGTTTACTTAGATGCAAAAGGTTTTACCCTTCCCTTAAGGATTGTGGTATTGATTCCGAGCCAAAGATGCAACTTCTTTAAAATAAAGACAGTTTTAGGGAGTTATGTATCTTTAAATCTAGGCTCTATAAAATTAGGATACAGATCTCATCTATAGAATTTTCTTTTTGCGATATATTAACAAAGCAATTCACGTCCAAATAAATTTCAGTCCACATTTAAAAAAAAACATTCTTAATTAAAAAAAAAATAAAAATAAACAAAAAAGACGTTGAACCAATGATGAAATGCAGTACGTGACGAGATTGACCAACTTTCAACGCCTATACGCCAGCCCGTGGACTTACTATTATTACAATTATTTATACCCTAAACCACATAGTGGTCAGGGTATAATAAGTTTGATCTGCCAAAAAATGTGCCTACCAGAAATATTGATTTTAGAACCCATAAAATATATACCGATCGACTCAGAATCACCTCCTGAGTCGATCTAGCGCTCGGTGTCCGTCCGTCTGTCCATGTATTTGTTGTTCACAGAATTCCGGTTTATTAACCGATTTTGATGAAATTTGGTACAGGGAATTTTTTGGGCACAAAGACGAACGCTATTGGAAGAAATCGGATCAAATTTAGATATAGCTCCCATATATATGTATCGCCCGATTTCGACAAATGGGGTCACGTTGCGCTTTTTTTCAAACGGATCGCCACCAAATTTGCCTAAAGGTAATTCTTTTCATCGCCCTTCAAGCCTGCAAAATTTCATCCAAATCGGTTCAGATTTAGATATAGCTCTCATATATATGTATCGCCCGATTTTTCCAAATTTGGCCACAAAACCTTTATTTATCAACCGATATTACTCAAAATTGGCTAAATATAATCTTCTATAGTACTAACTATTTACCCTGACAACATTGACCATGAGCTATAGTCAGATTGAGACAAAGTACCCATAAACATGGACCCCTCAATTTTCTTAAATATGCAACTGCGGTTTATCTCCCAGATTATCATTACTAATTCAGTAAGGGTGGTTTAGGGTATGATATAGCCGGCCCCGCCCGACTTTCTACTTTACTTACTTGTTTTGACTTACAATTATTTTTGTCATGACATATTTACTCCTTTTACTCGAAAGAATTTGTCAAGTAAATTTTAGTAGAAAAATTGTAAAAGAGAAGTGCATTTTGACATTGTTCTCTTAACCCGGGCTGTACTAGCGTGACCATGTGGTCACACACATTAGACCGTCAATAAATCTTCTCGTGTTGATTGCTGATAAACAAAACAAGACGTTAAATTTTATCACAAAAACAAAATTCGTTAGAACGTTTCAGAATTTCCAGAAAATGTTGTCTTGTACTGTATCCAAATAGTTAATTTGAGTAGAATATATATTTAATATTAATATAAAGTAATTCTATTAAATAGTAGATAACATTATATTCTTGGGTTGTGTATCAGTCTACATTTTCAATTTTAGCATTGGAATCCTCAATAGCAATAGTGTCCGATAATTGGTCTTCAGAATTTGAAGGTTCCTGCAAATATAAGGTGTTTATATCTTCATCTTGTGCGTTCTGATGGTCTCCAGAATTCAATGTCTCAAGTCGTCCATCGACTTCTACTTCGTCATGCTTAAGAGGTAAATTTACGAGAATTAGCTTTAAATTCGATTCCATTGATTCTTTTGATTGTGAACTATTTTCCGAGGCTATGATTCCATGCGATTGTGGTAATTCCATAGTTTCACCCCATGTCTTCGGTGTAAATTGGGTTGACGTATTCGTTTGGGTTGCTTTAGATTTCTTAGTTATTTCTCTAGGCATTGTTGCCGGCATTACGAGTTGAACATGTGATCCAAAATATTTTGTCACATAGGTGTGCATTCTTTGGAAGCGTTGTTGTTGCCGTTCCAAACGAAGGCGTTCGAATGGATCCGAATCTGAACTTGTATCTGGAAAAAGAAAACTCCATGAAATTAAATTAAGTAAATAAAAACATTAGCCACTAGAGGACACTTCTTCACAAAATGAAAATTGAAGATTTCGAGGTTTGAAATGTATACCCCTTCAGTTTGTAGAACACCCAGAGAAGGAATATGATCATCTCAAACGTGTTTCAAGAGCCAAATGTTATTTTTGGACGGCGAACATGAAACATGCTTGTCATAACCATGTTATTTTCTCGAAAATTATGTATGTGATTTCAGTAACCATGGAATCTCTTTAGGATGATCATATTCCTTCTGTGCGTGTATATAGAAAAAAGTTAGACGGATGCCGATTTGAACATATTTCTATTACGAAACAAGTAGGCAAAATCTAAAGTCGGGCGGGTCCGATAACAATATACGAGGGTTGTCTTTTATATTTCGAGATTAGAGAACAAAAACAGATAAAGTTCAAATACTTACCGCTGTCATATGATGAAGACGACTTATCTTCTTTGTGCTCTTCTTCATAATTTTCCTCGACGAAATCTTTTTCATCTTCTTCATTCTCGCTTGCATTCGAATCTTCAAGAAGTAGCACTGGCGGACGAATTCCCCTCTCCACCTGCTGTATTCCTTGTAAATCATAGGTCGTTTCATTCTGTATGCATTCGATATTTGACATTGAATTCCCTGTGATCGATTGTCCACTAATTTGCTGTGATCCTTGTGTTGTCCTCTCTTCCAAAGCTTGGGTTAATCTTGTCAAAATGTCATTAAATATTTCACTCGATAAATTAATTCCGGAATTAATTTTGACTTTTATATCCTTAATGAGCTTATCTGAAAACTAAAAATCAAATGCATATGGGAACTTTTAATCGATACTGGAAAATATTTATATAGTAACCTGAGGCATTGGAAGTTCGGGAGATGGAATTTCATCATATTTCGCAGTAGAGTGTTGTGGTGGATTAGATCGTGCTATATCAGACTCATAGGGAAATTCACTTGGGTAAACTTCATCCCAATATTGATCTCTTACAAGTTCAGGATGTTCATGATGCATTTCGTCAACTATCAAATAAGCCACTTGTAGATTGCGATCAATCATCCAATTAACCTAGAGACCACAGATTTAACAGAGACCACAATTTAAAACAAAGTCGAACATAACCGTGTGCCAATTCGCATGTTTGGGGTGTGATTATATTTTTTCTCTGCGTGTGGGCATCCAATGATCCGTATTTTATTTAGATTTCCTTACCTCGAAATCGTCATCATCATCACCAAATGGATTTATGAGAGTCTCAGCCACCTTTAGCCATCCCATATAGAAGAAGAATTGCAATGTTATAAAAACCGGCATATAAAAGCCCAATTGTTCATGGGTGTCCTTTTTAAATTCGGTCCATTGATGAGCCAATAGGCTACACAAAAAATACGAATATACAGCAATGGTAACCACTTGCGTATAGACCAAAGGAATGCTAATGAAATCGTAAAACAACAGAACTCCACAGCGGCCACGAAAAGTATTTAATTCATCAATGATTGTTTTCACAGCGAAATCATCACGTATAAAACCTTCCTTGCGAGCTCGTGTTACAATACTGGCTGCCCATACTATAGGCATCCAATGTTTGGGATATTTTGGAAAAGCCACATCCATAGATTCGAAAATTTTCTTCTCGTTCTCCAATAGATATCCAGCTTCGACAAGATGTTTTAAACGGGGAAAACGTTTCTTTGCACATGGCGATATCATGGTGAAAACTAGAGTTAAACATAGACAGACATAACGCATAATTGTACGACGCATTACACGTCCTCTATCATCCTGGCCATGGACATGGGCACTAACATACACAGCCACGGTATCTGGCCAAGGTATGGTGATATATTGTTCCCACCATCGATTCATAACCAAATTGACATAGAAACCCAAGACAAAGGAGAGCGGAATGAGACTGCTATAGCTGGCACAATAATACACAATACTCTCAAAGGTCCTGTGGAGAGATCAAAGGAAGTCATTGCAAATCTTTTCGCTTTTTTTTATTTTAATAAATGGTGTTCTTTACCTTTGAGACTCTGTATCCAATAGATATCTATAAATCAAATTAATGCCATAATAGAGCAAAAGAAACAGCAACAAATCCATCCATACTAGCTTGTAAATACTACCCTTCCATCTGAAGTCACCGAAAAGAGAGCATGACTGCAAGCCTTATTAATGAAATGTTTTTGGTTTTTCTTACCTGGCTAAAAGTTTAATGAAACAACCAAATTTCCTACATGTGGCCACTTCGGCGGTATAGGAAATAGTCATATTGAAAAAGCTTTAGGTTTTTGTTAATTGTTTTCGTATCGAGAAATTTTTCTTTTTAATTTCAAATATGATGAGAAAATCAACGATAGTTGTTTTCAAATCCGACAATGGAGTTCTAAAAACAAACTACAGTAAAATCTCGGAAAGGATGACACCCATGGTCACATAAATTTTATTCACATTTGGGAAGTGCCCAGTTATGAGAGATCAACTGTCCACATTTCAGTGATGTCCGGTTTTCAGAGTGTCCCAGTTTGAGGGGTTTATATTTGACGAGGAAACAACAGTTTTGCCACAAAAATGTTCCATGTTTACCATTCAAAAATAATATTTTGCTCTTGAAACATGTTTGGGGTGATCATATTCCTTCTCTGCGTGTATTATTTGCCAGATTATTTAAAAACTTAGTTTAAATTAATTTCTTTTAAGTTATCAACTTCACCAACTGAGTAATATCTTCGACTTGGGCTGTGGAGTCGGAATCTGAAGATTTTGCTGTAGTCGGAACCGGAGTCGTTAAAAGTGTGCTCCAATCCTAATCTGGCAAAACCAACATTTTAAAAACACTTGAAATATTTGTTACTAAACAAATATTTACGTAAATTTAATTTCATTAAGTTCTTCAATTGGTCAATAACTCAAACAAAGTTTACTCAGATTAAAAGATTTTGACCTTCCTCTAAAGATTTTGGTATTGATTCCGAGCCAAAGATGCGACTTCTTTAGAATAAAGACATTGTTTAGCGACCTATCTGACTTTAAATCTAGGAAAATTGAATGCCGTTAAGGTGCTCTTTTTGCGCTTTTTCTTTTCTGAGGACCGACATTTTTGACAAACAACATTGCCTTTACAAGCAAATAAAACAAGATTTGAAACAATGTCACAACGCTTTTAATAACCCAGGAAAAAAAGCGTTGCCAAAAAAGTAATGAAATGAATTAAATGTTCTTTTTGGATCCGGAAGTGGTGCAAAATTGACGCAGAAGCGATGAATTTAACATGGGTTTGTCATAGGACGGAAGTTCTCAATTTCAACAGCCGTTGCACTGAATTTGCATCACTTCTTTAGCTGTGATCCGAATTCAATGTTTTGGATGTAAATTTAAAAATTCTTTGATATTTTGTCAAATAAATAATTTTTACAATTTTTAATGGATTCTATTCTTGTCAGAAACTCAAGTATTTAAAAAAATGCACAATATTTTCAGATTGGATTTAGCATTTTTTTCGACAAAATTTAAATTATTTGTACCATTTTATGAATTCTTACTCTGTTTTTAGCCTATTTGAAACAAAACAACTATATACGGCCGTAAGTTGGGCCAGGCCGAAGCTTATGTACCCTCCACCATCGATTGCGTAGAAACTCCTTCTAAACACTGCCATCCACAATCGAATTACTTAAGTTGCGGTAACGCTTGTCGATGGCAAGGTATCTTAAAACTTCCTAACACCGCCTTCTAAATTCTATGTAAGTCCATACATGGTATATATTAAATCAAAAAAGATCGATTAAATACGTATATAATTCAGTTTGAAAAAATTTTCTATAGAAATAAAATTTTGACAAAATTTTCTATAGAAATAAACTTTTGACAAAATTTTTTATAGAAATTAAATTTTAACAAAATTTTCTATAGAATTAAAATTTTAATAAAAATTTTCTATAGAAATAAAATTTTGACAAAATTTTCTATAGAAATAAAATGTTGACAAAATTTTCTATAAAAATAAAATTTTGACAAAATTTTCTATAGAAATAAAATTTTGGTAGATTTTTTTTGGCTCGAGTGGCAACCATGATAACGATATGGACCAATTTTTGTGTGATTGGAGATCGGCTATATATAACTATAGACCGATATGGACCAATTTTGGTATGGTTGTTAGCGGCCATGTACTAACACCACGTTCCAAATTTGAACCGGATCAGATGAATTTTGCTCCTCCAAGAGGCTCCGTAGGTCAAATCTGGGGATCGGTTTATATGGGGTCTACATATAATTATGAACCGATGTGGACCAATTTTTGCATGGTTGTTAGAGACTATATACTACCACGATGTACCAAATTTTAGCAAGATCGGATGAAATTTGCTTCTCTTTGAGGCTCCGCAAGCCAAATCTAGGGATCGGTTTATATGGGGGCTATATATAATTATGGATCGATATGGACCAATTTTTGGATGGTTGTTAGAGACCATATACTAATACCATGTACCAAATTTCAGCCGTGTAGGAATATTTGCTTCTCTTAGAGGATCCACAAACCAAATCTGGGAATCGGTTTATATGGGGGCTATATATAATTATGGACCGATATGGACCAATTTTTGCATGGTTCTTAGAGACCATAACTAACACCACGTACCAAATTTCAATCGGGTCGTATGAATTTTGCTCCGCTAAGAGGCTCCGGAGTTCAAATCTGGGGATCGGTTTATATGGGGGCTATATATAATTATGAACCGATGTGGACCAATGGTTGTTAGAGACCATATACCAACACCATGTGCCAAATTTAAGTCGGATCGGATGAAATTTGGTTCTCTTTGAGGCTCCCCAAGCCAAATCGGGGGATCGATATATATGGGGCTATATATAATTATGGAACGATGTCGACCAATTTTTGAATGGGTGTTAGAGACCATATACCAACATCATGTACCAAATTTTAGCCAGATCGGATGAAATATACCTCTCTTATAGGCTCTGCAAGCCAAATTTTGGGGTCCGTTTATATGAGGGCTATACGTAAAAGGGGACCGATATGGGCCATTTGCAATACCATCCGACCTACACCAATAAAAACTACTTGTGCCAAGTTTCAAGTCGATAGCTTGTTTCGTTCGGAAGTTAGCGTGATTTCAACAGACGGACGGACATGCTCAGATCGACTCAGAATGTCACCACGACCCAGAATATAAATATATATAAATAAATAAATAAATATATATATATACATATAAAGGGTGATTCTTTTGAGGTTAGGATTTTCATGCATTAGTATTTGACAGATCACGTGGGATTTCAGACATGGTGTCAAAGAGAAAGATGCTCAGTATGCTTTGACATTTCATCATGAATAGACGAACGATCTGCCACAACGTCGAATTTTCAGTGAATGGGCCCTAGAAAAGTTGGCAGAAAATCCGCTTTTTTATCGACAAATTTTGTTCAGCGATGAGGCTCATTTCTGGTTGAATGGCTACGTAAATAAGCAAAATTGCCGCATTTGGAGTGAAGAGCAACCAGAAGCCGTTCAAGAACTGCCCATGCATCCCGAAAAATGCACTGTTTGGTGTGGTTTGTACGCTGGTGGAATCATTGGACCGTATTTTTTCAAAGATGCTGTTGGACGCAACGTTACGGTGAATGGCGATCGCTATCGTTCGATGCTAACAAACTTTTTGTTGCCAAAAATGGAAGAACTGAACATGGTTGACATGTGGTTTCAACAAGATGGCGCTACATGCCACACAGCTCGCGATTCTATGGCCATTTTGAGGGAAAACTTCGGAGAACAATTCATCTCAAGAAATGGACCGGTAAGTTGGCCACCAAGATCATGCGATTTGACGCCTTTAGACTATTTTTTGTGGGGCTACGTCAAGTCTAAAGTCTACAGAAATAAGCCAGCAACTATTCCAGCTTTGGAAGACAACATTTCCGAAGAAATTCGGGCTATTCCGGCCGAAATGCTCGAAAAAGTTGCCCAAAATTGGACTTTCCGAATGGACCACCTAAGACGCAGCCGCGGTCAACATTTAAATGAAATTATCTTAAAAAAGTAAATGTCATGGACCAATCTAACGTTTCAAATAAAGAACCGATATATATATATATATATATATATATATATATATATATATATATATATATATATATATATATATATATATATATATATATATATATATATATATATATATATATATATATATATATATATATATATATATATATATATATATATAT
The DNA here is from genome assembly GCF_050003625.1 of Haematobia irritans. Taxonomy (NCBI): domain Eukaryota; kingdom Metazoa; phylum Arthropoda; class Insecta; order Diptera; family Muscidae; genus Haematobia; species Haematobia irritans. Next base: position 163,997,728 of record NC_134400.1, read on the forward strand.
ATATATATATATATATATATATATATATATATATATATTTATTTATTTATATATATTTATATTCTGGGTCGTGGTGACATTCTGAGTCGATCTGAGCATGTCCGTCCGTCAGTTGAAATCACGCTAACTTCGGAACGAAACAAGCTATCGACTTGAAACTTGGCACAAGTAGTTGTTATTGGTGTAGGTCGGATGGTATTGCAAATGGCCCATATCGGTCCCCTTTTACGTATAGCCCTCATATAAACGGACCCCAAAATTTGGCTTGCAGAGCCTATAAGAGAGGTATATTTCATCCGATCTGGCTAAAATTTGGTACATATATATATATATATACATATATATATATATATATATATATATATATATATATATATATATATATATATATATATATATATATATATATATATATATATATATATATATATATATATATATATATATATATATATATATATATATATATATATATATATATATATATATATATATATATATATATATATATATATATATATATATATATATATATATATATATATATATATATATATATATATATATATATATATATATATATATATATATATAGGGTCTTAGACATTAGCGTAGCTAGACAATTTTCCTAGGGGGGGCTATAGCCCCCCTAGCTAAAACTTTATAGACTGAACTTATAGGTTCAACTAATGTTTTATTTCATAAAATTGAATAAAAAAATAGACATCAAAATAACTCGACAATCAATTTATAATAAAGCAACTAAAAGTACCCTACGGGAAATTGGTGCAAATTGCCACTGACGGACCTATCACAGAACTGGTACCTGTGCTCCAGTTAGTTGCAATTTTCACATTTAGTGAAATAAAATTATCAGAATAACCTTTTGTTCGACATATTTCAAAAGTTTTTTTTTCATTTCGGGTTCGATTAGGAGCCCAAATTGAAAGAGATTTCTAAGAGTTTGTCCGAGACTGGTTCCTGAGGACCTGTTTATGGGTTGCTCCTGCTAAATTGTCCCAGGACGTGTCCTTTGGGATGAGTCCAAGTCGCGTCCTAAAATGTAAATTTACTCCGTCAATGACAAACCCATGTTAAAGTGGACGGTCCCTTCCATACGTTTTGATCAGAACTGGGACTGATCCATACACACCTGGGACTAGTCCTGTACCAGTTCTGTGGTTGATCCATTTCCCGTAGGGTAGTTCCACACTTTTCCCAGCAAAAAATTGTGAGTTGTTCTAAAGGCACAACTTTAAAAGCACTTCCAAAAATGTCCTCACAAAGAAGTTAACTATTTTAACTACACAGGAAGTTTTTTTACTTAATTTTTTTTATATTTTAATGCGTAATTTTTTTTTCAAATAGTTTAAAAAAAGAGTAAGAATAAATAAAATGGTACAAATATTTCAAAAATGCTAAATCCATAATATTTGAATCGATAATATTTGAAAAAACGTTTCAAACAAGCGTTAGAATGCATTAAAAATCATAAAAAAGTATAAAAATTATTTATTTGGGAAAATATCACAAAATTTTTAATTCACATTCAAAACACTGAATTCGGATCACACCTTAAGAAGTGATGCGTTTTTGCAGCATTATTAAGATATTAATTTATGAAAGAATAGTTTTAATATCAATTACTATTTTTTATTCAACTAAATCATAAGTTCAACCACAGCTTTATTTCATAAATATCAGACTTCTACCACAACCCAAGTAATTCGATTGTGCATGAAAGTCTTTAGTGAAACTTTGTGCGTTGTACGAGTATATACTTGTTTAATTTTTATAAAAATGTAAAATCGTAAATAGGTTTTCAAATTCTGGGGGGGGCTAAAATTTTTCTGGGGGGGTCTAAGCCCCCTCCCCAGAGGCCTTCCTACGCTTATGGTCTTAGAGCAATATTTCGATGTGTTACAAACGGAATGACAAAGTTAATATAACCCCCTATCCTATGGTGGAGGGCATAAAAAGTTTAAATTACCCATTTAAAGTATGAAAACACCAAGTTATAAAAAAAATAATTAAAAGAACTTCCTTGGTAGTTAAAATAAAGAACATCATTGCAAGTGCATCTTCTGGAAGTGCTTGCTGGGAAATTCGGGTTTATTTGCGCTCGAAGAAAGGACTTTACAAATAAATGGAATGTCGTTTAACTAAAATCTCCTCATTTACTTAGTGAAACTGTGTTGTAAATACCCTACGGGAAATGGATTAACTCCAGGACCTGTACAGGGTTAGTCCCTGGTTTGTATGGACCAGTCACAGTTCTGGTCCTAGCGCATGAAATGGACCAGTCACTTTAACATGCGTTTGTTTTTGGCTGGGAAAATTTACACTTTAGGACACGACTTTGACTCATCCCAAAGGACACGTCCTGGAACAACTTGGTAGAACTACCTCATAGACAACTGCTCATGAAACAGTCTGGGACAAACTTTTAGCATCCTGTTTCCATCCGTATAGCACCAGAAAGGAATATGTTGAACAATAAATAATTCTGATAGCTATATATTTTAGTAAAAGTGTGGATTCAAAAAGATTTTATTATCAAGTGAGTATAAAAATCAATAAATTATATGACAATTAAAAATGTTGATAAACTGGAGCACTTGTACCAGTCCTGCAATCATTTGTTTCTCACCTTCAGTATATCTCTGCAAAAAGTTCCACTTTTGGAAGAAATATATGAAAAGTAGAAATAAATTTCATTGAGATACAGAAAACCGGTTAACCGATGACCAAAACCCGGGTTTCGAGGTTAACCGAAAATGCAAATTTTTTTATTTTCCGGTTTCGGTTTGTGTAACTGAAACCGGTTAATCGGTTAACCGGTGGCGGTTTTGCAGGATTGCAATTAGGATCGAGACTCGTAAAATATTCGGATGTACGGAATTTGAAGAAGATCGGTTGATAAACACGCCAGTTATGACAAGATCGGTGACAAATATATATGGCAGCTATATCTAAATCTGAACCGATTTTTTCCAAAATCAATAGCGATTGTCTTTGTCCCGAAGAACGACCCTATGCCAATTTTGAGGACCTGTACTTTGCACACAAAAATACTTGAACAGGCAGACAGACGGACGGACAGACAGACTGACAGGCAGACGGACATAGCTACATCAACTCAGAATTCAATTCTAAGACAATACCAAATATGGACCTATACACACCATTTTCGTCACAATATTTTCGGTCGTAAAATAGCTCTATATTTCAAACTTCAGACAAATCGTATAGAAAATACGGTTTCTAGACCCTGTGTCGGGGGATCGGTTTGTATGGGAGCTATATCAAACCCTGGACCGATATATCTCATATTTGAACTTAGCCTGCGTGCAGACAAATTTCTGTGCCAATTTTCGGAACGATAGCCCCATTATTGAAGGCTGTAGCGTGATTACCACCGACAGATAGACGGTCAGACAGACATGGTTATTCGTCTTAGAATTTCTCCCTGATGAAGAATATATATAAATTATATTGTCGGAAATCGATATTTCGATAAGTTACAAACGGACATATAAATTATATTGTCGCAAATCGATATTTCGATAAGTTACAAACGGAATGCTAAAGTTATTATTACCCCCTCACCATTCTATGGTGGTGGGTATAAAAAACAGTGAACCAACCCACCTGTAAGGAAACTAGTGGTTCATTTTAGAAATTTTTTCTTAGTTTTAGAAAATTTCCACAACACTGTAATACAAACGCAGATCTCAAGCAGATTTCACAAAAATTAAAAACAATGTTTTTCTAAAAATTTAAGAAAATTAAGTTGATATCATTAGTTTTTTTTCAGTTGTTAAATTTCTGAGATTTTCAATTTTGAAAATTCAAAAAAAAAGAAGAAGAAAAAAACAAGTATATACGGCCGTAAGTTCGGCCAGGCCGAATCTTATGTACCCTCCACCATGGATTACATAGAAACTTGTACTAAAGACTGTCATCCACAATCGAATTACTTGGGTTGCGGTAACACTTGCCGATGGCAAGGTATCTTAAAACTTCTTAACACCGTCTTCTCAATTGTAAGTTAGTCCATACGGGGTATATATTAAACAAATAAGGCCTATTAAAAACGTATACAATTCAGTTTGACAAAATTTTCTATAGAAATAAAATTTTGAGAATTTTTTCTATAGAAATTAAATTTTGACAAATTTTCTATAGAAATAAAATATTGACAAAATTTGTTATAGTAATAAAATTTTGACAAAATTTTCTATATAAACAAATTTTTGGTAGATTATAAAAGTTTATAAAATTTTTGTAATATAGTAATAAAATTTTGACAAAATTTTCTATAGAAATAAATTTTTGGTAGATTATTTTTGGGGATCGGCTATATATAACTATTGACTGATATGGACCAATTTTGACATAGTTGTTAGCGGCCATATACTAGCGCAATGTACCAAATTTCACCACGTACCAAATTTCAACCGGAACCAAGAGTTCCGGGGGTCAAATCTGGGTATCGGTTTAAATGGGGGTAATTAAGACCGGTATGGACCAATTTTTGAAAGGTGGTTAGAGACCATATACTAACACCACGTACCAAGTTTCAACCGGATCGTGTGAACTTTGCTCTTCCAAGGGGCTCCGGAGGTCAAATCTGGGGATCGGTTTATATGGGGGCTACATATAATTATGGACCGATATGGACCAATTCCTGTATGGTTGTTAGAGACCATATACTAACACCACGTACCAAATTTCAAACGAATTGGATGAATTTTGCTCATCCATGAGGGTCCGGAAGTCAAATCTGGGGATCGGCTTATATGGGGACTATATATAATTATGTACCGACGTGGACCAATTTTGGCATGGTTATTAGAGACCATATACTAACACCATGTACCAAATTTCAGACGGATCGGATGAAATTTGCTTCTCTTTGAGACTCCGCAAGCCAAATCTGGGGATCTGTTTATATGGGGGCTATATATAATTATTGACCGATGTAGACCATTTTTTGCGTGGTTGTTAGAGACCATATACCAACGCCATGTACCAAATTTTAACCTGATCGGATGAATTTTGCTCCTCCAAGAGGCTCCGCAAGCCAAATCTGAGCGTCGGTTTATATGGGAGCTATACGTAAAAGTGGTCCGATATGGCCCATTTGCAATACCATCCGACCTACATCAATAACAACTACTTGTGCCAATTTTCGAGTCGATAGCTTGTTTCGTTCGAAAGTTAGCGTGATTTAAACAGACGGACGGACGGACATGCTTAGATCGACTTAGAATTTCACCACGATCCAGAATATATATACTTTATGGGGTATTAGATAATAAGTTTCTATATAAAATAGAAATAAAATTTTTAGAAAAAAGTTTTCTATAGAAATACATTTTGACAAAATTTACTATAGACATGAAATTTTGACAAAATTTTCTATAGAAGTAAATTTTTGACAACATTTTCTAAAGAAATAACATTTTGAAAAATTTTCTGCAGTAATACAATTTTGGCAAAATTTTCTATAGAAGTATTTGTTTGGTAAATTTGTGGTAAGATTTTCTTCAGATCTTGGTAGATTTTTTGTGGCACGAGTGATAACAGTGGTTCTCACGTATTGTTAAAGATCATTCTAGTTTCCTTCTCCAGAGCCACCAAAATTGAAAAATTTTTAATAATTGTGTTGAATGAAAAAATACCCTACATTGTGCTCCTACGTTCTTACAAGACGCTAAATATTACAACAAAAACTTACCTGTAATGAATTTCCCCTTATTCTGGCAACACTGGTTATAGTTGATTTTGCACCACTAATATTGAGCCCATTATTAAAAAACGAAATAGCTCATTTAGTGTGCGTAATGAATCCAAATTTTTAAAAATCGGGCAATATTATTATGTAAGAGCTACAAGTAAGTATAAATATGATCGGCTAATAAATCAAAATTTAAATTAGAAATTAGAGTAACATTGGTTAAAAAATAAGAGCATTATGGTCAAATTTGGGAAAATCGGGCGATGCATATATATGAGAGCTATATCTAAATCTGAACCAATTTCTATAATATTTTGCAGGTTTGATTGATACCACGGAAGGTTACCTTGTGCAAAATTTGAGTAAGATCAGTAAAGAAAATGGGCAAAAATAAAGTTTATTGGGGCAAATTGGTCAAAATCGGGCGATACATTTGTATGGGAGCTATATCTAAATCTCAACCGATTTCGATGAAACATACAGTTAGCACTATAGAGGACTGAATCTAGCCAACTTTGAGTAAGATCGGTTATTAAAAAAGGGTTTTATATCCAAATTTGTGAAAATCGGGCGATACATATATATGGGGGCTATATCTAAATCTGAACCGATTTCGATAAAATTTTGTACATATAGTAAGTGCTATAGAAGATAACATTTACCCAACTTTGAGTACTCTCGGTTGATAAATAAGGGTTTTATCTCCAAATTTGGGAAAATCGGGCGATACATATATATGGGAGCTATATCTAAATCTGAGCCGATTGCGATGATTTTTTGCACATATTGTAAGTACTCTAAAATATTATAGTAAACCAAGTTTGAGTGAGATTGATTATGGCCAGATTTTGGAGAATCGAGCGATACATATATATGGGAGCTATATTTTAATCTGAACCGATTTCGGTGAAATTTTGCAGACTTAAAGAATTATGAAAAAGAATACTGTTTGCCAAATTTTATGAAGATCCGTTTGTAAGCGCAATGTGACCCCATTTGTCGAAATCGGGCGATACATATATATGGGTGCTATATCTAAATTTGATCACATTTCTTCCAAATTCAATAGCGTTCGTACTGGTGCCCAAGAAACACCCTGTACCAAATTTCGTCAAAATCGGTTAATATTTGCGACCGGAATCCTGTGAACAATAAATACATGGACAGACAGACGGACGGACACCAAGCACTAGATCGACTCAGCTGGCGATTCTGAGTCGATCGGTATATATGTTATTTTAGGGGGTCTAAAACCAATATTTCCGGTAGGCACATTTTTTGGCCGATCAAAGTTATTATACCCTGACCACTATGTGGTTTAAGGTATAATGACCACTATGTGGTTTAGGGTATAAATAGCACCGTTACATATATGGGCATAACCTTTCGGTATATCGACTTCTCCTTACAAAAATGCCTGCCATCGCATCAATTTAAATTTTTACAGAATTATCTTTACTATTTTCATCTGGCAAACCACATATATGTATTTACTGGTACGTTTATAAATTGTACATGAAAAATTATTATATAGTAATATTAAATGAATCTTTGTGAAAAACATTACAATCATCCAGCATTGACATTCATACAAAATTGATAGAAAATCATTTGGAAAATGATTACATTCAATAATAAATGCCCCCTACAACAAAAACAACAAAGAGCGACGAGAGAGTAAATGTTGATGCGGAAATTAATGTTTTCATGGGCACGCTTATCGGGTGAACGTATGTGTGTTGCACACACACACTCCCACTCACACATAAATCGCACAGTTCGCCAGCAACGTGGGTTTAAAAATAATATTTTAATTTTTACATTATTTCAATCAAATTTTGCACATTTGACTATACTACTAATTGTACTCCTAGCGCCATATCGGGCGAAATATATATATGGGAGCTATATCTAAATCTGAACCGATTTCAATAAAATGTTGCACACTTGACTATACGACTAAGCGTTGTGTTTATACAAAATTTCAAGCAAATCGGTATAAAACTCTGGCTGACCCATATTATTGCATATCGGGCGAAAGATATATATGGGAGCTATATCTAAATCTTAACCGATTTCTACCATAATCAATAGTGTTCTATTCTGACCCGAATTAGGAACATGTGCCAAATTTGAAGGCGATTGGACTTAAATTGCGACCTAGACTTTGATCACAAAAATGTGTTCACAGACAGACGGACGGACGGACGGACGGACGGGCAGACGGACATGGTTATATCGACTCAAGAGCCCACCCTGAGCTCCACAGTGTGGAGCAGGGTATAAAAATATGAAAAAGATTTAAATCTGAAGCAATTTTAAGGAAACTTCGCAAAAGTTTATTTATGATTTATCGCTCGATATATATGTATTAGAAGTTTACGAAAATTAGAGTCATTTTTACAACTTTTCGACTAAGCAGTGGCGATTTTACAAGGAAAATGTTCGTATTTTGACCATTTTTGTCGAAATCAGAAAAACATATATATGGGAGCTATACCTAAATCTGAACCGATTTCAACCAAATTTCGCACGCATAGCAACACTGCTAATTCTACTCCCTGTGCAGAATTTCAACTAAATCGCAGTAAAAAATTGGCCTCTGTGGTCATATGGGTGTAAATCGGGCGAAAGCTATATATGGGAGCTATATCTAAATCTGAACCGATTTCAATCAAATTTGGCACACTTGACTACACTACTAGTTGTACTCCTAGTGCAAAATTTCAATCAAATTTGGCCAAACCTCTGGCTTCTAGGACCATATTAGTCCATATCGGGCGAAAGATATATATGGGAGCTATATCTAAATCTGAACCGATTTCAACCAAATTTGGCACACTTGACTACACTACTAATTGTACTCTTTGTGCAAAATTTCAACCAAATTGGGCCTAAACTCTGGCTTGTGGGGCCATATAAGTCCATATCGGACAAAGATATATATGGGAGCTATATCTAAATCTGAACCGATTTCAATCAAATTTTTCTCACTCGACTACACTACCAATTGTACTCCTCGTGCAAAATTTCAAGCAAATCGGGATAAAACTCTGGCTTCTGGATCCATATAAGTGCATATCGGGCGAAAGATATATATGGGAGCTATATCTAAATCTGAACCGATTTCTTCCAAAATCAATAGGGTTCTATTCTGACCCAAAACAAGAACATGTGCCAAATGTGAAGTCGATTGGACTTAAACTGCGACCTAGACTTTGATCACAAAAATGTGTTCACAGACAGACGGACGGACATGGTTATATCGACTCAGGGACCCACCCTGAGCATTATTGCCAAAGACACCATGTGTATATCTCGTCCCCTTCTGGGTGTTACAAACATATGCACTAACTTATAATACCCTGTTCCACAGTGTGGCGCAGGGTGTAAAAAAATTGGTTTTATGGATCGTTTCGGGTTTATAGATATCTTGCAAAATATAATGTTGCCACACGCAGAGGAAAGAAAGCAACACCTATGCAGGTGGGTTTGCAATATCTACAGGATATTGTAGATCGTAAAGTTAATAGCGATAACTGCAAAAATACGGACGAAATTTTAAGAAAAGTTGCCCGATTCTATGTTAAGCTCAATGACAAAGGGACCTTTTATTTATAGCCGAGTTGGAACGGAGTTCCACATTGCGTTGAAACCACTTAGAGAAGCTTTAAAACACTTAGAAATGTCACCAGCATTGCTGAGGTCGGATAATCTACCGCCGAAAAACTTTTTGGTGTTTGGTCGAAACTGGGTTTGAACCCACGACCCTGTGTATGCAAGGCGGACATGCTAACCATTGCACCATTGTGGCTCCCAAATTTCAAGTCAATCGGAGAATTTTAATTTATTCACGGTACTTTAAAACCAGTATATACCGCAGTAAGTTCGGCCTGGCCGAATCTTAAATACCACCACCATGAATCAAATATAATAGTTTCCTTCGAAAATTTCAGGGGGGTTTGATGACAGATATTTTCCCAAGCAGATCAGTTCAACCAGTACGCTTCCCACAGATAAATTTAAAGATTTTAGCTATGAAGACTAGATCAGATTCTGAATTTATTTTATTTGAATAAGAACCATTTTTTGTTTGAGTTTTAGAGGAATCATAAACATCTCTTGTAAGTGTGATGAAATAACGCCTTGATTTGAAATCTTAAATCTGTAGATTTTCATCTCAATTTAAATGATTACGAGAAGTAAAATCTGGAAATTTTGCATTCAGTTTCAAGCAATTTTCATGATCAGTGCGTCTTCTATACCCTCAATAAGTGAAATCGGCCTTACCAAATGGACCGATAAAACTAAATCATATACACTTTATGGCCGGTTTATAAAGGGGTTATATCAAAAAATGTTTTTCCACATCAATATATTCGGCACATCTCTTTATTTCCAATTTCAGACAAATTGGATAAAAACTACGGATTCTGGAAGCTCAAGAATTAAATCTGGAGATCGGTCTATATGGGGGCTATATCAAAACATGGACCGATAATCACCATTTTCGGCACATCTCCTTATTTTTCTAGAATACCTCTACATTTCCAATTTCAGGCAAATTGGATAAAAACTACGGATTCTAGAAGCCCACGAAGTAAAATCGGCCGGTACTCACCATTTTCGACACACGTCTTTATGGTCCTGGAATACCTCTAGATTTCAAATTTCAGGCAAAGTGGATAAAAACTACAGTATTTATAAGCCCAAGACCCCAAATCGGGAGATCGGTCTATATGGGGCTATATCAAAACATAGACCGATATAGCCCATCTTAGAACTTGACCTGCTTGCAAACAAAATACGAATCTGTGCCAAATTTCAGGACGATAGCGCCATTATTGAAGGCTGTAGCGTGATAACAACAGACAGACAGACGGACATGCTTATATTGTCTTAGAATTTCTCCCTGATCAAGAATATATATACTTTATATAGTCGGAAATCGATATTTCGATATGTTACAAACGGAATGACAAACTTATTACACCCCCATCACTATTCTTGTGGTGAATGGTGGGTATAAAAAAAGTGGTAAAGAGGCCCTCTCCCCCAGCTATTACCACAAAAAAATTGTGGATCTTTGTGATCTTTGTAAAGTTTCAAGTAAATCAATTCAGTCGCTTCCGTGTTCGTTCCCGGGACACACAAACACATATAGGGTGGATGATACGTTCAAAATGCATGTTTTGGAGATACCTCAATTAAAGTGACGCACTTGCTTCGACAATTGGTTCCAACACTTGCCAAAGCTATTTTCGATGATTGACTTTTGATCTCTTTGTGAATAGTTTTGTTCAAGGCATATTTAGGAAGGTAATTTCAAGGTTTACAATATTTTCATTGCTTGTAGAAGTTTGATAGTCAAGGTTTATTTATATTCAAATATATTTAAATATGATTAATATTATTAAATATCCCGTGTAAAAATTGGTGGATCTGGCCAGATATTATTAGATCTCCTGCCATATCTGATTAGATATGATAGTATATGTAGGCAGATCTGGACAGATCCGAAAAATGGTAATATCTGATCAGATCTAATTCTAAAGGAATTAGATCTGACCAGATCTCAAATTTGGCCCACATCTAATTATATCTAATTTGATATAATTAGATGTTAATATATCTAATTATATATAATTTTATCTACAAATTTCCAAAATTAGTGAAATTACAGTAATTAATAAAAAAAGATTTATTTTATGTTTTTATAATGAAAAGAGTATTTAATATTATAAGTTGGATCAAGCATATGTACATTATATATATGTCTAGGTATAAAAGTCTACGAATTAAAAAAAAAAAAAACAACAACAGCAAAAACAAAATATATATACACAGCCACCAAAGGTTCTGGCATTTAAATTTCCCAAGGCGTTTGTACATTGCTCTCTGCAAACATTTCTTTAAATGAGTCTCGTAATTCCTTTATTTGGCTACTCGGAATGAAAACTCTGAAAAATATAAAATATACAGAAGAATTATCAGTCTAACATATTTAAAGATATATTTGCAAATAATACATATAATTACCAAAATTTGCTTCTTGTACCCAATAATTTAAACCAGCGCTGTATTGAATGGTTTGTGCGAAGCTCCAAATACCATACTATGAAAAATTGCACGGGAATGTATCCGGTTCACAATCCAAATCATCTCCAAATTTGTATTCTTTTTTAAATTGGATAATACTTCCTTCTATCGCAACTTCGGATATGGCCTGGTCACAAATCTTTACGTTGCTCCGCTGTCATCTTTTAATCTTTTCCTGGACTACCACAAATTCATCCTCCTAAAACAGAGAAAATATTCAATATATAAAAATAGGAACAAAACAATAAACTTACCTTCTCATACTCCTTTATCTTCCTCGAAAAATGAGATTTTAAATGAAATAAAAATATGAAACTCGCATTATCAAATATTTGATATAATTTTTTTTTCAAATTTAATAACAACAGGCGTTGCTAATGGTGATAGTTATGGGGTGACATTTTTGAAAACAAAAAGACAGTTGTGTCTGAAAGTTAAGCATTTTATGAAGACACTTCAAAATGATATTTAAAAGGGTTTCTTGAAACTGTCACAACATATAAAGATTGTTTGGTTATGTTCACCATTTGTTTTGATGTGCGACCAAACATACGTGCTTGTAACCAAGTATATCACGTTAGTATTCTCGTAACAAACACATTATTTTTACACACAAACATATACAAATATTTTTTTATCCGTGTTACACAGCTGGTTCATGATTTAATGCGATATATATAATTAGATATGGAGCTATATATAGTATATATAATTAGATATGATGTCATATATGAAGATATATAATTAGATCTTACCAGATATGACTGATATAAATAGATATAACAACATATATAATGAGATCTTGAATCAGATCTAATCATATATAGCACTATACATAACATATCTCCGCAGATCTATTTATATCTACAACCATATCTGAGCAGATATAATTATATATACTTTGATATTATTAGACATGATTAGATCTCTCAATTTTTACACGGGATTTCTGTTCTTCCCATCTACTCGAAATTATTTCTTTCTTTTTCTATCATCCCTGAGGAGGATGTTGCTAGCTACGCCACTGTTTAACCCTTATACTACGTTGGGTATTAGGTCGCATTTTTATCACCGAATTTCTTACTTTTGGATTATAATTAAAACTTCTTACTATTCAGCATGAATTCAGCATATGTTACCAATTAATGCGCTGAGTGATAGAAATTGTTAATTATATTCGAACAGTAAGATATGCGGTGTTGAAAAATTAAAAATTCTAAATAAAATTATACAAAAAATTTGGAAATATTCAATTTTCTTTAAATTGATGACAGAAAAGTGTCGAGAATATTTGTCTTCATAACTGATGGTAAGATGGACTTCAATTGTTGTTGCGAACCCTAAAATAGTTTCTCATATTTCAAGCAATATGGATACATTTCCAGATTTCCCACAATGTTTCCATTTGACTACACCCTCAAAAAAAATCGCTTCTTTAACATATGTTCCAAACATATTTTGCAGGAAGCACATATATTATTGCATACTGCCGAAACAATAATATGTTTGTTTTATGTGAACATATTATATGTTTGGAAGCATTTTGAGCCAAAAATATTATATGCTTGGAAGAATTTTTCCCAAACACGATTGTGCTCATTCCCTAACATACTCGTAATTTTCACTTCCACGAATTTTTTTAGTTATTGGCACCTTTCTCTGTAATACAAATAATGTTGAAGAAATTATTCACTTTTATAAATTTTTTAAATTTTACCTTTCGCCTGCACGGAGAATCGAACCGAGGACCATACAGTTTGTAAGCCAACACACTATCCACTGGGCTACGTAGCTGTTATAGTCACCAGTAGATAATTATCGTTTTAAGTTACATTTATGTAGCATAGTTTGCAGCGCCCACGAGCCTATGCAAACATAACATTATTTAACAGAAACATACATTTGTTTGCTACGTGGAGCAGTGGTTAGCATGTCTGCCTTGCATGCAAAGGGTCGTGGGTTCAATCCCTGCTCCGACAGAACATTTTTTTTTTGTTTTTTTTTTTTTTTAAATTTACACATTTATATTTATACTATATTAATTTTTTTTTTTAAATGAAACTTCGAAATGTGCGTTATTAAAGATTTATAGTCAGTAACAGTGCTTGATATAAACGAAATTGACTGATTTTTGGATAAAATATTATTTTTTATTGCAAAAATAACAATCTTGTAATAAAAAACTGTTTTTGTACAAAACTTTAAAATTTGGAAGGAATTCAAAAACTAACAAAAGAAGAACGTGGAGTCGAGTATAAACATACATACATAATTTTATAATATAAACATAAATTTATTTAGGAGTGAACAGTTTTTTACTAGCATTTAACACCATCGCTCTAAAATTCCTTTTATTTTTCTTTAATAATTCATTTTAAAGAAAATAAACTTTTTAAATTGTTTTAGCTGTAAAACTCGAACTTAATGCCCGCTTTTATATTTGATGGTGTCCGTCAACTCCTCGTGGACTACTTTTTAATAACGAGGAACTAAAGTTTGTTTTTTTACATTTTACTGTGTAATTTTTCACTATTTCCTCCTTATTTCATTTTACTGTCCCAACTCTAAAAAGAGTATAGTGCCCTTTCGTTATTTTTATGAAGACCCCTGATTTCTTTTAACGAACCAAGAAAAAAATTGTGCCCATAATGCCAAAATGATAAACAAAACACATGTCCACACATACATAAAATGCTGCTCTCAAGGCGAAAACATAAGCTGTTTGTTTTTCAAATGTCTATTCTCTTGGTTCAGAATGTATATTCTCTTTATTCAAATTAAATAATATTTAGACTTAAACATATCAAATTTTTGGCCTTATCATAAAACAGTTTTCCGAAACAACATACAAGCGGTTTCACAGAAATTGTTCTCTTTTGACTCTTTTGCTGTGTTATATTGATATCTTTCGTCAACTCTCCCGGTTTCCATCTCTATTTCTCTCTATACTCTCTCTGTCGCTTTGAATAAAATATCACAACATATGTATGTTTAGTCGAAATTTGTAAATTTTTATATGTTTGTATTCACACATATGATTTTTATGAAACATTCATGCCCCAAACATAATATATTCTAACATATTAACATAGATGTCCCAAACATTTAGTGTTAGTTCAGGAACATTACATGTTCGCACTTAAATATATTGTGGTTTAAAGTCGAGCCCGAAACACATTTTGTTTACATCGGAACATATGAAAAACATATTTTTCTAACAGTGTAGGAACCAAAATGACAATATGGCGGTTGATATTGTTTTTTTTTTAGTAATACTAAGAGTACGAGTACTTTCCTTAATATGCCTTGAGTTTTGTTAATATAAATACAAGTATATACGGCCGTAAGTTCGGCCAGGCCGAAGCTTATGTACCCTTCACCATGGATTGCGTAGAAACTTCTTCTAAACACTGCCATCCACAATCGAATTACTTGGGTTGCGGTAACGCTTGCCGATGACAAGGTATCTTAAAACTTCCTACACGCAAAGAAAACAAACGTTTGGAAAACGTGTACCGAAAACGTTTTTCTTTTGTTAGAGTTTGTTGAATTACTTCGAAAATTTTAAACTTTTATCACCAAAAAAATTCGTTTGTTACAAAATTTTTATTTTTTCACCAAAAAAATTCATTTGTTACAAAATTTTTATTTTTTCAATAAAAAAAGTTATTTTTGAAACAACAACACAGTCCATTTCGTTTATATCAAACACTGTTCTTTATAAGACATATTTTACAGTTCAAAATTTAATATACTACAATGTAATGTTGAACATTTTTCGGAATCTTCCGAATATATCTGGAATATATGTTAAAAAAAAAAACTTTGGTCGAAGCAGGGATCGAACCCACGACCCTTGGCATGCAAGTCGGACGTAGGATCCACTGCTCCACGGTGCCAAACTAAATGTTTGTTTCTGTTAAATAAACTTTGTTTATTCGGTTCGTAGGCGCCGCAAGCTATGCTATATAAATATAACTTATATGGATAATTAGTTATTGATGACAATAACAGCTACGTAGATCAGTGGTTAGTGTGTTGGCTTACAAAGTGCATGGTCCGCGGTTCGATTCTCCGTCCAGGCGAAAGGTAAAAAAAATTAAAAAATTATAAATTCGTATAATTTCTTCTACATTGTTGGTATTACAGGAAAAAGTGCTAAGAACTAAAAAACCTCGTGGATGTGAGAAAGATGTGGGGGAAAATGCAATTAGCAAGAAAACAATGATTTTTTTTTTTTAGTTTGTCTTTATGGAATTGTTTTTACAACCTGGAAAAGAATAAACGTTTATCACAAAAAGTATATACTTTTCTTCCAAATACACTTCCTTACAGCGAAAAGCAAATGAGAAACGAACTTTGTTTGTCTAAAATTTCGTTTGGGAGGAAAGATTTATTTTTTTGCGTGTAACACCGTCTTCTAAATTGTAAGTAAGTCCATACGTGGTATATATTAAGTTAACAAAATTTTCTATAGATATAAAATTTTAACAAAATTTCCCATAGAAATAAAATTTTTACAAAATTTTCTATAGAAATAAAATTTTGGTAGATTATTTTTGGCTCGAGTTGCTCAGAGATGGTCTGTATCAAACTTTTTTAGGTTTGCGACTGTCGCAAAGTTGTAAACGTCACATACGCGTCGTAAATATAGAAAAAGTAACAAAAGTCGCAAACTCAAAATACTTTAGTCGCGTCAGCTAGGCAGCGAATTCGATGATATCCAAGACAATGGTATGTGCGAAGAAGTTGCAATTCTTAGGAATGTTCACAATTTTCGGTTTTAGTCCCCACATTTTCCCTATTGCATTTTGCACGAGTACAGGGTAACCGTGGATTTTCTCGTCCTTTCTTAGCTGTAAGTTCAGTCTCCTGTCCAATATAACCCCAAGGTATTTTGCACACTCACCAACGGGAATTTCGATACCACCTAAGAAAATAGGCTTGAGAAGACTTAGGCCATGGGAAGACTTTCACAAATTTCTGCAGAAACTCACAGCGAATGCTGTCAAACTAAATTAAAAAAGTTCAGGATTTCTTCCATTCAAAATCTGGTTTACTACAGTAGGTTTACGACTTTTGCGACATACGTATTATACCGTCGCAAATGTATGTCGCAAAAGTCACAGTTTGTGACAGGCCAACCCTGGAGTGGCAACCATGATTATGAACCGATATGGACCAATTTTTGTGTGATTGAGGATCGGCTATATATAACTATAGACCGATATACACCAATTTTGGTATGGTTGTTAGCGGCCATATACTAGCACCACGTTCCAAATTTGAACCGTATCGGATGAAATTTGCTTCTCTTAGAGGCTCCGCAAGCTAAATCTGGGGATCGGTTTACATGGGGGCTATATATAATTATGGACCGATGTGGACCAATTCTGGCACGGTTGTTAAAGACCATATACTAACACCATGTTCCAAATTTCAACCGGATCGGATGAAATTTGCTTCTATTAGAGGCTCCGCAAGCCAAATCTGGGGATCGGTTAATATGGGGGCTATATATAATTATGAACCGATGTGGACCAAGTTTTGTACGGTTGTTAGAGACTATATACCAACACCATATACCAAAGTTCAGCCGGATCGGATGAAATATGCTTCTCTTAGAGGCTCCGCAAGCCAAATCTGAGGGTCCGTTTATATGGGGGCTATACGTAAAAGTGGACCGATATGGCCCATTTACAATACCATCCGACCTACATCAATAACAACTACTTGTGCCAAGTTTCAAGTCGATAGCTTGTTTCGTTCGGAAGTTAGCGTGATTTCAAAAAAAGGACTGACATGCTTAGATCGACTCAGAATTTCACCACGACCCAGAATATACACAGTCTCACATAAGTTTACATACCCTTGAGGTTTTTACCTTATAACTAAACATGTTTCTTGTTGTTGTTTATAATCCAGACTAAAAACATCTTCTTGAAAATGGACAAATACTTTGTTTTTTTTGAAATTAATTTACAAAATCTAAAGCATATATATGCATATTTTATTATATTTTAATAATTAAAGAAAATACAATTTCTTAAACCGTATGTAAACTTGTGTAAGACTGTGTATATACTTTATGGGGTCTTAAAGCAATATTTCGATGTTTCGAATGGTGGTGGGTATAATAAAGTGGAAATGTCAATAAATGTCGTATTGAAATATAATTTTGGATACTGAACGGATGAAAAATAACGTTTTTCATATGTTTGGGTGTAAAAATTATATGTTTGGAACTCAAATTTTTTAACACAATATTTTTAAGTTCAAGCATATAATGTTCATAAACTAGCATAACATGTTTGGGACATATATGTTAATATGTTAGAACATATTATGTTTGGGACATATATTTATTTGGAAATAGCCTATAAACATATATGTGTTTAGAAAGAAAGACCTAGAGAGTATGCTGCAAGTAAAATAATGGAAGTAACCAATTGGTGCTTTAAAAATATATCTACACAAAGAAAATTGCATTAATTTTTTTTACTACCAATGTATGCCCTAAGGTGGAACATAATATGTTTGAACAATACAAACAATATTTTGTTTGGACCAATCCTGAAAATATATATGCTTGAAGCAAAATGTGTTTGGGGTATATGTTACAGAAAGATTTTTTTTTTTTTTTGAGGGTGTAATATCCAACATTAGCCTTTTCTTACTTGACAACATATTCACATTTACACATTTTTTAAATTTGGCTAAAAGTATTACTCACAGTATTGTGAATTAAATATTGAACAGAATGGTATTCAAAATTAAATTTCCAACAATTAATGTCACATCAATCTGTGGAATCTTGACCAAGTTTATGGTTATACCATGATTTTGTGAAATCACAATGGGCGCCATCATTTAGCTACACCAAGTGCATTGCCCGAAGTGGCAGTGGCAAATGTGAAATTCCCATTTACAAGAAAGTAGACACATTTTTCAGAAACATCAATGCCTGCCTGTGTTCCATTCATTTTGAAATAAAATGGGAAGGCACAGTTTTTGCTCTTATTCTGCCCACGGGCTTTTGGTATTTGATCGCATTTTCATTGGAAAACTTTAACACAAATTAGTCATAATGTCAATAAATCCATGCAAATACGTATAGCGCTACTCAATGAAATGACAGCCAAAACTATCAACAACATCTAACGCCCATAGCGTATATACCTCACCTAAAAATTGTAGTCACTTGAATTCAAAAACAGAAATTTTAAACAAAATGCTCGTGGTGTGCTCGTTGCTCTACTGTGACCGGTTAGTTGAGTGACGATTATCATGTGGAAAATCTACAAACTATACTCTTCACTATTGTACACGGAGCTATTAAAGACTTATGGGCACTTTGCCAAAATGCAAACAAAATCAAAAATGTCTCATCATAAATTATAGCATATATATTTTTTTTTTTTTGTAATTTTGAAATTCTCTCCAATACGAGATGTTTTTTTGTGCTCATAATTACCTTGTGTGTTTATCCAAAATGTTCTAATACTAAAAGGAAATGTTATATGTTACTGGCTTTTCAGAAAACAAACAAGTATATACGGCCGTAAGTTCGGCCAGGCCGAAGAATATGTACCCTCCACCATGAATTGCGTAGAAACTTCTACTGAAAACTGTCATCCTCAATCGAATTACTTGGGTTGCGGTAACTTTTGCCGACGACAAGGTATCTTAAAACTTCCTAATACCGTAATATATACCACGTAGTCCATACGTGGTATATATTAAACTTAAGATGGCCGATATAATAATTATAATTAAGTTTGAGAAAATTTTCTATAGAAATAAAATTTTGACAAAACAAAATTTTTACAACATTTTTTATAGAAGTAAAATTTGGACAAAATTTTCTATAGAAATACGATTTTAACAAAATTTTCTATAGAAATAACATTTTGACAAAATTTTCTATAGAAATAAAATTTTTTACAAAACTTTCAAAAGATTTAAAATTTTGACAACATTCTCTATAGAATTAAAATTTTGACAACATTTTCTACAGAAATAAAATGTTGCCAAAATTTTCTATAGAAATAAAATTTGACAAAATTTTCTATAAGAATAAAATTTCGACAAAATTTTCTATAGAAATAAAATTTTGCTAGATTATTTTTGCTCGAGTGGCAAGCATGATTATGAACCGATATGGACCAATTTTTGTGTGATTGGGGATCGGCTATATATAACTATAGACCGATATGGACCAATTTTGGCATGGTTATCAGCGGCCATATATTAACACCACGTTGCAAATTTCAACCGGATCGGATGAATTTTGCTCGTCCAAGTGGCTCCGGAGTTCAAATCTGGGGATCGGTTAATATAGGTGCTATATATAATTATGGACTGATATGGACCAATTTTTGAATGGTTCTTAGAGACTATATACTAATACCATGTACCAAATTTCAGCCGGATCGGATGAAATTTGCTTCTCTTAGAGGCTCCGCAAGCCAAATCTGGGAATCGGTTTATATGGGGGCTATATATAATTATGGACCGATATGGGCCAATTTATGCATGGTTGTTAGAGACCATATACTAACACCATGTACCAAATTTCAGCCGGATCGGATGAAATTTGCTTCTCTTAGAGCAATCGCAAGCGAAATTTGGGGGTCCGTTTATATGGGGGCTCTACGTAAAAGTGGACTGATATGGACCAATTTTTGACATGGTTGTTAGAGACCATATACTAACACCATGTACCAAATTTCAGCCGGATCGTATGAAATTTACTTCTCTTAGAGTAATCGCAAGTCAAATTTGGGGGTCCGTTTATATGGGGCCTATACGTAAAAGCGGACCGATATGGACCAATTTTTGCATGGTTGTTAGAGACTATATACTTACACCATGTACCAAATTTCAGCCTGATCGGATAAAATTTGCTTCTTTTAGAGCAATCGCAAGCCAAATTTGGGGGTCCGTTTATATGGGGGCTATACGTAAAAGTGGACCGATATGGCCCATTTGCAATACCATCCGACCTACATGAATAACAACTACTTGTGCCAAGTTTCAAGTCGATAGCTTGTTTCGTTCGGAAGTTAGCGTGATTTCAACAGACGGACGGACGGACGGACATGCTCAGATCGACTCAGAATTTCACCACGACCCAGAATAAATATGCTTTATGGGGTATTAGAGCAATATTTCGATGTGTTACAAACGGAATGACAAAGTTAATATACCCCCATCCTATGGTGGAGGGTATAAAAACGAAAAACAAAATCTTATCAAAGCAAATGGTTACTAACTCTCATATTTGGTAATTATATCCTAAACCACTGGGATGGGCCCGTTCGATTGCTCATCCACTTGTCCGTCCGTCTATTTGCTGTTCTGATGCAAGAGCTCTCAATTGGTATTCGATATTAATGAAATTTGGGGCAGATGTAGTTTTATTAACCCTAGGCAGTCATCCTTCGTCAAAAATAAATTTTAGTCGATTTCAACCATTTGGTGAATTTTTATTTTATACTAATTAAAAACAAATTGAATAAAGAATAACATCATGAATCAAATATAATAGTTTCCGTTGAAAACTCTTCGTCGTTGCGGGTTACTTGATAATATATAGAATTTCAGGGGGTTCTATGACAAGTATTCTCCCAAGGAGATTAGTTAAACCAGTACGCTTCCCGAATGTACATTTAAAAATTCTACCTATGAACACTAGATCAGATTCTGAATTTATAAGAACCATTTTTGTTTGAATTTTAGACGAATCATAATCATCCCGTGTAAGTGTGCAAGCAAATGATGCTAATAAAAAATGCAAATGATGCTAATAAAATAAATAAAAATAGCCGGACTCGGCTATAAAACGGAGGTCCCTTGTCATTGAGCTTAACATGGAATCGGGCAGCACTCAGTGATATGAGAGAAGTTCACCAATGTGGTATCACAATGGACTAAATAGTCTAAGTGAGCCTGATACATCGGGCTGCCACCTAACCTAACCTACCCCCCCTAGACCCCGAATCGGAGGGCCGGTTTACACACTGGAAAAAATATTGTCGTGAGGTCAAAGATTTCATGTCTTTTAAATACGAATGTCAATTTTGTTTAGCATAGAAGACGCATTTCTCTAATATAAAGTTTTTTTCCTTGGCCAAAAGTCAATAAACTTTTCAATGAAGTCATATTGTCCTTATAATTAAGTGATTTCACTTAAAAATGGGTATCATAACATGAAAGAAAAAATGTTTGGGCTAAGGTCAACTTGACTTTGATAATTCAGAAAAATTCTTTAAATTTAATGAAATTGTCTTTAAATTTGTTGTCTTTTTGCATCTTGACTACAAAGCAAAAAATCGTTCAAATACAAGACATGTTTTTCAACACATTATTTTACAGACGTTTTTTTACTTGAAACATAGCATAATTTCTACAGGAAGTCGAGTCTTAATTTGGAAAATAAAGTTGTCGTTAACTCGTTTTTAAATGTCATTGATAGCATAAGAAGAACAAGTATATACAGCAGTAAATTCGGCCGGGCCGAATTTTAAATACCCACCACCATGAATTAAATATGATAGTTTACTTTGAAAACTCTTCGTCGTAGTGGGTTACTTGATAATATATAGAATTGTAAGGGTTTGATGACAAATCTTCTCCCAAGGCAGTCAGCTCCCGAAGGCAAACTTTAAAGATTCTACCTATGAAGACCAGATAAGATTCTAGATTTATGAGAACCAATTTTGTTTGAGTTTTAGAGAAATTATAAACATATCATGTATATGATTAAATTACGCCTTGATTTAAAATATTAAATCTGCAGATTTTTTCCGTCATTATTTAAATAAATACGATGAGTAAAATCTGGAAATTTTACTTTCAGTTTGAAGAAGATGATCAGTGCGCCTGCTATTTTAGAGAATTTTAGAGTTGAATAAACGAAAATACTTAATAAGAAAAGGAAATTTCGTTTGTCTAAAATTTCATTATAGATTACTAATTTCCAGCAAATCGGATAAAAACTACGGATTCTAGAAGCCCAAGAAATAAAGCCGGGAGATCGGTGTATATGGGGGCTATACCACAACATGGACCGATAGGTACCATTTGCTACTCATATATTTGTGATCTTAAAATACCTCCAGAATTTCAAACAAATTGGCTAGAAAACATAGTCTCTAGACGCCCAAGAAGATCAGTCTATATGGGGGTTATACCAAAAAATGGACCGATATACCTCAATTTCGGTACACTTATTTGTGGTTTGAAAATACCTCTACATTTCGAATTTCAGGCAAATCGGGTAATAAATACAGTTTATAGAAGCTCAAGAATTTCAGGCAAAGCGGGTGGTAAATATAGTTTCTAGAAGCCCAAGAAGCAAAATCGGGACATGGACCGATGGGCACCATTTTCGGCACACCTTTTTATGGTCCCAAAAGAACTCTAGATTTTTAATTTCAGGAAAATGGGATAGAAAATATAGTTTCTAGAAGCCCAAGAAGCGAAATCGGGAGATCAGTCTCTATGGGGCCTATATCAAAACATTGACCGATGAGCACCATTTTCGGCACACCTTTTTATGGTCCTCAAATGCCTCTAGATTTCTAATTTCAGGCAAATCGTATTGTAAATAGTTTCTAGAAGCCCTAGAAGCAAAATCGGGATATCGGTCTATATGGGGGCTATACCAAAACATGGACCGATTGGCACCATTTTCGGCACACCTTTTTTGTGGTCCTCAAATACCTCTATATTTCCAATGTCAGGCAAATTGGATAAAAACTACGGTTTTTTAGGCCCAAGACTCCAAATCGGGAGGTTGGTTTATATGGGGGCTATATCAAAACATGGAGCGATACGGACCATTTTCGACTCACCTCTTTATGGTCCCAAAATACCTCTGGATTTCCAATTTCAGGCAAATCTGATAAAAACTACGGCTTTTATAGGCCCAAGACCCCAAATCGGGAGGTCGGTTTATATGGGGACTATATCAAAACTTGGACCGATATAGCCCATCTTCGAACTTGACCTGCCTGCAAACAAAAAACTAATCTGTGCCAAATTTGGGGACGTTAGCGCCATTATTGAAGGCTGTAGCGTGATTACAACAGATAGACAGACAGACAGACAGACAGACGGACAGACGGACATGCTTATATCGTCTTAGAATTTCTCCCTGATCAAGAATATATATACTTTATATAGTCGGAAATCGATATTTCGATATGTTACAAACGGAATGACAAACTTATTATACCCCCGTCACCATTTTATGGTGGTGGGTATAAAAAAGGCTGAAAAAGCGAATAACTAAAATTTGTTTCCTAGAACCAAGTACACAAAACCCAAATTTAAAAGAGAATTGTGTCTTAAAAGTATCCTTACATGTATTCTCCGCTTCTTTGGCTCGGAATCAATACCAAAATTTTTAAAGTAAAGACAAAATCTTTAGAACGGGGCATGATTTTTTTCAGAGCAAAGGGGCTATATCAAAAACTGTACCGATGCACAATATAGTCAGCACATCTATTTATAGTCCTAAAAAAACCTCCAGATTTTCAATTTCAGGCAAGTTGGATAAAAACTACGGTTTCTAGAATCCCAAGAAGTAAAATCGGAAGATCGGTCTATATGGGGCCTATATACAAAATATAGATTGATACTCACCATTTTTGGCAAACCTCTTTATAGTCCTAAAATACATCTAGATTTTTACTACGGATTCTAGAAGCCCAAGATGTAAAATCGGGAGATCGGTATATATGGGGACTATACCAAAACATGGACCGATACACGTCATTGTCGGCACACATATATGTGGTTCTAAAATACCTTTTGATTTCCAATTTTAATCATATTGGATAAAAACTACGGATTATAGAAGACCAGGATGTAAAATCGGGAGATCGGTCTCTATGGGACCGATAGAACCGATAATCACCATTTTCGGCACACCTCTTTAGGTTTTAGAATACCTCTAGATTTGTAATTTCAGGCAAATTATATAAAAACTACGGATTCTATAGGCCCAAGAAATATAATCGGGCGATCGGTTTATATGGGAGCTATATCAAAACCTGGACAGATATAGCCCATCTTCGAACTTGGCCTGCGTGCACACAAAAGACGATTCAGTACCAAATTTCAGGACGATAGCTCTATTATTGAAGTTTGTTGCGTGATTACAACAGACAGACAGACGGCCAAACGGACATGCTTATATCGTCGTAGAATTTCTCCCACATCAAGAATATATATATATATATATATATATATATATATATATATATATATATATATATATATATATATATATATATATATATATATATATATATATATATATATATATATATATATATATATATATATATATATATATATATATATATATATATATATATATATATATATATATATATATATATATATATATATATATATATATATATATATATATATATATATATATATATATATATATATATATATATATATATACTTTATATAGTCGGAAATCGATATTTCGATGTGTTACAAACGGAATGACAAACTTATTATACCTCCGGCACCATTCTATGGTGGTGGGTATAAGTAAAATGAAAAAGTTTTCGCACGATGTGGAGGACAATATCGTTTCCTTAACAAATAACGGGTCTTCATCGCGGTATATAGCCAAGGAACTAAATATAAGACAGTCTGTGGTTATTCGCGTCCAAAATAAAGACGAAATACTACTCCTAAAGAGCAAACCAGAGGCCTCCGAAAACTTTTGACCGAAGCGGACGCTCGCCTTATGATGGCAGAAATGATGCAGAACACGTCCGTAACGCTGAAAAATACTACTGTTGCCAAAAATATGCAAGTTAGTGAATGGACAGCAAGACGAGCACTCCACAACATTTTTGTTCTCATTATTGTTCAGTATGCAAATTATAGCGTCTTGAAATAAGCCGTAGTAGCAATGACGAAGGATGACGTTAGTATACAACAAGTATATACGGTCTTAAGTTCGGCCAGGCCGAATCTTATGTACCCTCCACCATGGATTGCGTAGAAACTTCTACGAAAGTTTGTCATCCACAATCCAATTACTTGGGTTGTGGTATCTTAAAACTTCTTAACATCGTTTTCTAAATTGTGAGTTAGTCCATACGTGGTATATATTAGACAAAAAAGTTATGTATAGGTAAGTCTACAAATAATTTGGACTTTTTGCACGATACGTAGAGAGCCAGAATTGAAATATAGAAGTCGCTTGTATGGGGGCTATGTACAATTATGAACTTGATATGGACCAATTTTTGTGTGATTGGGGATCTATTCATCTTTATTTATCTGAGGGCTATATATAACTATAGACCGATATGGACCTAGTTAGGCATGGTTGTTAACGGCTATATGCTAGCACAATGTACAAAATTTCAACTGACTCGCATGAAATTTGCTCCTCCAAGAGGCTCGAAAACCAAATCTCGGGATTGGTTTATATGGGGGGCTATATATGATTATGGACTGATATGGACCACTTTTGGCATGGTTGTTAAATATGATATACTACCACCAGGTACCAAATTTCAGCCAGATCGAATGAATTTTGCTTCTCCAAAAGGCACCGGAGGTCAAATATGGGTATCGGTTTATATGGGAGCAATATATAATTATGGACTGATATGAACCAATTCCTGCATGGTTTTTGGATACCATACACTAACATCACGTACCAAATTTCAACCGAATCGGATGAATTTTGTTCTTCCAAGGGGCTCCGGAGGTCAAATCTGGAGATTGGTTTATATGGGGCCTATATATAATTATGGACCGATTTCGACCAATTTTGGCATGGATGTTTTAAGCCATATATTGACACCACGTACCAAATTTCTACTGAATCAGATGAATTTTGGTCTTCCAAAAGGCTCCGGAGGTCAAATCTGGTGATCGGTTTATATGGGGGCTATATATAATTATAGACCGATGTGGACCCATTTTTGCACGGTTGTTAGAGACCATATACTAACATCATGTACCAAATTTCAGCTGGATCGGATGAAATGTGCTACTCTTTGAGGCTCCGCAAGCCAAATCGGGGGATCTGTTTATATGGGGGCTATACGTAGACCGATATGGCCCATTTGCAATACCATCCGACCTACATCAATAACAACTACATGTGCCAAGTCTCAAGTCAATGGGGAAAAAGCAAACATATTGTTTTTTCGCCAAACATAAATTTGTTGTCGAAATCGAATGTCCGACATGTTACATGTTCATCGTATGGGTGTAGTTATTTCTTTAAATTATGTCGATTATTCCCCAGATTTACTTGAAGTTTGCAGATAATATATTGGAGATGATTGTAATATTATGAAGATATGATTACGATTTTTTTTTTTTTTTTGAAGAAAAGAAGATTTTTTAGAAAACAGGATAGCGGATGGGAATCATTTTTTTTTTTTTTGTTTTTGTCCGTCTGTCATTCTCTCAGACGAAATGTTTGTCTGCCAAGGGGTTAAATACTGTCTTTACGACATTTTACCGATAATATATATCATTTTCTGAGACAAAAAATAAAAACAAGTATATACGGCCGTAAGTTCGGCCAGGCCGAAGATTATGAACCCTCCACCATGGATTGCGTAGAAGCTTCTTCTAAACACTGCCATCCACAATCGAAATACTTGGGTTGCGGTAACGCTTGCCGATGGCAAGGTATTCACAACTTCCTAACACCGTCTTCTAAATTGTAAGTAAGTCCATACGTGGTATTTATTAAATTAACAAAATTTTCTATAGCAATAAAATTTTAACAAAATTTTCTATAGCAATAAAATTTTAACAAAATTTTCCATAGAAATAAAATGTTGACAAAATTTTCTATAGAAAGAACATTTTGACAAAATTTTCTTTAGAAAGAACATTTTGACAAAATTTTCTTTAGAAATAAAATTTTGGTAGATTATTTTTGGCTGGAGTGGCAACCATGATTATTGACCGATATGGACCAATTTTTGTGTGATTGGGGATTGGCTATATATTACTATAGACCGATATGGACCAATTTTGGTATGGTTGTTAGCGGCCATATACTAACACCACTATTCACATTTGTACCGGATCGGATGAATTTTGCTTCTCTTAGAGGGTCCGCAAACCAAATCTGGGGATCGGTTTATATGGGGACTATATATAATTATGAACCGATGTGGACATATTTTTGCACGGATATTAGAGACCATATACTAACACAACGTTCCACATTTGAACCGGATCGGATAAATTTTGCTCCTCCAAGAGGCTCCGGAGTTCAAATCTGGAGAACGGTTTATATGGGGGCGATATATAATTATGGGCCGATATGAACCAATTCTGACACGGTTGTTAGAGACCATATACTAACACCATGTTCCAAATTTCAACAGGATCGGATGAAATTTGCTTCTCTTAGAGGCTCCGCAAGCCAAATCTGGGGATCGGTTTATATGGGGGCTATATATAATTATGAACCGATGTGGACCCATTTTTGCATGGGTGTTAGAGACCATATACCAACATCATGTACCAAATTTCAGCCGGATCGGATGAAATTTGTTTCTCTTTGAGCCTCCGCAAGCCAAATCTGGGGATCGGTTTATATGGGGGCTATATATAATTATCGACTGATGTTGACCAATTTTAGCATGGTTATTAGAGACCATATATCAACACCATGTACCAAATTTCAACCGGATCGGATGAAATTTGCTTCTCTTTGAGGCTCCGCAAACCAAATCTGGGGGTCCGTTTATATGGGGGCTATATATAATTATGGACCGATGTGGACCAATTTTTGCGTAGTTGTTACCGACTATATACCAACACCATGTACCAAATTTCAGCCGGATCGGATGAAATATGCTTCTCTTAGAGGCTCCGCAAGCCAAATCTGAGGGTCCGTTTATATGGGGGCTATACGTAAAAGTGAACCGATATATCCCATTTGCAATACCATCCGACCTACATCAATAACAACTACTTGTGCCAAGTTTCATGTCGATATATTGTTTCGTTCGGAAGTTAGCGTGATTTCAACAGACGGACGGACGGACGGACATGCTTAGATCGACTCAGAATTTCACCACGACCCAGAATATATATACTGTATGGGGTCTTAGAGCAATATTTCGATTTGTTACAAATGGAATGACAAAGTTAATATACCACCCATCCTAAGATGGAGGGTACAAAAACATGATATCATTACAGCGGGCAGAAAGGAATTCAAAGGAGCACACAGGGCAATCGCAACACTCTCATTTTTCGAAAGTGTCTCTATGCGTGGCACTATTTTCACAACAGAATTCGAAGTCTTTTCGCACTTTTGCTTGTTTTTTAGAAAAGAACCTAAGAAATTCCTTTTCCGGGCTAAATGCAAAAAATCGAATTTTTTACCAGAAAAGACATCACCATAATATATTGGCCCTATGCCCTTTAAAATATAGTCGTTCCGCAGATATGAATTTTCGTCATTGTACATGAATTTTACCACATTTTCAACCACGATGTGGTAAACAAATAAAATCATAAGTTGTGAAATTTTATTTTATTATTTAAAAGAATTATGTCAAAATAAAATAAGAAAAATATTAATGATGTATCCTCCAAAAAAGAATGGGTGGAAGATTAGTTTTTTTTTTTTCGAATTTCGCGAAGGTGTGACGCATAGTTGTTTAACATATGAGATGGTATTAAAAGCCTATGTCATGGTGGGTACGTTGTCATCTAAGTTTTCACGTTTGTTTTGTCATTTATCGGCTAGTTTATGGGGCCTTGTGTGGTCTATGTCTTCAGAGAAAAAAGCTCAACATATGTGCTGTCACTTCCAGCTTTTATATAAAATTTATACCTACACTTCCCTCATGTCTGCCGCATGTCACATTTTCTGTTTTCACTAAATCTTGTGTGTCATTTCTTTGTATTTTTTAAATAATTTTCTTATGATTTTCTCCTTAGAGATTTTGTAATAATCTAAAGGTGTCCCCAGGCATGTAGTTGTCACTCAGTTATTTGGTACATTGGCTATTGTCTATAGCAATTGACCCCACATTTGGGAGACGATAAATACATAAAATTTTTAATGTCTTAAATTTCCACTGCGGTGGATTGATCGTCCAGACCCATGTGTCACATAAATGAACTGTTTGTTTCTTGGTATTCAGATTTTATTATTTTTTCCCAATTTCTACGAAAATAAACAAATAAAAGTTTTTTAATCTCATTGACAATGTGGTGCCTTTCCAAAAGTTGGTATTTATTATACCATCCACCATAGGATGGGGGTATATTGACTTTGTCATTCCATTTGTAACACATCGAAATATTCCTCTAAGACCCAATAAAGTATATATATTCTGGGTCGTGGTGAAATTCCGAGTCGATCTGAGCATGTCCGTCCGTCCGTCCGTCCGTCCGTCTGTTGAAATCACGCTAACTTCCGAACGAAACAAGCTATCGACTTGAAACTTGGCACAAGTAGTTATTGATGTAGGTCGGATGGTATTGCAAATGGCCCATATCGGTCCACATTTACGTATAGGCCCCATATAAACGGACCCCCAAATTTGGCTTGCGATTGCTCTAAGAGAAGCAAATTTCATCCGATCCGTCTGAAATTTGGTACATGGTGTTAGTATATGGTCTCTACCAACCATGCAAAAATTGGTCCATATCAGTCCACTTTTACGTATAGCCCCCATATAAATGGACCCCCAAATTTGGATTGCGATTGCTCTAAACGAAGCAAATTTCTTCCGATCAGGCTGAAATTTGGTACATCGTGTTGGTATATGGTCTCTAACAACCATAGAAAAATTGGTCCATATCGGTCCATTTTACGTATAGCCCCCATATAAACCGATCCCCAGATTTGGCTTGTGGAGCCTCTAAGGGAAGCATATTTCATCCGATCCGGCTCAAATTTGGTACGTGGTGTTGGTATATGTTCTCTAATGGCCATGCAAAAATTGGTCCACATCGACCCATAATTATATATAGCCCCCATGTAACTCCGGAGCCTCTTAGAGGAGCAAAATTCATCCGATCCGGTTGAAATTTGGTACGTGGTGTTAGTATATGGTCTCTAACAACCATGCAAGAATTGGTCCATATCGGTCCATAATTATATATAGCCCACATATAAATCGTTCCCCAGATTTGTCCTCCGGAGCCTCTTGGAGGAGCAAAATTCATCCGATCCGGTTGAAATTTGGAACATGGTGTTAAAATGTGGTCTCTAACAAACACGCAAGAATTGGTGCATATCGGTCCATAATTATATATAACTCCCATATAAACCGTTGCCCAGATTTGATCTCCGGAGCCTCTTGGAGGAGCAAAATTCGTCCGATCCGGTTCAAATTTGCAACGTGGTGTTAGTATAAGGCCGCTAATAACCATGCCAAAATTGGTCCATATCGGTCTATAGTTATATATAGCCGATCCCCAATCACACAAAAATTGGTCCATATCGGTTCATAATCATGGTTGCCACTCGAGCCAAAAATAATCTACCAAAATTTTATTTTTATAGAAACATTGTCAAAATGTTATTTCTATATAACATTTTGTCAAAATTTTATTTCTATAGAAAATTTTGTCAAAATTTTATTTCTATAGAAAATTTTGTCAAAATTTTACTTCTATAGAAAATGTTGTCAAAATTTTGTTTCTATAGAAACTTTAAACTTAATTATATACGTATTTAATCGGCCTTTTTTAGTTTAATATATACCACGTATGGACTATGTGGTATATATTACGGTTTTAAGATACCTTGCCATCGGAAGTTTTAAGATACCTTGCCATCGGCTTCAGTAGAAGTTTCTACGCAATCCATGGCGGAGGGTACATAAGCTTCGGCCTGGCCGAACTTACGGCCGTATATACTTGTCTTATTTGCTCAAGAGCTATGTGATTTACGATTCGAGTTAGAATATGTTAAATATATTCGAATAATCGCAATATATATATACAAACGCCTTAAAGTATGCAACAAATTTCTGTGAAAATTAACCCTCTCTGATGATATTTTTGTACCTACCACCATAGAATGGAGATGGAGGTATAATAAGTTTGTCATTCGATGTCATAAATTTCAATTTAAGAACATATAAAGTAGAGGTGAGCACGTGAGTGAAATTTCACTCACTCTAACGCACATTCACGAAATGAAAACCAGTACTCACAAAGTTCGACTGCTAAATTAATTTCAGTTAATATACGAGTAAGAATTAAATCTTGATTTTTTCGAAAGCGTCATTTTGTAGAAATATGATTCACGCACATTCACGAACCGATTTTCTTTCTCATAATTTTTCATTCCAACACATTCACGAGAGTTGCTTCAGATTTTGTTCACGACTCACGTGATTCACACCAATTTCGTGTCACGCGCAAATCTCTAGTATAAAGTATATATATTCCCACAAAAAAATTTGGAAATTCTTCAAAAGGCACAACTTTAAAAGCACTTCCAGAAGATGTACTCCCAATGATGTTCTTTATTTTAACTACACAGGAAGTTCTTTTCATTCAATTTTTTATAACATGCCTTTTTTGTTTCAAATTGGTTAAAACAGTTTAAGAATTCATAAAATGGTACAAATTATTTAAATTTTGTCGAAAGAAAATGTTAAATCCAATCTGAAAAAATCTTGAATTTTTGAAAATATTTGAGGTCAAACGTTTCAGACAAGCGTTAAAATCCTTTAAAAATTATAAAAAATAAAAAATTATTTATTTGACAAAATATCATAAATTTATTAATTTACACCCAAAACATTGAATTCGGATCACACCTAAAGAAGTGATACAAATTCAGTGCACCGGCTGTTGAAATGGAGGACTTCCGTCCTATGACAAGCCCATGTTAAATTCATCGCTTCTGCGTCGATTTTACACCACTTCCGGATCCAAAAAGAACATTTTCATTACTTTTTTGGCGACGCTTTTTTGCTGGGTTCTTGATCAGGAAGAAATTCCAAGACGATGCACTCAGGCCAAATTCGAGATTGTATTTATCGATCCAAGTTTTAATATAGCCATATGCGTAGTAAGGCCTCTGGAGGGAGGGCTTAGCCCCTTCCAGAAATTAGCCCCCCCCCCCTATAATGTGAAAACCTATATATGACTTTCCATTATATATTGTTAATGTAGTTACAGCCTCCCTGGTTAAAAATGTCTAGATACGGCAATGGATATAGCCCCCATATCGTTGGTTTGATTTGGGATATCCAGACACCGCAATTTACATCCGAATTGCCTGAAGATGGAAATTTAGAGCTATTTTGAATCAACAAAGACGTGTGCAGAATATGGAATTTAGCTGAGGTGCACATAGCTACCGAGTTGACATTCTGACGCCAGTAACAAACATTACGGTGCGATGGTGAACCGTATTTGAATGGAAAAACATGATCAATGAATACTCGTAATACTGCAAAATCCACCTCATATGATTGACGGGACATACCGGAAAAAACGAAATGTAAAAACAAATAAAATAACGATAGGAGTAAGGACACATAAGTGAAGTGAACTTTGAGAACGCAAATCCACACGGGCAGAGATGGATACATGAAAAAATATTTACGTGATATTAAAGATTACGCGACCTAAATTTTACAAAATATTAGGAAGACATTTTTTTTAAAATAATGAAATTTTAATTAAAATAAAGTTTAAAATCATTGCTTCAAAAAAAAAAATTAAATTTAGGACAAACAAGTACATACGGCCGTAAGTTCGGCCAGGCCGAATCTTATGTACCCTCCACCATGGATTACGTAGAAACTCCTACGAAAGACTGTCATCCACAATCGAATTAATTGGGTTGTGGTATCTTAAAACTTCTTAACATCGTTTTCTAAATTGTGAGTTAGTCTATACGTGGTATATATTAGACAAAAAAGGTATGTATAGGTAAGTCTACAAATAATTACGAATCGATATGGACTTTTGCACGGTACGTAGAGAGCCAGAATTGAAATATGGGGGTCGCTTATATGGGGGCTATATACAATTATGAACTTGATATGGACCAATTTTTGTGTGATTGGGGATCGATTTATCTGAGGGCTATATATAACTATAGACCGATATGGACCTAGTTAGGCATGGTTGTAAACGCCCATATACTAGCACAATGTACCAAATTTCAACTGACTCGAATGAAATTTGCTCCTCCAAGTGGCTCCAAAACCAAATATCGGGATCGGTTTATATGGGGGCTATATATGATTATAGACTGATATGGACCACTTTTGGCATGGTTGTTAAATATCATATACTAACATCACGTACCAAATTTCAACCGAATAAGATGAATTTTGCTCTTCCAAGTAGCTCCGGAGGTCAAATCTGTGGATCGGTTTATATGGGGTTTATATATAATTAAGGACCGATTTCGACCAATTTTTGCATGGGTGTTTGAGGCCATATATTAACACCACATACCAAATTTCAACCGAATCGGTTGAATTTTGCTCTTCCACGAGGCTCCGGAGTTCAAATCTGGGGATCGGTTTATATGGGGGCTATATATAATTATGGACCTATGTGGACCAATTTTGGCATGGTTGTTAGAGACCATATACTTACACCATGTACCAAATTTCAGCCGGATCGGATGAAATTTGCTTCTCATAGAGGCTCCGCAAACCAAATCTGGGGATCGGTTTATATGGGGGCTATATATAATTATGAACCGATGTGGACCAATTTTTGCAAGGTTGTTAAAGACCATATACTAACACCATGTACCAAATTTCAGCCGGATGGGATCAAATTTGCTTCTCTTAGAGGCTAGGCAAGCCAAATCGGGGGATCGGTTTATATGGGGGCTATATATAATTATTGACCGATGTGGACCAATTTTTGCATGGTTGTTAGAGACCATATACCAACACCATGTACCAAATTTCAGCCGGAGCGGATGAAATTTGCTTCTCTTAGAGGATCGGCAAGCCAAATTTGGGGGTCCGTTTATATGGGAGCTATACTTAAAAGTGGACCTATATGGCCCATTTGCAATACCGTCCGACCTACATCAATAACAACTACTTGTGCCAAGTTTCAAGTCGATAGCTTGTTTCGTTCGGAAGTTAGCGTGATTTCAACAGACGGACGGACATGCTCAGATCGACTCAGAATTTTACCACGACCCAGAATACATATAAAGGGTGATTCTTTTGAGGTTAGGATTTTCATGCATTAGTATTTGACAGATCACGTGGGATTTCAGACATGGTGTCAAAGAGAAAGATGCTCAGTATGCTTTGACATTTCATCATGAATAGACTTACTAACGAGCAACGCTTGCAAATCATTGAATTTTATTACCAAAATCAGTGGCAGAAAATCCGCTTTTTTATCGACAAATTTTGTTCAGCGATGAGGCTCATTTCTGGTTGAATGGCTACGTAAATAAGCAAAATTGCCGCATTTGGAGTGAAGAGCAACCAGAAGCCGTTCAAGAACTGCCCATGCATCCCGAAAAATGCACTGTTTGGTGTGGTTTGTACGCTGGTGGAATCATTGGACCGTATTTTTTCAAAGATGCTGTTGGACGCAACGTTACGGTGAATGGCGATCGCTATCGTTCGATGCTAACAAACTTTTTGTTGCCAAAAATGGAAGAACTGAACTTGGTTGACATGTGGTTTCAACAAGATGGCGCTACATGCCACACAGCTCGCGATTCTATGGCCATTTTGAGGGAAAACTTCGGAGAACAATTCATCTCAAGAAATGGACCGGTAAGTTGGCCACCAAGATCATGCGATTTGACGCCTTTAGACTATTTTTTGTGGGGCTACGTCAAGTCTAAAGTCTACAGAAATAAGCCAGCAACTATTCCAGCTTTGGAAGACAACATTTCCGAAGAAATTCGGGCTATTCCGGCCGAAATGCTCGAAAAAGTTGCCCAAAATTGGACTTTCCGAATGGACCACCTAAGACGCAGCCGCGGTCAACATTTAAATGAAATTATCTTCAAAAAGTAAATGTCATGGACCAATCTAACGTTTCAAATAAAGAACCGATGAGATTTTGCAAATTTTATGCGTTTTTTAAAAAAAAAAAGTTATCAAGCTCTTAAGAAATCACCCTTTACTTCATGGGGTCTTAGAGCAATATTTCGATGTGTTACAAACGGAATGACAAAGTTAATATACCCCCATCCTATGGTGGAGGGTATAAAAATTTGGAAATTTACATCCCTCCGTTAAAGTCGTAAGTCTTTGAACTAAGGCAAACTTTCCTTCAAGTACAGAAACACATCCTTAAATTAACTGAAATATTGAATCATTACTTAATTTGATGATTTTTTGTGGTTATATTCAAGCAAACCTTGCAATACACACTACATATGCAGGCGTTAGATTTGCAGAACTCAAGCACAGCCTTTTCGTGGAATCCCCATACTCCCACGTCCGACATATCCCTATATAGACATTGGATTCTGAGGACTCAATACGATTCACTTTGCAGAATCCTCAGACTCCTAAGCCCATAAGTCAATATGACGGATATACGCCCATCGTCTCAACCTACCTTAGACACCCACCCTGTCCATTATCCTACCCCCACTAGTCACTGTAATTATATTCCAGCCTTGTGCCCTACACCTCTATGCAGATACTCATGAATGCAAAGTATAGACGTCTATGAAACTCCTATAAAAAAAATTCTATCGGGTCATTATACTGCCTAGTAACGGATGGCCCATGGAGGTCCTTGACAATTATACCACACAATGAAAAAATGGGCTTACTTGACAGTGAAGAGATTCCCAGAATATTAAACCCACCCTCGCCTCATACAAACAACCATTCGACATTCTCCCAGTCCAGTCTCCTCCGTCTCGTATGTCCCCAATACCCAAAACCTTAAACACGTATCCAACCATGTCACGATGGCTGAATCACCCTATCTTTCCATTCATTAACCATGACAAAAAATAGTTGGAAGAGTTTTTGCTGACTTACCCCCATTGTCAGGAAGCTCCGTTAATGCTACGTTAGCTAACGAACTTTTAAACCGTACTATGGACATGTCTGTCATTGTATCTACATATTCCATATGCCAGTTAGGAACTTAACTGCTAAAAAATGTTTCAGTTAAAGTTAACCGGAGAGAAGATATTTCGATTTTACTTTCTGTTAACTGGGAGTTAAAGTCTAACGGAGATACATGAAAATGACCGTTATATATGTATGCTGAAAAATATAACTACGAGTATGTGTCAAATTTGTAGACAAACAGTTTCTAAATAAGCACAATATGGCGTGATTTGTTGAAAACGACATAAATATACCAATTAACAAAATTTAACAAGGAAAAGTGTTGGCGAGGGGGAGGGCTAAGCCATCTCCAAGGCTCCGCCTTAGTAAATGCTTCCCAATCCTTGGTGTGGACCACAATTGTAATATAACGGACGTCGAGAAATTTTTAATGAGTCATATCTAATCATTGAAAATTACCACTGATTTTATCTTTTCCCATTTGTAAATTTGTCTAAGACAGGCAAACTTTTATTCTATAAAATTTGATTAGCTCTTGCAGCAAATCAGGAAACTGATTTATATGTAAATTTCTTCATGCTGATTGTCATGTTAGTTGGACCATTAGTTGACACATAATTTTATTTAATTTTTCTATTTATGCATCATTACCTCCACTATACCTTTCTGTTGGGAACCCTCAAATGCGCACAAAACAAAAGGTCAATGCAACTCAAAATTACTGCAATGCAGTCATACTGGCTCCTAGAAATATTAAAACAAGTCTCCATTTCGTATTCATACATATATTCCCTTACAGAAATATGAACAGCTAAGGGAGGAAGCAAATACCTGTCAACCTATCTAGAAAAGGGTTATTCGATGTGCATATTCAATTTGACGTCTTAATGTATTCAAAGTTTATCTAAATCCAATAGAATTTCCAGTTGAATATTTTCATTTAAATTATCAGGGTGAAATTAAGACATGATCTTATGATGTCCGTCTGTCTGTTGTATTCACGTTACAGTCTTCCAAAATAATGATGTAGCTAGGCTTGTCAGATGGCCGAGATTCGCCAGGATTGTCCCGGAATTTGGTCTTCAGGAAGTGTCCCGAATCTTTCACAAAATTTGTCAAAAATCCTGCAATTTCAATTACACAACGCATATATTTAAATTTTCCGATTTTGTTGAAAATATATGATTTGATCAGATTTTGTTCATCATCACAAAAAGAAACATAACAATTTACCGTCACTGTCACTTGAGCAGTAAACATAAAAGCAAACATACCCAAATATCTAATTTGATTTGAAAGTCACGTTTTTCTGTGAAATGTACACAGAAAAACATTTCACAAAAGTTTTTCCAATTAAAGTCTTAATTTGATTGGGTTGTAAAAAATATTCAATTAAAAATGTTTTAATTGAAACAAAAAATCAATTACAACAAGTATAAACGGCCGTAAGTTCGGCCAGGCCGAATCTTATGTACCCTCCACCATGGATTGCGTAGAAACTTCTACGAAAGACTGTCATCCACAATCGAATTACTTGGGTTGTGGTATCTTAAATCGTTTTCTAAATTGTGAGTTAGTCCATACATTAGACAAAAAAAATATGTGTAAGTAAGTCTACAAATAATTACGAATCGATATGGACTTTTGCACGGTACGTAGGGAGCCAGAATTGAAATATGGGGGTCGCTTATATGGGGGCTATATACAATTATTGATATGGACCAATTTTTGTGTGATTGGGGATCGATTTATCTGAGGGCTATATATAACTATAGACCGATATGGACCTAGTTAGGCATGGTTGTTAACGGCCATATACTAGCACAATTTCAACTGACTCGGATGCAATTTGCTCCTCCAAGAGGCTCCAAAACCAAATCTCGGGATCGGTTTATATGGGGGCTATATATAATTGTGGACTGATATGGACCACTTTTGGCATGGTTGTTAAATATCATATACTACCACCACGTACAAAATTTCAACCAGATCGGATGAATTTTGCTTCTCCAAAAGGCACCGGAGGTCAAATCTGGGGATCGGTTTATATGGGTGCTATATATAATTAAGGACTGACATAAACCAATTCCTGCATGGTTGTTGGATACCATATACTAACATCACGTACCAAATTTCAACCGAATCGGATGAATTTTGCTCTTCCAAGGGGCTCCGGAGGTCAAATCGGGGGATCGGTTTATATGGGGGCTATATATAATTATGGTCCGATTTCGACCAATTTTTG
This sequence comes from Haematobia irritans, assembly GCF_050003625.1. Classification (NCBI taxonomy): domain Eukaryota; kingdom Metazoa; phylum Arthropoda; class Insecta; order Diptera; family Muscidae; genus Haematobia; species Haematobia irritans. The sequence continues at coordinate 164,036,858 of NC_134400.1, forward strand.
CATGGGAGTTTGAGGCTATATACTATCACCATGTACCAAATTTCAGCCGGATCGGATGAAATTTGCTACTCTTAGAGGCCTCGCAAGCCAAATCGGGGGATCGGTTTATATGGGGGCTATATATGATTATGGACCGATGTGGACCAATTTTTGCATGGTTGTTAGAGACCATATACTAACACCATGTACCAAATTTCAGCCGGATCGGATGAAATTGGCTTCTCTTAGAGGCCTCGCAAGCCAAATCGGGGGATCGGTTTATATGGGGGCTATATATGATTATGGACCGATGTGGACCAATTTTTGCATGGTTGTTAGAGACCATATACTAACACCATGTACCAAATTTCAGCCGGATCGGATGAAATTTGCTTCTCTTAGAGGCCTCGCAAGCCAAATCGGGGGATCGGTTTATATGGGGGCTATATATAATTATGGACCGATGTGGACCAATTTTTGCATGGTTGTTAGAAACCATATACTAACACCATGTACCAAATTTCAGCCGGATCGGATGAAATTTGCTTCTCTTACAGGCCTCGCAAGCCAAATTTGGGGGTCCGTTAATATGGGGGCTATATATAATTATGGACCGATGTGAACCAATTTTTGCATGGTTGTTAGTGACCATATACTAACACCATGTACCAAATTTCAGCCGGATCGGATGAAATTTGCTTCTCTTAGAGGCCTCGCCAAATTTGGGGGTCCGTTTATATGGGGGCTATACGTAAAAGTGGACCGATATGGCCCATTTGCAATACCATCCGACCTACATCAATAACAACTACTTGTGCCAAGTTTCAAGTCGATAGCTTGTTTCGTTCGGAAGTTAGCGTGATTTCAACAGACGGACGGACGGACGGACGGACATGCTCAGATCGACTCAGAATTTCACCACGACCCAGAATATATATACTTTATGGGGTCTTAGAGCAATATTTCGATGTGTTACAAACGGAATGACAAAGTTAATATACCCCCCATCCCATGGTGGAGGGTATAAAAATTAACAGTATCAATTAATTTTTATACCCTAAACCACATAGTGGTCAGGGTATAATAAGTTTGACCGCCCAAAAAATGTGCCTACCAGAAATATTGATTTTAGACCCCACAAAATATATACCGATCGACTCAGAATCACCTCCTGAGTCGATCTAGCGCTTGGTGTCCGTCCGTCCGTCCGTCTGTCCCTGAATTTGTTGTTCACAGGATTCCGGTCGCAATTATTAACCGATTTTGATGAAATTTGGTACAGGGAGTTTTTTGGGAACAAGGACGAACGCTATTGAATTTAGAAGAAATCGGATCAAATTTAGATATAGCTCTCATATATATGTATCGCCCGATTTCGACAAATGGGGTCACGTTGTGTTTGTTTTCAAAGGGATCGTCACCAAATTTGGAAAAAAGCAATCTTTTTCATCGTTCTTCAAGTCTGCAAAATTTCATCCAAATCGGTTCAGATTTAGATATAGCTCCCATATATATGTATCGCCCGATTTTCCCAAATTTTGCCATAAAAACCTTATTTATGAAGCGATCTTACTCAAACTTGGCTTACTCTAATCTTTTATGGTACTGACAATATGTGCCAAAAATAATCGAAATCGGTTCAGATTTAGATGTAGCTACCATATATATGTATCGCCCGATTTTGCCAAAATTGGCCGTAAAACCCTTATTTATCAACCGATAGTGCTCAAAGTGGGCTAAATATAATATTCTATACCTCTAACTGTATGTGCGCAATTTCATCGAAATCGGTTCAGATTTAGATATAGCTCCCATATATATGTATCGTTCGATTTGGTCAAATTTGGCCGTAAAACCCTTATTTATCAACCGATCGCACTCAAAGTTGGCTAAATGTAATGTTCTATAGCTCTAACTGTATGTGCGAAATTTTATCGAAATCGGTTCAGATTTAGATATAGCTCCCATATATATGTATCGCCCGATTTTGCCAAATTTGGCCGTAAAACCCTTATTTATCAACCGATCGTAACCAAGGTTAGCTAAATATAATCTTCTATAGTACTGACTGTATGTGCAAAATTTCATCGAAATCGGTTCAAATTTAGATATAGCTCCCATATATACGTATCGCCCGATTTTGAAAATATAATAACCTTATTTTTGACCATAGGGGCCTCATTTATTAACTGATCTTACTCAAATTTTACACAAAGTGACCTTCTGTGGTATCAATCATACCTGCAAAATATTATACAAATTGGTTCAGATTTAGATATAGGTCCCATATATATGCATCGCTCCATTTTGTCATATTTGGCCATAATACTCTTATTTATTAAGCTATGTTATTCAAATTTCAAATTTTGATGTACTCAATATTAGTGGCATACTAACTCTTTTGGTGCAAAATAAACTATAGCTCCTAATATTAGACATTTCTGCTCAGATTGTGACAAGACACCCATAAACATGTACCCCCCTTTATGTTCTCCAAAACCTATACCAATGATACCCCACAAATGCTTATATTTACTAATTCAGTAGGGGTGGTTTAGGGTATAATATAGTCGGCCCCGCCCGACTTTCTACTTTACTCACTTGTTTAATTGGTACTATAATTTCTGTGATTGAAGTCATTTCAATTAAAATTTAATTGGATGAATTAATTTCGTGATTGAAGACAAAACAAGTAAGTTCGTAAGTTCGGCCAGACCGAATCTTATGTACCCTCCACCATGGATTACGTAGAAACTTCTACGAAAGACCACTTTTGTTATGGCTGTTAAATATACCACCACTTACCAAATTTCATCCAGATCGGATGAATTTTGCTTCTCCAAAAGGCACCGGAGGTCAAATCTAGGGATCGGTTTATATGAGGGCTACATATAATTGTGGACTGATATGAACCAATTCCTGCATGGTTGTTGGATACCATATACTAACATCACGTACCAAATTTCAACTGAATCAGATGAATGTTGGTCTTCCAAGAGGCTCCGGAGTTCAAATCTGGTGATCGGTTTATATGGGGGCTATATATAATTATGGACCTATGTGGACCATTTTTTTCATGGTCATTAGAGACCATATACTAACACCATGTAGGTTAGGTTAAAGTGGCAGCCCGATTAAGATTCAGGCTCACTTAGACTATTCAGTCCATTGTGATAAACCTAACCTAACACCATGTAACAAATTTCAGCCGGGTCGGATCAAATTTGCTTCCCTTAGAGGCCACGCAAGCCAAATCTGGGGATCGGTTTATATGGGGGCTATATATAATTATTGACCGATGTAGACCAATTTTTGCGTAGTTGTTAGAGACCATATACTAAAAATATGTACCAAATTTCAGCCGGATCGGATCAAATTTGCTTCTTTTAGAGGCTCCGCAAGCCAAATCGGGGGATCGGTTTATATGGGGGCTATATATAATTATGCACCGATGTGGACTAAATTTTACATGGTTGTTAGAGATCATATGCTGACACCATGTACCAAATTTCAGCCGGATCGGAAGAAATTTGCTTCTCTTAGAGACCCCGCAAGCCAAATTTGGGTGCCCGTTTATATGGGGTCTATACGTAAAAGTGGACCGATATGGTCCATTTGCAATACCATCCGACCTACATCAATAAGAACTACTTGTGCCAAGTTTCAAGTCGATAGCTTGTTTCGTTCTGAAGTTAGCGTGATTTCAACAGACGGACGGACGGAAGGACGGACGAACATGCTCAGATCGACTCAGAATTTCACCACGACCCAGAATATATATACTTTATGGGGTCTTAGAGCAATATTTCGATGTGTGACAAACGGAATGACAAAGTTAATATACCCCCTTCCTATGGTGGAGGGTATAAAAAAATAAATTTTCCATTAAAAATATGAAAAAAGCGAGTTATAAAAAAATTAACTCAAATAAAGAACATCTTTGGGAGGACATTTTTGGAAGTGCTTTAAAAATTGTGCCTTTAGAAGAACTCCCAAGTTTTTTTGCTGGGTATAGCCTCCATATAGATCGTTCGCCCGATTTGCCGTCTTGGGGTTATATTTGATTTGCCTGAAATTGGAAATCCAGAAGTGTTTTAGGAGCACAAATATCTTTGGCGAATAAGGTGTATATCGGTCCATGTTTCCGTATGGACCGATCTCCCGGTTTGACGTTTTGGGCCTCTAGAAACCGTAGTTTCTATCCGATTTGCTGAAATTGGAATTTTTGAGGTATTTTAAGACGAAAACAAGTAAGTAAAGTCTAAAGTCGGGCGGGGCCGACTATAGTATACCCTTCACCCCTATGTAGGCCAAAATTTGTGTTACCATCTCAACTACTTCACATTTGCTGGAAGCTATATAAAGGAGACAATTTTTTACTTCTACAACATCTCTAGAATTAAAATTTAAATCGGCTAACGCTATCCAGTTAATTGGAGGAAACTTCCATTGAAAATGGGTCTAAAATGTGTAACAGTCTACCATATTTCCCCAACTCTGGTGTACGTATATATGGGAGCTATATATAATCTGAATTTTGACTAAATGTGACATGTATAGTTAGAATAATAATTCTGCTATCTATGCGAAATTTCACGTAAATGGGAGTATAACTTTGGCCCCCCTGGTCATATGAGTGCAAATCGGACGGAAAATATATATGGGAGCCATATCTAAATCTGAACCGATTTTAACCAAATTTGACACAATACCAATACTACTAAACGTACTCCTTGTGCGAAATTTGAAGCAAATCACGGCAAAACCCTGGATTTTGAGGCCATATAAGTTCAAATCGGACGAAAGATATATAAGGAAGCCATATCTAAATCTGAATCGATTTTGACCATATTTAGCACATACAATGGTATCGTTAAAAGTACCGCTTGTGCAAAATTTGAAGTAAGTCAGGGCAAAACTCGGGCTTTTGAGACCATATAAGTCCAAATCGGGCGAAAGATATATATGTGAGATATATCTAAATCTGAACCGATTTTAACAAAATTTGACACATTTAACGATACTTTTAAAAGTACACCTTGTGCATAATTTGAAGCAAATCACGGCAAAAATTTTGGCTTTTGTGGCCATATAAGTTCAAATGGGACGAAAGATATATATGGGAGCTATATCTAAATTTGAACCGATTTCAATCAAATTTACCAAGCATTGGTAGAATGTCAATTCTACCCTCTGTGCAAAATTTCACGAAGATCGGTAGTAAACTTTGGCCTCTGTGGTCATATGAGTCTAAATCGGACGAAAGATATATATGAGAGCTATATCTAAATCTGAACCGATTTGGCTGATATTTTGCAAGATTTTCGAGACTCATAAAATATTTGGATGTACGGTATTTCAAGAAAATCGGTTGATAAACACGCTAACTATGACCAAATCGGGGATAAATCTGACCCGATTTTTTCCAAAACCAATAGCGATTGTCTCTGTCCCAAGAAACGGCCCTATGCCAAACTTGAGGACGATCGGACTTAAATTGCGAGCTGTACTTTGTGCACAAAATTACATATACAGACAGACGGACGGACAGACAGACAGACGGACATCGCTAAATCGACTCAGAATTTAATTCTAAGCCGATCGGTATACTAAAAGATGGGTCTATGACCAATATTTCTTGGCGTTACATACAAATGCACAAACTTATTATACCCTGTACCACAGTAGTGGTGAAGGGTATAAATAGGTGTGCCGAATGTGGTGTGTATGTGTCCATGTTTTGGTATAGTTCTCATATAGACTCTTGGGCTTCTAGAACCGTAATTTATATACGATTTTCCTGAATTTTGAAATAACATACATATAGACCGATATCCCGATTTCACTTCTTGAAGAGATAAAAGCGCACTGGTCATCCGAAACTAAAAATAAAATGTCCATATTTTTAATTCTCATACTCATTGGAATAATGTTGGTAAAAATTATTCTTATAAATCTAGAATGTTATGTTGTATCCATACACACAAACTTCAAATTTAACTTCGGGAAGCGTATCATTTGAAGCGATCATCTTGAGGTAGTGTGGTTTTCAAAAGTACTGAATATGTTCTTTTTGGATCCCGAAGTGGTGCAAAATTGGCGCAGCAGCGATGAATTTAACATGGGCTTGTCATAGGACAGATGTCCACAATTTCAACACCGTTGCACTGAATTTGCATCACTTCTTAAGGTGTGATGCAAATTCAGTGTTTTAGATGTGAATTAATACATTTTGTGATATTTTGACAAATAAATACTTTTTATTTTTTTATGATTTTTAATGCATTCTAACGCTTGTCTGAAACGATTGACATCAAATATTTTTTAAAAAATTCGCTATCTTTCTAAAATGGATTTAGCATTTTGACGGCAAAATTTAAATAATTTGTATCATATTTACTTTTTGCTAGTGTGTTTTTCAGTGCTGTATAAAAAGCAAACTATTCCAATTTACATAAAAACCATATTTGATATTCCTTTCGACACAATGCTATGGCCATTTAAATGTCACACTCAGGACACCTCGGTTTTTTTTGTCCCTGTGTGAACAGACAAGGAAGAATAGCAAATGTCAGCTTTGTTGAAATTCAGACAGAACGTCTGGTGGGATAGCTGATGATGGTAATACATGCAGTTACACTGTTAGAAAATACGTAATAAAATTAAAAGAAAATGATCGTTAAAATGTAGCCAATAAAACGATTTTATAAATCCAATGACATTTTTCCATACTACAATATTTAAAAATTAATCATTTCATGAATATTATGAACATTGTCTCATTTAAAAATGTCAATGAAAAATTGCTTCGTCTCTATTGCAAGGAAATTTTCTTTGTGTGTATAGCCCATATTTAGGAAGAAACCTGTAATAAGGAAAATTTCACAGTTTATAATAGAAAATTCATATTTAGCCATAACAGCAACAAAAAATAGAACAAATCATAGTAAACATTGTATAATATATGCTAAATGACACACAAATAGAGGGGCATATTACTCGTATGGCATGTAACCATAATCATGGGCAACAACATCTCGCCGTACCGGCTTACATGATAATACCGGCCCGCTTCGCTGTGCCTTCCTGATATTTGTATACCCTCCATCATAGGATGGAGGGTATACGAAATATTGGTTTAAGACCCCATAAAGTATATATATCCTGGGTCGTGGTGCAATTCTGAGTCGACCGTCTGTGGAAATCACGCTAACTTGAAACTTGACACAACTAGTTGTTATTGATGTAGGTCGGACGGTATTGCAAATGGGCCATATCGGCCCACTTTTACGTATAGCCGCCATATAAACCGATCCCCAGATTTTGCTTACGGATCCTCTTGGAGGAGCCAATTTCATCCGATCCGGTTGAAATTTGGTACATGGTGTTAGTATATAACCTTCAACACCCATCTTACGTTGTGTTAGTATATGGCCTCACAACCATGCCAATATTGACTCATATCGGCCCATAAGTATTTATAGCCCTCATATAAACCGATACTCAGATTTGACCTCCGAAGCCTGGTAGAGGAGTGAATTTCATCCGACTCAGTTGAAATTGTGTACGTTGTGTCAGTAAATGGTCTCTAACAACTATTCGAAAATTGGTTCATATCAGTCCATAATTATATATAACAGATAAGCAAATTTTATCTGATCCTGCTAATATTTAGTACTCGTCACGTAAAAATTGGTTCATATCGGTTCATACTTACATATATATCCCCCTTTAAAAACCGACCCTCATATTTCATTTCTGGCTATCTAATTACCGCGCAAAAATTGGTTCATATCGGTTCAACATTGTTCTTCACTTTGACTTCACTTTATAAGCCGGTCAAGAATGTATTAAAATAATCCTTCAGAAAAGAATTTCAAAGAATTTGAATTCATTTTTGAAATTCACTGAATACGGGTTTCAATTTATTGGTGGAATTGATCACGTGGTTTCTTGAATGCAAAAATAAACCGGAATACTCTTTTAAAAAGTAGGGCCTGACCCATTCTGGAAAATGAAGTAGCCTCTATGTTGTTTGTCAATAAATGTAAATTTTAGTATTTTACTTACAAAAGTCTGACTAGAAGGAGCATCCCCTCCTAAGCAATTTTCAAAATATTAAGTACTTAGTTCCCATAAAGGGACTACTCTCTACCTTCGCTGTACATTTCGAGAAAATCAGAAAACTTTCAATGTTCACAAAAAATCGGTCAAAAAGGAGATACCCCTCTTTATCGTTCCCAGTAAATTTCAAGTAAAATAAAAGTTTAAAGAAAATCTGAAAACGTTAAATTTTCAAAAAAAATCTGACAAGAAAAAGGTGTAACTCGTCGACCAAATATCGAAAAATCACGTACGCTTTATTAATTAATTTTCGTTCTGCCACGATCCCTGTATATTTCAAGTTTATATTTTGCTCTATAAAAGAAAAACAAAAAGTGTCATCCCCTTTCCCCGTTATATATCAAAAATTACACTACGGATTTTTTGTTCAGCGACAACCCTAAACTTCCCTGAAATTTCAAGAAAATCGATGAACATTTCGTCAAGTTTCACAACGTGTGGGAAAGGGATATCCCCTGCCCGACCAAATATAGAAAAATGACGTACCGAGACTTTGTCTTTCTTTGAATCTTTGAATCTTCTTTGAATTTGCCATCTTAACCTTCTCTGAAAATGTCGGGCAAATCGGAGAACTTTGGTACAATTTTCAAAACGTCGGATAAGAAGGAGGTATACTCCCCGCCAAATATTGAAAAATCGGATACCCCACCACGTCCTCCTTAAATTTCAAATAAATCGGAGAAGTTTTTCACTGCACTTAAAAAAAGTCGATCATAGGAAAGTCCCCTCCACGACCAAATATCGAAATATAGAGTAGCGGATCTTTATCTAGAAGTCACCTTCAACTTTCCCGGAAATTTTCAAGCAAATTGAAGATTTTGGTCCAATGTTCAAAAAGGTGGGCAAAGGACAGGTCCTCTGCCCCTCAATTAAATCGGAAAGGTTTAATTTATTCGCTACTCTCAACTAAAATCTGACAAAGGGGGGCCCCCCTTCCCGTCCAAATATCAAAAAATAATGTAGCGGGTCTCTGTCGGAAATCAAATCTAGGACTCGGTTTGTATGCCGGCTTTATAGTTACACACCAAAAATGTTCTGATTCAATCATGAAATTAATTGATCCAATTAATTTTTTAATTGAAATGCCTTCAATCACAAAAATGATAGTATCAATCCCAGTTTTAATTGGACATAGAAAAATACTTGGTTAAAAATTAATTGATTTCATAAGCAAATTTCAATTAATTTCTTAATTGTTTCAATTAAAAATCTAATTGATGTTGTAGTCAACAACTTAAAAACCACTTAATCAATTTTTTAATTAAAAATGTAACTACTTTCAATTACTTTCTTAGTTGACTTTTTTTAGTTTGATTAAAATATTGATTGTTTGATATAAATTCTTAATTAAAAAGTACACAAAATTTCCATCACTTTTTTAACTGATTTACTCTTCCGAGTTTGATTAAAAATTATAACAATTAACTTTTTAATTAAAAATTCTGAAAATTGATTAAAAAATTATTTGTATCAATTATTTTATTAATTGAAAATTTTTTCAACTTCAAATAACTTTTTAGTTGGAAATATTTTGGTCATGTTTTTTTCTGTGTATGCACCGAATTGAACCAATTTTACAGTTTTTAGAAAGCTTATATTGACATTACGTACCAAATTTGCCTCCAGTCATGAAGTCTTATCTGGGGATCGGTTTATATGGAGGGTATGTATAATTTTGAACCGATATGGGTATACTTCTCATTCCGAATCATTATCAAAGTGGGATAAATATAAAGTCTCGCCATAACCGTGCACTTTCTGATAATATCCTTATCGGCAATAGTGTTGCACGTTATAAACACCACTCACTAATCTGATGCCCTTGGGTGCATAGAAAGCATATGAATGTGGCAAATGAATCTCAAGGTTTCGGCAATGACCCACTAAGTGAAGAGTTTATTAAATTTATTCCTAATTCAATTGCGGTTACCTCCACACTTGATTAAAGACGATAGTCTACTTTACCTGAAACTAATTAGTGACTTTGTGCAAACGTCAGCCGGAATGGCAATGGAAATAATCACTTTTTTCATATGCGATAAACCTTCAACTAAAATCGAAATAAATTCGAGAAATTTTTTGGACTTCGTTGAAGGATATTCAACAAAAATATTTTAATTACATGCATGTATTTATTGTCTTGTGTGTCATAATAGCACGAAAGGAAACAAAACTCAATAAAATGTTCAATGGCAACCAACTGTCTGCAATCTAGTAAGGTCCAATAACATTGGATGGATGTTAAATTGGACATGAAAATTCATAGTGTACCGTCGTAGTACACTGTGGCGAAAATGTATTGCAAAGAAACTTCAGGTTGCTATCATTTCTAAACCGAAAAGTGAAGGTCAGATTTGATCAAAATCCAAATTACAGTGGTAGAAAACTTGCATGTAAGTTGAACACGTCGTGAGAACAGATGCAACACATATTAAAAATTGAGCTTGAACTAAAGTCATTGCAGATCCAAGACGTGCAGGAGCACATTGCTCATTACAATGATGTTGATAGAGTGGCATCGCGTCCAAAAAGTGAACGAAACGGTAACAACACAGACAATTTTCGCTATAGCCCTCAACGCACAACCAACCCATAAAATAAAGCAATTATATTTTGTAGAGCACACTTTTGGGCGCCCACAAGTCAAAGTAAAGGAGCTTTTTTTTTTAAGAAACACACCCTTTAGAAATAGTGTAATTTTACACATATTCCAAGTTTTCAAATGTTCAGCATTACATACCACCATATCAAATGCTTACTACGAAACGCATAAATGTGCCTTCTTTAATACATAAAGGCAAAAAAGGACAGTGCGTGACATAAACGAAATGGATAATTATTTTGAAATAAAAATTATTCTTTTTATTGGATAAATAAAAATTTGGTAACAAACAACTTTTTCAAAGGATCCAAAAGAACTGCGAGAAAAGAACAACATTTGCGATACCCGCTTTTGTGGCCATAATTTGTGCCACAGGAAGCTAATTCAAACAAATCTAAACCGATTTTAAAAATTCCGACATTTTTGCATGAACACAATCTCAACGATGATGTCTCCATATTTCAGTAATATCCTCCACACAAAATTTAACCGAGTTCTGTTAAAAATATGTCATATATTTTTAACAGAATTCGTTTAAATTTTGGATAATGCTCCGATTTGTGTAAACAATCGTCCAATTTGGCCAAATATGTTACCAAAACCCCTATACATATTTCAACCATATATGCTCTTATTTGATTTTCTCTACGCGTATGTGCCAAATTTTTTCCAAGTTAATATTTTGAAAATTTATGTTTCAGACATATTAAGGTCTTCAGATGATACCGAAAATGTTGGTCTACAAAGTGGAACAGAGTACAATATAGTCGGCGCCACCCGACTTTAGACCTACCTTACTTGTTCGAACATAAATTATCTTGCAAATCTCGCAAATAAGACTAATCCGTACGAATTCTAATCGTTTCCTCGATATGTGAAACCAAGAAAAGGTTGAGTTGTATTTTAGCTAAAGACGCAATATAAACCTTAATTACCCACTGTACATTTATAAATACTTTTTCATTTACACACACACATATACTGCTATCATATAAATTGATTGACACACAAACATTCGCATTATGAAACGTCCTCTCGAACATGTTGTCATTGAGTCTATTTTGTCTGTAGTAAATATCCGCTCATGGCATAGTGTATCTAAAGAGAGATGGGTTTGAGTATCAGTGTGTGTGTGTGTGTGTGAGAAAAGTGCTGTGTTTTTATACAGCATGGGCGCCTATTGTGAAGTTAAAGGACACACATCATATAAGTGACTACGTACGTTTGTGAGTGAGTGCCTTATGATGTCAAGTATCTTTTGGCGGTCATTATGGCCAACAGCACCAGCAAATGACAATGATAACAGTACTAGAGTTAGGGATTTCGCATAGAGAATTTGAAGATATCGTAATACTACATCCACATTATATCCAATATCTTCTCAAGGTAGATTTCGCCTGGATTTCGAAATCCCCTGTACTACTTCCACATAAATTTTTTTCGTATTCAATTCCCGGTTGCCGCAGTTGGTAGAATTCTACCAAAAATAGTAAATATTTTACTGTTTGGTAGATTGGTAGAATTCTCAAAATATTTCTCTCCAACTAAGAGCTAATTCAACATTTTCAGTAGAAATAAAATTTTGACAAAATTTTCTATAAAAATAACATTTTGACAAAATTTTCTATAGAAATAAAATTTTGACAAAATTTTCTATAGAAATAAAATTTTGACAACATTTTCTATAGAAATAAAATTTTGACAAAATTTTCCATAGAAATAAAATTTTGACAAAATTTTCTACAGAAATAAAATTTTGACAAAATTTTCTATAGAAATAAAATATTGACAAAATTTTCTATAGAAATAAAATTTTGACAAAATTTTCTATAGAAATAAAATTTTGACAAAATTTTCTACAGAAATAAAATTTAGACATAATTTTCCATAGAAATAAAATTTTGACAAAATTTTCTATAGAAATAAAATTTTGACAAAATTTTCTATAGAAATAAAATTTTGACACAATTTTCTATAGAAATAAAATTTTTACAAAATGTTCTATAGAAATATAATTTTGACAAAATTTTCTATAGAAATAAAATGTTGACAAAATTTTCTCTAGAAATAAAATTTTGACAAAATTTTCTATAGAACTAAAATTTTGACAAAATTTTCTATAGAAATAATATTTTGACAAAATTGAAAATGTTGACAACATTTTCTATAGAAATAAAATTTTGACAAAATTTTCCATAGAAATAAAATTTTCACAAAATCTTCTATAGAATTCAATTTTTACAAAATTTTCTATAGAAATAAAATTTTGACATTTTCCATAGAAATAAAATTTTGACAAAATTTTCTATAGAAATAAAATCTTAACAAAATTTTCTATAGAAATAAAATTTTAACAAAATTTTCTATAGATATAAAATTTTCACAAAATTTTCTATAGAAATACAATTTTCTATAGAAATACAATTTTGACAACATTTTCTATTGAAATAAAATTTTGAAAAAATTTTCCATAGAAATAAAATTTTCACAAAATTTTCTGTAGTATTCAATTTTTACCAACTTTTCTATAGAAATAAAATTTTGACAAAATTTTCTATAGAAATAAAATTTTGACAAAATTTTCTATAGAAATAAAATCTTAACAAAATTTTCTATAGAAATAAAATTTTAACAAAATTTTCTATAGAAATAAAATTTTGACAAAATTTTCTATAGAAATAAAATTTTAACAAAATTTTCTATAGAAATAAAATTTTCACAAAATTTTCTATAGAAATACAATTTTCTATAGAAATACAATTTTGACAACATTTTCTATTGAAATAAAATTTTGAAAAAATTTTCCATAGAAATAAAATTTTCACAAAATTTTCTGTAGTATTCAATTTTTACAAACTTTTCTATAGAAATAAAATTTTGACAAAATTTTCTATAGAAATAAAATGTTGACAAAATTTTCTATAGAAATAAAATTTTTACAACATTTTTTTCACAAAATTTTCTATAGAAATAAAATTTTGACAAAATTTTCTATAGAAATAAAATTTTGACAAAATTTTCTATAGAAATTAAATTTTTGACAAAAGTTTGATGAAAAACTTCAAAATATATATTTTTTTAATTTGAGAGATTTTTGGTAAAATTTTCTTCAAATTATGATAAGATTATTTTTGACACGAGTGGCAACCGTGATTCAATTACGTTAGCTAATTCGAATTTCCTTTAGAGTTATGTGACATATCCTGTAAATTTTTGATTGTGTCTGCAATCCCTAAACTTAGCAACATTTCCGTAGTTAGAGGCAAAAACATATGTTTAAACCTTGTGATGTCTATATGGTCCGTATTATGGCTATTTGCCATTCTCCGTTTTATGTTTTTATTTTTCCATGTGAACGAAAACAATATCAAGAAGTCAACTGAAAATGTAAATAAATTGGAACGTGATGAAAGTCTAATGAGTTTAATAATTTTCAATGTAAAACTATCGCTTCAAGCACAATATCTAGAAAAGCCAAGGAAAAAGACACGGCTTAATAATCATAAACTTTCCAGTAAAAAAAGCGTCGCCAAAAAAGTAGTGAAAGTGTTTTTTTTTTTTTGGAAGTAGTGCCAAATTGGCGCAGAAGCGATGAATTTAACATGGGCTTGTCGTAGGACGGATGTCCACCTTTTCAACAGCCGTTGCACTGAATTTGCATCACTTCTTACTCTATGATTCAAATTCAGTGTTTTGGATGTGAATTAAAAAATGTTGTCATATTTTGACAAACAAATTATTAAATTTTTTTTAAGTTTTTAATGCCTTCTAACGCTTGTCGGAAACGTTTGAGTTAAAATATTTTGAAAAATTCGCAATATTTCTTGAATGGATTTTGAATTTTTTTCGACAAAATTTCAATAATTTGTACCAATTTATTAAAGCTTACTCTGTTTTTAACCTTTTTGAAACAAAAAATTAAATTTACTTATTAAAAATAAGAAAAATATCGAGTTATAAATAATTGAATTAAACGAACTTCCTGAAATAAAGAACATCTTTGGGAGTATATCTTTTGAAAGTGCTTTTAAAGTTGTGCCTCTGGAAGAACTTCCAATTTTTTTTGGTGGGTTATGTATACATTCAGTACGATAATAAAACAAGTGAGTAAAGTAGAAAGTCGGGCGGGGCCGACTATATCATACCCTAAACCACCCCTACTGAATTAGTAAACATAAGCTTTTGTGGGGTAACATTGATATAGGTTTGGGAGATAAACCGCAGTTCCATATTTAAGATTTAATTAAGGGTGTTTTGTCTCAATCTGAACAAAAATATTTGATATTAGGAGCTATAGTCATTGTTGCCAGGGAAAATTTTCAGTTTACCCAACAAGGAAAAAAGTTCCCTACTTTCCCTAAATTCAAAAAAAAAAAATCCCCTACAATATTATTCGTTCAATTTAAACAAACTTTACAAAACAACAATGGTTATATAAGCTTTTTTCTGTTTGGTAGATTAGTAGAATACTTAATGTTTTGGTAGATTAAATCTCTATAGAAATAAAATTTTGGAAAAAAGTTTCTATAAATAAGATGCTATATAAAATAGAAATAAAAGTTTTCAGAAAAAAAATCTATAGAAATACAATTTTGACGAAATTTACTATAGACATAACATTTTGACAAAATTTTCTATAGCAATAAAATTTTGACAACATTTTCTAAAGAAATAACATTTTGAAAAATTTTCTGCAGGAATACAATTTTGGCAAAATGTTCTATAGAAGTATTTGCTTGGTAAATTTGTGGTAAGATTTTCTTCAAATTTTGGTAGATTTTTTGTGGCACGAGTGGTAACCGTGGTTACCACGCATTGTTAAAGATCATTCTAATTTCCTCCTCCAGAGCCACCAAAATGTAAAAATTAGTAATAATTGTGTTGAGTGAAAAATACCCTACATTGTGCTCCTGCGTTCTTACAAGACGCTAAATATTAGAAAAAACCTAACTGTAAGGAATTTCCCCTAATTCTGGCAACACTGGTTATAGTTGATTTTGCGCCACTAATATTGAGCCCATTATTAAAACAAGTATATACGGCCGTAAGTTCGGCCAAGTCGAAGCTTATGTACCCTACACCATGGATTGTGTAGAAACTTCTTCTAAACACTGCCATCCACAATCGAATTACTTGGGTTGCGGTAACGCTTGCCGATGGCATGGTATATTAAGACTTCCTAACACCGTCTTCTAAATTGTAAGTAAGTCCATACGTGGTATATATTAAATTAACAAAATTTTTAGAAATAAAATTTTAACAAAATTTTCCATAAAAATAAAATTTTGACAAAATTTTCTATAGAAATAAAATTTTGACAAAATTTTCTATAGAAATAAAGTTTTGACAAAATTTCCAATAGAAATGAAATTTTAACACAATTTTCTATAGAAATAAAATTTTAACAAAATTTTCTATAGAAATAAAATTTTAACAAAATTTTCTGTAGAAATATAATTTTGGTAGATTATTTTTGACTCGAGTGGCAACCATGATTATGAACCGATATGGACCAATTTTTGTGTGATTGGGGATTGGCTATATATAACTATAGGCCGATATGCACCAATTTTGGTATGGCGGTTAGCGGCCATATACTAACATCACGTTCCACATTTGAACCGGATCGGATGAATTTTGCTTCTCTAAGAGGCTCCGGAGGTCGAATCTGGAGAACGGTTTATATGGGGGTTATATATATTTATGGACTAATTATGGCACGGTTGGTAGAGGCCATATACCAACATCATGTACCAAATTTCAGCCGGATCGGATGAAATTTGCTTCTCTTTGAGGCTCCGCAAGCCAAATCTGAGGATCGGTTTGTATGGGGGCTATATATAATTATGGACCGATGTGGACCAACTTTTTCATGATTGTTAGAGACCATATACCAACACCATGTACCAAATTTCAGCCGGAGCGGATGAAATATGCTTCTCTTAGAGGCTCCACAAGCCAAATCTGGGGATCGGTTTATATGGGGGCTATATATAATTATGAACCGATATGAACCAATTTTTGCACGGTTGTTAGAGACCATATACCAACACCATGTACCAAATTTCAGCCGGATCGGATGAAATTTGCTTCTCTTTTAGGCTCCACAAGCTAAATCTGGGGATCGGTTTATATGGGGGCTATATATAATTATACACCGATGTGGACCAATTTTTGCATGGTGGTTAGAGACCATATACCAACACCACATACCAAATTTCAGCCGGATCGGATGAAATATGCTTCTGTTAGAGGCTCCACAAGCCAAATCTGAGGGTCCCTTTATATGGGGGCTATACGTAAAAGTGGACCGATATGGCCCATTTTCAATACCATCCGACCTACATCGATAACAACTACTTGTGCAAAGTTTAAAGTCGATAACTTGTTTCTTTCGGAAGTTAGCGTGATTTCAACAGACGGACGGACGGACGTACATGCTTAGATCGACTCAGAATTTCACCACGACCCAGAATATATATACTTTATGGGGTCTTAGAGCAATATTTCGATGTGTTACAAACGGAATGACAAAGTTAATATACCCCCATCCTATGATGGAGGGTATAACAAGTATATACAGCAGTAAGTTCGGCCGGGCCGAATCTTAAATACCCACCACCATGAACCAAATATTAGGGTTTCCTTTGAAATTTCAGGAGGGCTTGAGGACTTGAGGACACTTCCCGAAGATAAATTTAAAGATTTCACCTATGAGGACTATATCAGATTCTGGATTTATAAGAACCATTTTTGTTTGAGTTTTAGAGGAATCATTAACATCTCTTGTAAGTGTGCAAGAAAATTATAAAATAATGTCTTGATTTGAAATCTTAAATCTGTAGAAGTAAAATCTGGAAATTTTACATTGAGTTTCAAGCAATTTTCATGATCAGTATTTGCAATTTCAGGCAAATCAGATAAAAACTACGGTTTCTAGAAACCCAAGGAGTTAAATCGGGAGATCGTTCTGATGGGAGCTATACTAAAATATGGACCGATACTCACCGCTTTCGGCACACCTCTTTATGACCCGAAAATACCTCTAGATTTCCAATTTCAGGCAAATAGGGTAAAAACTTCGGATTCTAGAAGCCCAAGAAGTAAAATCGTGAAATCGGTCTATATGGGGGCTATACCAAAATATGGACCGATACTCACCATTTTCGGCACACCTCTTTATGGTCCCAAAATACCTCTAGATTTACAATTTCAGACAAATTGGATAAAAACTACGGTTTCTATAAACCCAAGACCCCAAATCGGGAGGTCGTTTTATATGGGGACCATACCAAAATATGGACCGATACTCACAATTTTTGGTACACGTATTTGTGGTCCTACAATACCTCTAGATTTCCAATTTCAGGTAAATTGAATAAAAACTGCGGTTTCTATAAGCCCAAGAAATAAAATCGGGAGATCGGTCTATATGGAGGCTATACCAAAACATGGACCGATACTCACCATGTTTGGCACACGTATTTGTGGTCCTACAATACCTCTAGATTTCCAATTTCAGGTAAATTGAATAAAAACTGCGGTTTCAATAAGCTCAAGAAATAAAATCGGGAGATCGGTCTATATGGGGGCTATACCAAAATATGGACCGATACTCACAATTTTTGGCACACGTATTTGTGGTCCTACAATACCTCTAGATTTCCAATTTCAGGTAAATTAATTAAAAACTGCGGTTTCTATAAGCCCAAGAAGTAAAATCGGGAGATCGGTCTATATGGGTCTATACTAAAACATGGACCGATACTCACCATTTTTCGCACACCTCTTTATGGTCATAAAATACTTCTAGATTTCAAATTTCAGGCAAATTGGATAAAAACTACGATTTCTATAAGCCCAAGACCCCAAATCGGGAGGTCGGTTTATATGGGGACTATATCAAAACCTGGACCGATATAGCCCATCTTCGAACTTAACCTGCCTGCAGACAAAAGACGAGTTTGTGCAAAATTTCAGCACGATTGCTTCATTATTGAAGACTGTAGCGTGATTACAACAGACAGACAGACGGACAGACGGACATCGTTATATCGTCTTAGAATTTCTCCCTGATCAAGAATATATATACTTTATATAGTCGGAAATCGATATTTCGATGTGTTACAAACGGAATGACAAACTTATTATACCCCCGTCACCATTCTATGGTGGTGGGTATAAAAAATATGGGAAATATGAAGCGAGAGAATTTTTGAGGCAATTGTACAAAAAAGCATTTGCGATTTATCAGGCGATACTTATGTATTCGAGACATAGGACAATTTGAGTAACATTTACAATTTTTGCTACTCAGCAGTGACGAGTTTACAAGGATATTGGCTAGATCTTGCCAAGATATGTGGTCAAGTGTGGGTTGTGATATATTATTTGGTCAAGTCGGGCGACTTGGAGCCTTATTTAAAACTCAACCGTTCTGTGGAAAGTCTGGCATTACAGTGTGTAGGATATGACTATGTAAAGTGTGCGAATTTTGGCCATATTTGTATAAACCGGAAAAACGAATATATGGATGCTTTATCTAATTCTGAACCAAATTAGATCAAACTTGACACACTTAAATATCATATTAAATATATTCTCCGTGGAAACTATGCAGTCAATTGGAGGACCAAAATGGGTCTAAAATATGCAATAGTTTACCATATTTTCCCAACTCTGGTGTACATATAACGGGAGCTATATATAATCTGAACCGATTTCGACTAAATTTGACATGTATAGTTAGAATAATAATTCTGTTATCTCTGCAAAATTTCACGTTCATGGGAGTTTAACTTTGGCCCCCGTGGTAATTTGAGACTAAATCGAGCGAAAGATATATATGGTAGCTATATCTAAATCTGAACCGATTTCAACCAAATTTGGCACACTTACCGATACTGTTAAACGTGCTCCTTGTGCAAAATTTGAACCAATTCACGACAAAACTCTGGCTTTTGAGACCATATAAGTTCAAATCGGACGAAAGATATATATGGGAGCTATATCTAAATTTGAACCGATTTCAACCAAATTTGGTACACTTATCGATACTATTAAACGTACTCCTTGTGCAAAATTTGAACTATATCACGGCAAAACTCTGGCTTTTGAGGCCATATA
This sequence comes from Haematobia irritans, assembly GCF_050003625.1. Lineage (NCBI taxonomy): Eukaryota > Metazoa > Arthropoda > Insecta > Diptera > Muscidae > Haematobia > Haematobia irritans. Next base: position 164,056,689 of record NC_134400.1, read on the forward strand.
ATCGGACGAAAGATATATATGGGAGCTATATCTAAATCTGAACCGATTTCAATCAAATTTACCAAGCATTGGTAGAATGTCAATTCTACTCTTTATGCAAAATTTCACGTAAATCGGTAGTAAACTTTGGCCTCTGTGGTCATATGAATCTAAATCGGACGAAAGATATATATGGGAGCTATATCTAAATCTGAACCGATTTCAATTAAATTTACCAAGCATTGGTAGAATGTCAATTCTACTCTTTATGCAAAATTTCGCGAAAATCGGTAGTAACCTTAGGCCTCTGTGGTCATATGAGTCTAAATCGGACGAAAGATATATATGGGAGCTATATCTAAATCTGAACCGATTTAGCTGATATTTTGCAAGTTTTTCGAGACTCATAAAATATTCGGATGTACTGAATTTGAAGAACATCGGTTGATAAACACGACAATTATGACCAGATCTGGGATAAATATATATGACAGCTATATCTAAATCTGAACCGATTTTTTCTAAAATCAATAGCGATTGTCTTTGTCCCAAAAGACGACCCTATGCCAAATTTGAGGACGATCGGACTTAAACTGCGACCTGTACTTTGCGCACAAAAATACATGAACAGACAGACAGACAGACAGACAGACGGACAGACAGACAGCCAGACAGACAGACGGACATCGCTAAATCGACTCAGAATTTTATTCTAAGACGATCGGTATGCTAAACGATGGGTCTCAGACTTTTCCTTCTTGGCGTTACATACAAATGCACAAACTTATTATACCCTGTACCACAGTAGTGATGAAGGGTATAAAAAGCAGATAATAGCAAATTTCTCAAAAGTATTCGAACAAAGGTCACACAAAAAGCACATTACTCCGGAGGTAAAAATAAGTTCGATTCTAAACTATCTTCCTGAAATCCGAATTAAAACAATGAAACGTGTCCGTTTTGTCAAGAGAATCATTTTATTTGGTATTTTCCGAAATTTATTGAAAACACTGCGCAACCATACAATATTAGATAAACGGAACGGAAACCCAACCTAGTAGTCCTGATTCAACCAGAAACTTAGTACAACTTAGTGTGGGTGAGAACAATATTATTTCAACTAATATTATGTCCGCTTTTGGGCACTCGTCTTACGTCGTTTGCTCTTGTGCATATAATATTGAACCGATCTTCATAAGGGACCTTGACTTATTTTTTTGCAAATTGGACTTAAGTTCTCCGATTTGCTTAAAATTTCATATAGACGATAACTAGATTTAACTCTCTGTGGAGGTCCGATTCGGTTGAACTTTGGTATTTGATATAAATATTCGCCCCGTAATATCCTTTCAAAAATTGGTCCTTACCGTTCCAAATTATTTGTAGCCCTCATATAAACCGATCACCGCAATTCACTTCCTCGATCCTCATGGAGGAACAAATTTCATACAAACCGCTTGAAATTTGGCGATCAAATTACCACGTGGAAATTGGTTCACATACACACAAAATTTTTTTTTCGGATTCAATCACGAAATTAATTGATCCAATTAATTTTTCAATTGAAATGTCTTCAATCACAGAAATGATAGTATCAATTAAAAAATTAATTGACAGTCAATTATAAAATTAATTGATCCAATTAAATATTTAATTGATACTATTAATTTGTGTGATTGATTTTTATTTCAATTAAACAATTTTTTTAATCAATTAAATTTTTAATTGAATATTTTTTAAAACTCAATTAAGATTTTAATTGGAAACATTTTCGTGAAATTTTTTTCTGTGTAGGTTCATAATCATTTATAAACTCCTCCATATAGGTAACTAATTTTTTAATTGAAATGTCTTCAATCACAGAAATGATAGTATCAATTAAAAAATTAATTGACAGTCAATTAAAAAATTAATTGGTTCAATTAAATATTTAATTGATACTATTAATTTGTGTGATTGATTTTTATTTCAATTAAAAAAATTTTTGAATCAATTAAATTTTTAATTGAATATTTTTTTAAAAGCCAATTACGATTTTAATTGGAAACATTTTCGTGAAATTTTTTCTGTGTAGGTTCATACTCATTTATAAACTCCTCCATATAGGTATTCATTGTGTTTTTATACCCTCCACCATAGGATGGGGGTATATTAACTTTGTCATTCCGTTTGTAACACATCGAAATATTGCTCTAAGACCCCATAAAGTATATATATTCTGGGTCGTGGTGAAATTCTGAGTCGATCTGAGCATGTCCGTCCGTCCGTCTGTTGAAATCACGCTAACTTCCGAACGAAACAAGCTATCGACTTGAAACTGGGCACAAGTAGTTGTTATTGATGTAGGTCGGATGGTATTGCAAATGGGCCATATCGGTCCACTTTTACGTATAGCCCCCATATAAACGGACCCCCAAATTTGGCTTGCAGAGAAGCAAATTTCATCCGATCCGGCTGAAATTTGGTACATGCTGTTGGTATATGGTCCTAACAACCATGCAAAAATTGGTCCACATCGGTCCATAATTATATATAGCCGCCATATAAACCGATCCCCCGATTTGGCTTTCGGAGCCTCTAAGAGATGCAAATTTCATCCGATCCGGCTGAAATTTGGTACATGGTGTTAGTATATGGTCTCTAACAACCATGCAAAAATTGGTCCACATCGGTCCATAATTATATATAGCCACTATACAAACCGATCACCAGATTTCACCTCCGGAGCCTCTTGGAAGACCAAAATTCATCTGATTCGGTTGAAAATTGTTACGTTGTGTTAATATATGGCCTCAAACACCCATGCACAAATAGGTCGAAATCGGTCCATAATTATATATAGCCCATATAAACCGATCCCCAGATTTGTCCTCCGGAGCCCTTTGGAAGATCAAAATTCATCCGATTCGGTTGAAATTTGGTACGTGATGTTAGTATATGGTATCCAACAACCATGCAGGAATTGGTTCATATCAGTCCATAATTATATATAGCCCCCATATAAACCGATCTCCAGATTTGACCTCCGGTGCCTTTTGGAGAAGCAAAATTCGTCCGATCTGGTTGAAATTTGGTACGTGGTGGTAGTATATGATATTTAACAACCATGCCAAAAGTGGTCGATATCAGTCCATAATCATATATAGGCCCCATATAAACCGATCCCGATATTTGGTTTTGGAGCCACTCCGAGTCAGTTGAAATTTTGTACATTGTGCTAGTATATGGCCGTTAACAACCATGCCTAACTAAGTCCATAACGGTCTATAGTTATATATAGCCCTCAGATAAATCGATACCCAATCACAAAAAATTGGTCCATATCAAGTTCATAAGTGTATATAGCACCCATATAATCGACCCCCATATTTCAATTCTGGCTCTCTACGTACCGTGCAAAAGTCCATATCGATTCGTAATTATTTGTAGACTTACCTATACATACCTTTTTTTTCTAATATATACCACGTATGGACTAAATCACAATTTAGAAAACGATGTTAAGAAGTTTTAAGATACCACAACCCAAGTAATTCGATTGTGGATGACAGTCTTTCGTAGAAGTTTCTACGCAATCCATGGTGGAGGGTACATAAGATTCGGCCTGGCTGAACTTACGGCCGTATATACTTGTTTGTTACTCATCACGTCTACGATGCCACAGGGTTTGTGCATATGTATGTAACGCCAAGAAGACCCGTGTGAGACCCATCGTCTAGTATACCGATCACCAGAGTTTCAGATTGATTTGCCCAGATATGGATTTAACATAATAGACCTCAGAGGACAGAGTTTCACATTGATTTGCTTCATATTTTGCATAAAGAAGAAAATTGGTAGTATCGTGGAGTGTCCAAAATTTGGTTGAAATCGGTTCAGAATTAGATGTAGTTAACATATATCATATATTTAAAGCAATGTATTTCAATTAACCCTCTAATGCCCAATCCCGCATTTAGGCATTTAAGACAACAAAAATGAATAAAATAAAAAGAAAAGTTAGTTGAACCTGTTCAAAAGTCTTTGCAGCATATACTGAATTTTACCATATAATTTTTTCTTGATTAGTTTTCTTGCTTTTGCGTCGTTAATATTGAATATTTAATCAGCTAACAAAAAAAATCGGGGCATTAGAGGGTTAATCCATGGTGATGGGTATTTAAGATTCGGTCTCGCCGATCTTCCGGCCATATATTGGAATATAGCTTAGATGCGCCAATCGTCAACCATATTGCCACAGATAGTAGTTGTGGTTGTGGGTACACTGAAAAAAAGCATGTCCGGTTCCAAAGATTTTGTCTTTAAATTTTTGAAGTAAGAATAAATTTAAGATACAATTTTCTTTTAAATATGAGTTTTGTGTTCTTGATTGTAGGAAACGAATTTTAATTTATTTGTTTTTTTCTCTGATTTTTTATACCCACCACCATTAGCGTAGCTAGACAATTTTCCTAGGGGGGGCTATAGCCCCTCTAGCTAAAAATTTATAGACTGAACTTATAGGTTCAATTATTGTTTTATATCATAAAAAAGAATACAAAAATAGACATCAAAATAATATATAATAAAGCAACTAGAAGTAGTTCCACACTTTTCCCAGCAAAAAAATTGGGATTTGTTTTAAAGGCACAACTTTAAAAGCACTTCCAAAAATGTCCTCACAAAGAAGTTAATTATATTAACTACACATGAAGTTTTTTACTTCAGTTTTTTCATATTTTAATGCGTAATTTTTCAAATAGTTAAAAAAAAGAGTAAGAATAAATAAGATGGTAAAAATTATTAAAATTTTGCCACAAAAATGCTAAATCCATTATAGAAAAATCAATAATTTTTGAAAATATTCAAACAAGCGTTAGAATGCATTAAAAATCATAAAAAAATATAAAAATTATTATAAATTAATGTTTCTTGAAGCTCGAGGTCTTTATAAATATTTATATAATTCTAACAAAAGGTCGACCAAAAATCAAATAAAAAACGAATAAATAAAAATTATTTATTTGGGAAAATATCACACAATTTTTTAATTCCCATTCAAAACTCGGAATTCGAATCACACCGTAAGAAGTGATGCAAATTTATTGCAACGGCTGTTGAAACGGTGGACATTCGTTCTATGACGAGTTCCTATTACATGCATCGCTTCTCCGCCCATTTTGCACCACTTCCGGACCTAAAAAGAACATTTTCACTTCTTTTTTGGCGACGCTTTTTTGCAGCATTATTAAGATATTAATTTATGGAAGAATAGTTTTAATACCAATTACTATTTTTTAATTAAGATGACTAAACCAGACTAAACAATATAATAAAGGAGCTTTACAACCTGTTTCTGTATGTCGCCTAAAATAGAAACAAACAGTAGAATTTATAACCAAAAACAGCTGTTTCTATGCATTTCAGTCGATCGATTGAACTCGTTCGACATGCAGAAACATGCTGTTAGTTAGTCAACCATAGACCAATTAAAATAGAGACATACCTTTATAATTCACCATGGTGTTGTTTATTTGCAGTGCGCAGTCATTCCACTCAATTGCGCAGTCAAGTGACTCAATTTCTTTTTGGAAAACGAGAATTACCGTACAAATCAGTCAATTTGCATTACAACAAAGATGTGAATGTATAGAGTTTTACATGTTTTTCCAATATTTGGTGTTTCATCAAAAGAACAAACGAAAGAAAACAAATTAAAGCCAAATTTAAAAATCACTCAATTGCAGACGAAAAAGAGCCATCTACGGTGTGCAGACAAACTACAGCCCTGTGAATTCACTTTCGTTGTCTATACCTTCCTTGGTCTATGAGTCAACTAAACCATAAGTTCAATCACAGCTCTATTTCATAAATATCAGACTTCAAACATTGCCATCGGCAACTGCTACCACAACCCAAGTAATTCGATTGTGCATGAAAGTCTTTAGCGGAACTTTGTGCGGTTGTATATACTTGTTTAATTTTTATAAAAATGTAAAATCGTAAATAGGTTTTCAAATTCTGGGGGGGGGCTAAATTTTTTCTGGGGGAGGTCTAAGCCCCCTCCCCAGAGGCCTTCCTACGCTTATGCCCACCACCATAGAATGGTGATGGGGGTATAATAAGTTTTTCATTCCGTGTGTAACACATCGAAATATCGATAACCGACTATATATAGTATATATATATTCTTGAACAATATATATATTCTTTAGAAATTCTAAGACGATATAAGCATGTCCGTCTGTCCGTCTGTCTGTTGTAATCACGCTACAGACTTTAATAATGGCCCAATCGTCCTGAAATTTGGCACAGATTCGTTTTTTTGTTTGCAGGCAGTCAAGTTTGAAGATGGGCTATATCGGTCCACGTTTTGATATAGTCCCCATATAAACCGACTTCCCGATTTAGGGTCTTGGGCTTATAAAAACCGTAGTTGTTATCCAATTTACCTGAAATTGAAAATCTAAAGGTACTTGAGGATCATAAAAAGGTGTGCCGAAAATGGTGCCCATCGGTCCATGTGTTGGTATAGCCCCCATATATACCGATCTTCCGAGTTTACTTCTTGGGCTTCTCGAAACTGTATTTACTATCCGATTTGCCTGAAATTGCAAATCTAGAAGTATTTTGGGACCGTAAAGCGGTGTGTAGAAAACGGTCCATATCGGTCCATGTTTTGGTATAGGCCCCATATAGACCGATCTCCCGATTTTGATTCTCGGGAGTCTAGAAACTGTATTTTCTATCCGATTTGCCTGAAATTGAAAATCTAGAGGTATTTTAGGACCGTTAAGTGGTGTGTCGAAAATGGTCCGTATCGGTCCATGGTTTGGTATAGCCGCCATATAGATCGATCTCCCGATTTTTATTCTTGGGCTTCTATAAACTGTATTTATTACCCGATTTGCTTGAAAGTGAATATCTAGAGATATTTTGGGACCACAAATAGGTGTGCCGAAATTGAGATGTATCGGTCCATTTTTTGGTATAACCCCCATATAGACCGATCTCCCGATTTTACTTCTAGAAACTCTATTTTCTAGCCAATTTGCTTGAAAGTGAAAATCTAGAGGTATTTTAAGATCAAAAATAGGTGTGCCAAAAATGGTGAGTATCGGACCATGTTTTGGTATAGCCCCCATATAGACCTATCTCCCGACCTTATTTCTGGGGCTTCTAGAATCCGTAGTTTTTATAAAATTTGCCGGAAATTAGAAATCTAGAGGTATTTTAGGACCATAAAGAGGTGTGTCGAAAATTGTCCATATCGTATTTCGTATTTTTGTTTAGAGCAAACTAATCCAAATTTTTGATGAGCGATTCAACGATTGTCTCTAAAATTTGTGTCAAAAGAAAACTTTGCTTGTCTAAAATTTCATTCCCCAGAAAAAAAAACATTTCCTTCAGGATATAACAGGCGCATTGATCATGAAAATTGCTTGAAACTGAAACTAAAATTTGTCATCAAACCCCCTAAAATTCTATATATTATCAAGAAACCCACTACGACGAAGAGTTTTCAAAGTAAACTAAAGGGTGATACGGTCAAAATTTGGTCAATATAAACTTGACGTATTTCTTTCAATCTTGCATTTAAAAAACCTGAACACCACTCATTTTGAAGGTGTGTGTGTGTGTCTATGTAGAATGTTGCTCCTGTTTTGATTTTGGAATTCACTCTTCAGTTGTCAAAATGCCGTCCAAGCAAGAAGAGCAGCGTATCAAAATTTTGCTCGCGCATCGCGAAAATCCGAGCTACTCGCACGCAAAGCTAGCAAAATCGCTAAAAGTTGCCAAATCAACCGTTACAAATGTAATTAAAGTGTTTGGGGAATGATTGTCGACAGCCAGGAAGTCTGGATCGGGGGGAAATCGAAAACCGGAAGCCGCTGAGACGACAAAGAGAGTTGCCGGTAGTTTCAAGCGAAACCCTAACCTCTCTCTCCGAGATGCCGCAAATAAGCTAGGTGTATCGTCTACAACCGTGCATCGAGCCAAAAAACGAGCCGGACTATCGACTTACAAGAAGGTAGTGACTCCAAATCGCGATGATAAACAAAATACGACGGCCAAAGCGCGATCCCGGAGGCTGTACACGACCATGCTGACGAAGTTTGACTGCGTGGTAATGGACGACGAAACCTACGTCAAAGCCGACTACAAGCAGCTTCCGGGACAGGAGTTTTATACGGCAAAAGGAAGGGGAAAGGTAGCAGATATTTTCAAGCACATAAAACTGTCAACGTTCGCAAAGAAATATCTGGTTTGGCAAGCCATCTGTACCTGTGGCTTGAAAAGCAGCATTTTCATAGCTTCCGGGACTGTCAACCAAGAAATTTACGTGAAAGAGTGTTTGAATAAACGTCTGCTGCCTTTCCTGAAGAAACACGGTTGTTCCGTACTGTTTTTGCCGGATTTGGCATATTGCCATTACGGTAAAAAGGCCATGGAGCGGTACGCCGCCAACAACGTGCAGGTGGTTCCCAAGGACAAGAACCCTCCCAACACGCCAGAGCTCCGCCCAATTGAGAAATACTGGGCAGCAGTCAAGCGGAACCTAAAGAAGACCAAAAAAAACTGCTAAAGACGAGCAGCAGTTCAAGACAAACTGGCTTTCTGCGGCGAAGAAGGTGGACAAGGTGGCTGTACAAAATCTGATGGCAGATGTCAAGCGTGAGGCCCGGCAATTCGGATTTGGAAAAGCGAAAGCCTAACTGAATATTTTTCCTGAATTTTATACTAATTGAACTTGAAAAAGAAATTTAATTTGATTTTTTAAATAAACGATTTCACCGATTTGCACGCGTTTTCCCTTGACCAAATTTTGACCGTATCACCCTTTATTATATTTGATTCATGGTGGTGGGTATTTAAGATTCGGCTCGGCCGAACTTACTGCTGTATATACTTGTTTCTTCATGAGCTATCATAGTCCTTTAAAGTTCTTTCAGTGTATGCAATAGTTCCCGTTCAACGTTTGACTTTACTTACTTGTTTTCATGAAAAGATAACACACACATTTTTTTGAAATTGTTTAAAAACATTTTATTTTCAAAATTAATCTTTTGTTTTGCGTTCTCTTTTTTTTTAGAAAAAAAAATATTTAAAAATTAAAAAAGTATTGAAATTACAACGCCGCTTATATTTATTTAAGATCTCTTTATGGATATATAGAATTAATCTATGGGTAATACAATCAGAAAGTGTTGGATATTTTCTGGCTAGCATTGCAATAAATGTGGGTTTTAATTTTTTGTTTGTTTTGTTTTTTGTCATCTAATAATAAGAATGATTAAATTGGTATCATTTGCTTTTATTTGATTAAAAGTGCCTGATTATTAAATATATTTATATGTATTTTATTATTTATATTACTCATTTCTATTTTTCTTTTTTATTTTAGACATTTGGTTGATTATAAGGTGAGAGTTAAATTCATAGAAATTATCCTACAATAATATATCGATGTGTTTTTGGTATGGATGCTGGTACACAGAAAAAATATCAAAAATAATTTTTGTAAGTAAAATCCTATTTAATTTTGAAAAAACAAACAAAACACAATTATAAAACTAATTAAAATCAATTACATATTTAATCTAACACAAAAACAATCACTTAAATTTATTAACATTTTCATTGCCATTTTCTTTATCGATTTAATTTTAGGTGGAAAAACTTTATTGTTAGTACCTTTCCCATTTAATATATTTACTTAATTTCAACTAAAAATTAATTGACCCTATAAATATAGGCACAATGTAAATGAGCCTCTAAATCTAAATGCGGTAGGACCCAAAAAAACAAAAACATTGAAAACAAACAACATGAAATGTTTATGCTTTTTGGGGTGTATCTTCATTATATATTTCGGGCCCGTTTGCATTATAATTATAAACTCCAATATTCCAAATGAAAATATCCGTTTTGGTATTGTCCTAATGGTTACCACAGTTGTTAGAATTCTACCAAGAATGGTAGATTTTTTACTGTTTGGTAGATTATAAATCCAATTTTGGCAACATTTTCTATAGAAATAAAATTTTGACAGCATTTTCCATAGAAATAAAATTTTGACAAAATTTTCTATAGAAATTAAATTTTGAAATAATTTTCTATAGAAATAAAATTTTGAAAAAATTTTCTATGAAAAAAAGTTTTGACAAAATTTTCTACAGAAATAAAATTTTGACACAATTTTCTATAGAAATAAAATTTTGACAAAATTTTCTATAGAAATAAAATTTTGACAAAATTTTCTATAGAAATAAAATTTTGACAAAATTTTCTATAGCAATAAAATTTTGACAGCATTTTCCATAGAAATAAAATTTTGACAAAATTTTCTATAGAAATTAAATTTTGACATAATTTTCTATAGAAATAAAATTTAAAAAAAAATTTCTATGGAAAAAAGTTTTGACAAAATTTTCTACAGAAATAAAATTTTGACACAATTTTCTATAGAAATAAAATGTTGACATAATTTTCTATAGAATTAAAATTTTCTATAGAAATAAAATTTTGGCAAAATTTTCTGAAGAAAAAAAGTTTTGACAAAATTTTCTATAGAAATAAAATTTTGACAAAATTTTCTATAGAAATAAAATTTTAACAAATTTTTCTATAGAAATAAAATTTTGACAAAATTTTCTATAGAAGTAAAATTTTAACAAAATTTTCTATAGAAATAAAGGTTTGACAGCATTTTCCAAAGAAATAAAATTTTGACAAAATTTTCTGAAGAAAAAAAGTTTTGACAAAATTTTTTATAGAAATAAAATTTTGACAAAATTTTCTATAGAAATAAAATTTTAACAAATTTTTCTATAGAAATAAAATTTTGGCAAAATTTTCTGAAGAAAAAAAGTTTTCAAAAAATTTTCTATATATATAACATTTTGACAAAATTTTTTATAGAAATAAAATTTTGACAAAATTTTCTATAGAAATAAAATTTTGACAAAATTTTCTATTGAAATAAAATTTTGACAAAATTTTCTATAGAAGTAAAATTTTAACAAAATTTTCTATAGAAATAAAATTTTGGCAACATTTTCTATAGCAATAAAATTTTGACAGCATTTTCCATAGAAATAAAATTTTGACAAAATTTTCTATAGAAATTAAATTTTGACATAATTTTCTATAGAAATAAAATTTAAAAAAAATTTTCTATGGAAAAAAGTTTTGACAAAATTTTCTACAGAAATAACATTTTGACACAATTTTCTATAGAAATAAAATGTTGACATAATTTTCTATAGAATTAAAATTTTCTATAGAAATAAAATGTTGATAAAATTTCTATAGAAATAAAATTTTGACAAAATTTTCTATAGAAATAAAATTTTGACAAAATTTTCTATAGAAATAAAGGTTTGACAGCATTTTCCAAAGAAATAAAATTTTGACAAAATTTTCTGAAGAAAAAAAGTTTTGACAAAATTTTCTGAAGAAAAAAAGTTTTGACAAAATTTTCTATAGAAATAAAATTTTAACAAAATTTTCTATAGAAATAAAATTTTGGCAACATTTTCTATAGAAATAAAATTTTGACAGCATTTTCCAAAGAAATAAAATTTTGACAAAATTTTCTATAGAAATAAAATTTTGATAAAATTTCTATAGAAATAAAATTTTGACAAAATTTTCTATAGAAATAAAATTTTGACAAAATTTTCTATAGAAATAAAATTTTAACAAAATTTTCTATAGAAATAAAATTTTGGCAACATTTTCTATAGAAATAAAATTTTGACACCATTTTCCATAGAAATACAATTTTGACAAAATTTTCTATAGAAATAAAATTTTGAAAAAAATTTTCTATGGAAAAAAGTTTTGACAAAATTTTCTATAGAAATAAAATGTTGACATAATTTTCTATAGAAATAAAATGTTGACATAATTTTGTATAGAAATAAAATTTGGACAAAATTTTCTTTAGAAATAAAATTCTGACATAATTTTCTATAGAAATAAAATTTTGAAAAAAATTTTCTATGGAAAAAAAGTTTTGACAAAATTTTCTATAGAAATAAAATGTTGACATAATTTTCTATAGAAATAAAATGTTGACATAATTTTGTATAGAAATAAAATTTGGACAAAATTTTCTTTAGAAATAAAATTCTGACATAATTTTCTATAGAATTAAAATTTTCTATAGAAATAAAATTTTGAAAACATTTGCTATAGAAATTAAATTTTGATAAAATTTCCAATGGAAATTAAATTTTGATAAAATTTCCTATGGAAATTAAAATAAGAATTTTTGCTTGGTAGTTTTTGGTAGAATTTTCTCCAAATGTTGGTAGATTATTTTTGGCTTGGGTGGCAGCCGTGCTTTTCCGTCGTTTTCACGTGGGCATATTTTCGCTTTCTGTTTTCTCCTATGAGTCCAATGTGGGCTATCGCAAACACAAATTTGTAAAGATGGCGAGGTTTAAGACTATTTCCTATAAATAGATCCAAAGTGCGCTACCGCGAATTCAAAGGAAAATAAGTGGCAGGCCTTCGAGCGGGACAGCACTATAACAATTCCAAAGTGGCAAAGGTGGCAGGCCATCTGCTGCGGTTTAAGACTTTCTCCTATGTACATAGTTGAAGGAGCTAACTGTTTGGATTCGTTTTCATTCAGTCAAAATTGAGAATTAGCCTTAAGTGTGCTCTAGCGGCTAATTTTCATGGCGCTATGAATATGGGCCCTGTTAAAGAGACCATCAAAAGCCAAATAAATTTGGACCCCTAAAAATTTTATGGAAAACAATACCAAATTTTTTGGCATTTTGGAGTGTAACTTCATTTTATTTTTGAGGCCCATTTGCCTTATGAAAATAAACCCAAATGAAAATGAACACCAAATTCCTTGTTGTCATTTTGCTTCGTTTTCAAGTGCACCTATTTTCGTTTCCTGCGTTTTGAATATGGTCGGGGGTTCCAGGTGGGTTAACGCGATTGGGTTAAGTGGTAAATGGGGCGGACTTCTATCCCTTTCTGAATACAACATACAACACATAATTTACTGACATAACAAACATCAATATTGTTTTTGTACTCAGGAACACATAGTGGATTTTCCACCAGTTAGGGTTAATTTTTACACAGTCGTTTAAATCAAAAGTGACAATGAGCCCTAATTCTGCACTGGGGTTAATTTTCATGCTTCTGTTACCTTTTGTTGGGGCTCATTTTAATGTGTCTCATAGTCATTATGAAATGTCGTCCCACTGTTGGGTCACTGTTTCATTTGGTTTTTAGGGCTCATTTTCCAGGGGGCCTATTTTCATAGGTATCGTATTCATTGTGAAACGTCGCCCACTTTTAGGGCCCTGGTTCATTTGGGATTTGGGGCTCTTTTTCCTGAAGCCTATTTTCATACCGCCAAGTATCATTAATTAGTCGCCTCACTTTTGGGGCTCTGCTTCATTTTGGTTTTAGGGCTAATTTTCCGGGGGCCTATTTTCATGCCGCCAATTTTCATAGGTCATCGCATATCTATTATGAAACGTTCCCTCACTTCTGTGGTCCTGTTTCATTTGGTTTTTAGGGCTCATTTTCCCGGGGGCCTATTTTCATACCGTCAATTTTCATAGATCTCATATTTATTTCATTTGGGTTTTGGGGCTCATTTTCCAGGAACCCAATTTCATACCGTCAAATTAATTGACTTAATTACTTTTACGATTAAAGGCAAGACAAAATAGTGTTTTTCTGTGTATGTAAAAAGTTAGACAGGGCCATTAATCGATTAATCAAACATCTCAACATTGATGAACAATTTGGTTGTAGTGACAACACCATTTTAAATTGGCTCCAGAACGCTTTTCTCTCAATTATCAGGGCCTATACAAAATGCTGGGGTATTTTTAAAATTGTCTGTCATATTTTCTCTAATGACTAGATTATGGAACCCATTTGATAAATGGCAAGTACATATATGACATTTGTTTGCTTGTTTGTTTGTTATATCACAGAATTCTTTTTTTTTGTTTGTTTTTGTTTCCTTAATAATCTTCTGGTTTAGTATAAAATACAAAGATAATATCTAAAAATGTCCCTTTGCGTTAAATATACCACAAAAAGTATTTGTTTTTCAATGGCAAAGTGTTATTTTACCTTTTCGCTCGATCTCATTAATTTGCTGTTTCCGGTAACAACAAAATTATTCGCAATATTGATGTATCGTTGTGACAAATTGTTTAATTGCTCCATCCATTTGGGGGTTTATGGCTTGGGAGGATTGTTTTTTTTTTTTGGTTTTATTTTTCTGCATTATCCATTTCTTATTAACAATTAAATTTTTAACAATACGATTATATTAAAATTTTATTTTTTCATTGGTATCATTTCTGTTTTTTTGTTTTTTTTAGCTATATAAAAAAATCGTGTATTTTTCTGCTTGAAAATGCAGTCGTGTTACACATATATATAAAAAAATTAAACACATATAATTTGGATTTGTTAACTTTTGCAAAAGTTGTAATTATTTTCTTCGACGCTCTTCGTCTAAATAATTTTCGCTTGGCTTTATTCCATTATCATGGTATGCATGGCCTGCACTTGATCTAATTTCAGCATTTTATTTTCTTAACATCAAAACAAAACAACAAAATGTTATCATTTTCATTATCTCTAGGTTACATAGTTTACTACTTGACCTCTAAACACTTTTTTGTTATTTAAATATTGTGAATACCTTTAGTTTACTTGTTTTTCTGTTGGCTTCCTTTGAATATAAATTCTCTTCCATCGTGCCATCCTGATGCGTTTTTATGGGGTACACAGTGCTTGGAAATCAAAACAAAACAAAAAAATGTTTGCGATATGCTTTCCAATTATGTTTTTGTAGAGAATATTACCTATGAAGAAAAAAAAAAGAAAAAAATTATAATATATCTAAATGAATAGTTAAACAAGCAAGGAAAGTCTAAAGTCGGGCGGGGCCGACTATATTATACCCTGCACCACTTTGTAGATCTAAATTTTCGATACCATATCACGTCCGTTAAATGTGTTGGGGGCTATATATAAAGGTTTGTCCCAAATACATACATTTAAATATCACTCGATCTGGACAGAATTTGATAGACTTCTACAAAATCTATAGACTCAAAATTTAAGTCGGCTAATGCACTAGGGTGGAACACAATGTTAGTAAAAAATATGGGAAACATTTAAATCTTAAGCAATTTTAAGGAAACTTCGCAAAAGTTTATTTATGATTTATCGCTCGATATATATGTATTAGAAGTTTAGGAAAATTAGAGTCATTTTTACAACTTTTCGACTAAGCAGTGGCGATTTTACAAGGAAAATGTTGGCATTTTGACCATTCTTGTCGAAATCAGAAAAACACATATATGGGAGCTATATCTAAATCTAAACCGATTTCAACCAAATTTGGCACGCATAGCTACAATGCTAATTCTACTCCCTGTGCAAAATTTCAACTAAATCGGAGCACAAAATTGGCCTCTGTTGTCATATGAGTGTAAATCGGGCGAATACTATATATGGGAGCTACATCTAAATCTGAACCGATTTCAATAAAATTTGACACACTTGACTACACTACTAATTGTACTCCTAGTGCTTCTGGGGCCATATAAGTCCATAACGAGCAAAAATATATATGGAAGCTATATCTAAATCTGAACCGATTTCAATCAAATTTGGCACACATGACTATATTACTAATTGTACTCCTAGTGCAAAATTTCAAGCTAATCGGGCCAAAACTCTGGCTTCTGGGGCCATATAAGTCCATATCGAGCGAAAAATATATATGGAAGCTATATCTAAATCTAAACCGATTTCAATCAAATTTTGCACACATGACTATTCTACCAATTGTACTCCTTGTGCAAAATTTCAAGCTAAGCGGGATAAAACTCTGGCTTCTGGATCCATATAAGTGCATATCGGGCGAAAGATATATATGGGAGCTATATATAAATCTGAATCGATTTCCACCAAATTTGGCACGCATAGCTACAATGCTAAATCTACTCCCTGTGCAGAATTTCAACCAAATTGGGCCAAGACTCTGGATTTAAGGACCATATTAGTCCATATCGGGCGAAAGATATATATGGGAGCTATATCTAAATCTGAACCGATTTCAATAAAATTTTGCACACTTGACTATACTACTAATTGTACTCCTAGTACAAAATATCAACCAAATTCGGCCAAAAATCTGGCTTCTGTGGCCATATAAGTCCATATCGGGCGAAAGATATATATGTAGCTATATCTAAATCTGAACCGATTTCAATCAAATTTTGCACACTTGACTATACGACTAAGTGTTATGTTTGTACAAAATTTCAAGCAAATCGGTATAAAACTCTGGCTGTTGGGTCCATATTAGTGCATATCGGGCGAAAGATATATATGGGAGCTATATCTAAATCTGAACCGATTTCTTCCAAAATCAATAGGGTTCTATTCTGACCCAAATTAGGAACATGTTCCAAATTTGAAGGCGATTGGACTTAAATTGCGGCCTAGACTTTGATCACAAAAATGTGTTCACAGACAGACGGACGGACAGACGGACATGGTTATATCGACTCAGGGACCCACCCTGAGCATTATTGCCAAGGACACCATGTGTCTATCTCGTCTCCTTCTGGGTGTTACAAACATATGCACTAACTTATAATACCCTGTTCCACAGTGTGGCGCAGGGTATAAATATGGGAAACATTTAAATCTGAAGCAATTTTAAGGAAACTTCGCAAAAGTTTATTTATGATTTATAGCTCGATGTATATGTATTAGAATTTTAGGAAATTAGAGTCATTTTTACAACTTTTCGACTAAGCAGTGGCGATTTTACAAGGAAAATGTTGGTATTTTGACCATTTTTGTCGAAATCAGAAAAACATATATATGGGAGCTATATCTAAATCTGAACCGATTTCAACCAAATTTGGCACGCATAGCAACAATGCTAATTCTACTCCCTGTGCAAAATTTCAACTAAATCGGAATTAAAAATTGGCCTCTGTGGTCCTATGAGTGTAAATCGGGCGAAAGCTATATATGGGAGATATATCTAAATCTGAACCGATTTCAACCAAATTTGGCACACTTGAATACACTACTAGTTGTATTCCTAGTGCATAATTTCAATCAAATTGGGCCAAACCTCTGGCTTCTAGGAACATATTAGTCCATATCGGGCGAAAGATATATATGGGAGCTATATTTAAAACTGAACCGATTTCAATAAAATTTAGCACACTTGACTACACTACCAATTGTACTCCTCGTGCAAAATTTCAAGCAAATCGGGATAAAACTCTGGCTTCGGGATCCATATAAATGCATATCGGGCGAAAGATATATATGGGATCTATATCTAAATCTGAACCGATTTCTTCCAAAATCAATAGGGTTCTATTCTGACCCAAAACAGGAACATGTGCCAGATTTGAAGTCGATTGGACTTAAACTGCGACCTAGACGTTGATCACAAAAATGTGTTCACAGACAGACGGACGGACGGACGGACAGACGGACATGGTTATGTCGACTCAGGGAACCACCCCGAGCATTATTGCCAAAGACACCATGTGTCTATCTTGCCTCCTTCTGGGTGTTACAAACATATGCACTAACTTATAATACACTGTTCACAGTGTGGCGCAGGGTATAAATATGCACTAACTTATAAGACCCTGTTCCACAGTGTGGCGCTGGGTATAAATATGGGAAACATTTAAATCTAAAGCAATTTTAAGGAAACTTCGCAAAAGTTTATTTATGATTTATCGCTCAATATATATGTATTAGAAGTTTAGGAAAATTAGAGTCATTTTTACAACTTTTCGGCTAAGCAGTCCCAGCAAACAAAGCGTCGCCAAAAAAGTAATGAAAATGTTCTTTTTGGATCCGGAAGTGGTGCAAAATTGACGCAGAAGCGATGGGCTTGTCATAGGACGGAAGTCCTCCCTTTCAACAGCCGTTGCACTGAATTTGCATCACTTCTTTAGGTGTGGTCCGAATTCAATGTTTTGGATTTAAATAAAAAAATTCTGTGATATTTTGTCGAATAAATAATTAATAATAATAATTTTATAATTTTGTATAATTTTTAATGTATTCTAACGCTTGTCGGAAACGTTTGACCTCAAATATTTTCAATAATTCACAATTTTTTCAGATTGGATTTAGCATTTTTTTTCGACAAAACTTAAATGATTTGTACCATTTTATGAATTCTTACTCTGTTTTTACCTATTTGAAACAAAAAAAGTTAAAATTACCCATTAAAAGTATGAAAAAATCATGTTATAAAAAATTGAATTAAAAGAACTTCCAGGAAGAAGAAGTAGTTCAAATAAAGAAGATCATTGGGAGTGCATCTTCTGGAAATGCTTTTAAAGTTGTGCGTTTGGAAGAACTTCCAATTTTTTTTGCTGGGAGTGGCGATTTTACAAGGAAAATGTTGGTATTTTGACCATTTTTGTCGAAATTAGAAAACATATATATGGGAGCTATATCTAAATCTGAACCGATTTCATCCAAATTTGGCACGCATAGCTACAATGCTAATACTACTCCCTGTGCAAAATGTCAACTAAATCGGAGTAAACGATTGGCCACTGTGGTCATATGAGTGTAAATCGGGCGAACGATATATATGGGAGATATATCTAAATCTGAACCGATTTCAACCAAATGTGGCACGCATAGCTACAATGCCAATTCTACTCCCTGTGCAAAATTTCAATTAAATCGGAGTTAAAAATTGGCCTCTGTGGTCATATGAGTGTAAATCGGGCGTAAGCTATGTATGGGAGATATATCTAAATCTGAACCGATTTCAAACAAATTTGGCACGCATAGCTACAATGCTAACTCTACTCCCTGTGCAAAATTTCAACTAAATCGGAGCAAAAAATTGGCCTCTGTGGTCATATGAGTGTAAATCGGGCTAAAGCTATATATGGGAGCTATATCTAAATCTGAACCGATTTCAACCAAATTAGGCACGCATAGCTACAATGCTAATTGTACTCCCTGTGCAAAATTTCAATCAACTTGGGGTAAAACTCTGGCTTCTGGGAAAGTATTAGTCCATATCGGCCGAAAGATATATATGGGAGCTATATCTAAATCTGAACCGATTTTAATAAAATGTGACACACTTGACTATAGTACTAATTGTTCTTCTTGTGCAAAATTTTAAGCAAATTAGGTTAAAACTCTGGCTTCTGGGCCATATAAGTCCATATCGAGCGAAATATATATATATGAGCTATATCTAAATCTGGACCGATTGCTTCCAAAATCAATAGGTTTCTATTCTGAGCCAAAACACATACTTGTGCCAAATTTTAAGTCGATTGGACTAAAACTGCGACCTAGACTTTGATTACAAAAATGTGTTCACGCACAGACGGACATGGCTATATCAACTCAGGAGCCCACCCTGAGGATTTTTGCCAAAGACACCATGTGTCTATCTCGTCTCCTTCTGGGTGTTGCAAACATATGCACTAACTTATAATACCCTGTTCCACAGTGTGGCGCAGGGTATAAAAATTACAAAAAATTACTTTTTTATTACTGGTTATAGTTGGATTGTTTTTTTTTTTCTTTTTTGTTTCTATTAAATGATACTTTTGTAATTTTTGTTAGCACTTTGTGAATAAATAAAATACTTTGGTACCCCAAGTTAAACAAAACAAAATGTGTTTCGGTCAAAATGTGTTAGAAAAATGTGTTTTTCACATGTTCCGATATAAACAAAATGTGTTTCGGGCATAATTTTTAAAACACAATATATTTAAGTGCAAAAATGTAATGTTCGTAAACTAGCATTAAATGCTTGGGACACATATGTTAATATGTTAGGATATATTATGTTTGGGACTTGAATATTTCATAAAAATAGTATGTGTGAATGTAAACATATATAAATTTACAAATTTCGAGTAAACATATATATGTTGTGATATTTCATTCAGAGGGCGACAGGGAGCGAGAGAGAGAGAGAGTATAGAGAAAGGAATACAGATGGAAACCGGGAGGGTGGGTTGACGAAAGATATCAACATAACACAGCGAGAGAATTAAAAGAGAGCAATTTCTGTAAAACTGCTTGTATGTTGTTTCGGAAAACTGTTTTATGAGTTCCTTGGTTTTGGCTATGCGCTTGGCATGTTAATAAGGCTTCGCCAAAAATTTGATATGCTTAAGTCTAAATATTATTTAATTTGAATATTAAAATTAGTATTCGGAATAAAGAGAATAAACATTCGGAACCAACAATCAAAAAAAAAAAAGTGAAGCCTATATTTCACTAAAGCCGATTTAACTCTATTTTAGTTCATGGAATTATTACTTTTTAAGAAAGTTTGGTACGTTAGTTAAAGTAGTTAACACCGAGCACAAAATTATACACAATTGAAGCATAAATATTAACTAAATTCGTGTGTTTGTGATTGAAACAAACGTGTTTAGTAGTTTTTTCATACTAAATTCTTTATTTGAATCTATGCTATCACAAAGGTTTTGACAAATCTTAAATCTAATCTAGAGGCAACACTTGGTTAACCCATGCTAAGCCTACAATCTTATCGCTATCCTAAATATACAGATGCCGCGGCGTTTTATTAGGGTCTTCTTAGGAAAGATGATCATAACCGCATCGACACACAATGCACAGATAACAGAGACCACCCTAAACAACCAAATGCACTTAACATACATTATCCTCAGTGGATAATGGCTCAAGTGTTATTCAAGATCGTTTTTTAAGGGCATTTATATTATCGGTGGAATATCACCAACGGTGATATTACATGCTCAATGCATTTGCTTGAACATCGTGTCTCCCACAAAATAGTTCAGAATTTCTTAAACTTTGTAAATTTAACCAATAACGCGCCCATCTTGAACTGCGTATGGCACTAAAGATATTCTTGCAATTTTGAACTCCAATTTTTTCCTTCAAACTATAACATTTTCTTTAACAAGTGAAAAAAAATAATTTATGTCTAATATATTTTCTTGAATTTGTCGAAAAATATTTACTTATTTTTGTGATATCGGCGTGATGTCAGCGTTTGTAATACTGTTTAGTTAAAATTTTCTAAAAATAATCGAAATTTTCTAAAATTAACCAAAATTTTTCTTCCTGGTGGGTTCACTGTTTTTTCAGTGAAGAGAAAAGACATTTGCAAAAACAGCTTGTCTGTTTGCCATGAGAGCACAATATTATGTATGGCACATTATGGGCACATTTTTTTTCTTGGTTCGTATGTTTCGATTTTTTTTGACGTGGCCCAGTTGGTAGTGTGTGGACTTACAAAATGGAAGGTCGATTCTCCGTCCGGGCAAGAGGTAACATTTAACTAGTATATACGGTCGTAAGTTCGGCCAGGCCGAATCTTATGTACCCTCCACCATGGATTGCGTAGAAACTTCTACTAAAGGCTGTCATCAACAATCGAATTACTTGGGTTATGGTAATGCTTACCTATAGCAAGGGTTAGTCCATACGTGATATATATTAGACCAAAAAAAGCAGATTAAATACGTACATAATTCAATTCTTGACCGGTATATATAGGGAAGTCTACAAATAATTACAATCCGATATGAACATTTGCGCTGTAAATAGAGAGCCAGAATTGAAATATGGGGATCGCTTTATACGGGGGCTATATATACTAATGAACCGATATGCACCAATTTTTGTGTGATTGGGGATCAGATTATCTGGGGCTATATTTAACTACAGACCAATTTGGACCACGTTTGGCATGGTTATTAGCTTACATATACTAGCACAATGTACCAAATTTCAACCAAATCAGATGAATTTTGCTCCTCCGGTCAAATCTGGGGATCGGTTGATATGGGGGCTATATATAATTATGGACCAATATGGACCAATTTTTTCGTGGTTATTAGCGACTATATACTAAACCATGTACCAAATTTCAACCGGATCGGATGAAATTTGCTCCTAAAAGAGGCTGCGGAGATCAAATCTGGGATCCGACTATATGGGGACTCTATATAATTATGGACCAATATGGATCAACAACCATGCATGGTTGTTAGAGACCTTATACTAAAAACTCGTGCCAAATTTCAACCGGATCGGATGTATTTTGCTCCTCCAAGAGGCTCCGGAGGTCAAATCTGCGGATCGGTTTATATGGGGGCTATACGTAAACGTAGTTCGATATGGCCCATTTGCAATACCATCCGACCTACATCAATAACAAGTACTTGTGCCATGTTTCAAGTCGATAGCTTTTTCCACAGACGGACGGATAGCCGGACGAACATAGCTAAATCGACTCAGAATTTCACCGCGACCCAGAATATATATACTTTATGGGGTCTTGGACCAATATTTCGATGTTTTATAAACGGAATGACTAAGCTAATTTTTTATACCCTCCACTGAAGGCACGACATTAACCCTCTAATGCCCCAACTTTTTTGCCAGCTGATTAAATATTCAATCTTAACGATACAAAAGCAATAAAACTAAAAAAGAAAAATTTATTCGGTAAAATTCAGTATATGCTACAAAGCCTCATGAACCGCTTCAACTAAGTTTTATTTTTATTTTACCCATTTTTGTTGTCTTAATGTGCATTTTACTAAAAGCTTCCTGATTGAATGAAGCCCGCCTAAAGGCGGGATTGGGCATTAGAGGGTTAAAAGCACTTCCAAAAATACCCTCCCCTCTACTCTATTTAACAAGTTCTCTTAATTCAATTTTTTAATTTTCTTTTTACAACTCGCTTTTTTCATATTTTTATACCCACCACCATAGAATGGTGAAGTTCGAAGATGGGCTATATCGGTCCAAGTTTTGATATAGTCCCCATATAAACCGACTTCCCGATTTGGGGTCTTGGGCTTATAAAAACCGTTGTTGTTATCCAATTTGCCTGAAATTGAAAATCTAAAGGTACTTGAGGACCATAAAAAGGTGTGCCGAAAATGGTGCCCTTCGATCCATGTTTTGATATAGCCCCCATATAGACCGATCTTCCGATTTTACTTCTTGGGCTTCTAGAAACTGTATTTACTATCCGATTTGCCTGAAATTGGAAATCTAGAGGTATTTTGGGACCATAAAGAGGTGTGGCGAAATTGAGGTGTATCGGTCCATTTTTTGGTATAACCCCCATATAGACCGATCTCCCGATTTTACTTCTTGGGCTTCTAGAAATTGTATTTACTATCCGCTTTGCCTGAAATTGAAAATCTAAAGGTACTTGAGGACCATAAAAAGGTGTGCCGAAAATGGTGCCCTTCGATCCATGTTTTGGTATAGCCCCCATATAGACCAATCTCCCGATTTTTATTCTTGGGCTTCTATAAACTGTATTTATTACCCGATTTGCGTGAAATTGGAAATCTAGAGGTAGTTTGGTACCACAAATAGGTGTGGCGAAATTGAGGTGTATCGGTCCATTTTTTGGTATAACCCCCATATAGACCGATCTCCCGATTTTAATTCTTGGGCTTCTAGAAACTCTATTTTCCAGCCGGTTTGCTTGAAAGTGAGGTATTTTAAGATCACAAATATGTGTGCCGAAAATGGTGAGTATCGGTCCATGTTTTGGTATAGCCCCCATATAGACCTATCTCCCGACCTTATTTCTGGGGCTTCTAGAATCCGTAGTTTTTATAAAATTTTGCCGGAAATTTGAAATCTAGAGGTATTTTAGGACCATAAAGAGGTGTGTCGAAAATGGTCCGTATCGTATTTCGTATTTCGTTTAGAACAAACTAATCCGAATTTTTGATGAGCGATTCCACGATTGTCTCTAAAATTTGTGTCAAAAGAAAACTTTGCTTGTCTAAAATTTCGTTCCTCAGAAAAGAAAACACTTCTTTCAGGGTATAACAGGCGCACTGATCATGAAAATTGCTTGAAACAGAAAGTAAAATTTGTCATCAAACCCGCTAAAATTCTATATATTAGCAAGAAACCCGCTACGACGAAGAGTTTTCAAAGTAAACTATTATATTTGATTCATGGTGGTGGGTATTTAAGATTCGGCCCGGCCGAACTTACTGCTGTATATACTTGTTAATGGGTAATTTTAACTTTTTTGCTTTCAAATAGGTTAAAAACAGAGAAATAATTAAAAAAATGGTACAAATTATTCAAATTTTGTCGAAAAGCATGCTAAATTTATTCTAAATAAATTGCGAATTTTTGAAAATATTTGAGGTCAAACGTTTCAGACAAGCGTTAAAATGCATAAACATAACAAAATATAACAACTATTTATTTGGCAAAAATATCATTAATTTTTTTAATTCACATCCAAAACAATGAATTCGGATCACACCTCAAGAAGTGATGCAAATTCAGTCGAATGGCAGTTGAAATTGTGGGCATCCGTCCTATGACAAGCCCATGTTAAGTTCATAGGTTAGGTTAGGTTAGGTGGCAGCCCGATGTATCAGGCTCACTTAGACTATTCAGTCCATTGTGATACCACAGTGGTGCACTTCTCTCTTATCACTGAGTGCTGCCGGATTCCATGTTAAGCTCAATGACAAGGGACCTCCTTTTTATAGCCGAGTCCGAACGGCGTTCCACATTGCAGTGAAACCACTTAGAGAAGCTTTGAAACTCTCAGAAATGTCCCCAGCTTTACTGAGGTGGGATAATCCACCGTTGAAAAACTTTTTGGTGCTCGGTCGTAGCAGGAATCGAACCCACGACCTTGTGTATGCAAGGCGGGCATGCTACACACAAAAAAAATTTTTTCTGATTCAATCACGAAATTAATTGATCCAATTAATTTTTAATTGAAATGTCTTCAATCACAGAAATGATAGTATCAATTAAAAAATTAATTGAAGGTCAATTAAAAAGTTAATTGATCCAATTAAAAAATTAATTGATACTATTATTTTTGTGATTGATTTTTGTTTCAATTAAAAAATTTGTTGAATCAATTAAATTATTAATTGAATATTTTTTAAAACTCAATTAAAATTTTAATTGGAAACATTTTCGTGAAATTTTTTTGTGTGTAACCATTGCGCCAATTTAGCACCACTTACGGATCCAAAAAGAAACAACTTCGTACTTTTTATGAAAAGGTTTCATACTTTTTATGAAAAGGATTCATACTTTTTATGAAACAATTTCGTACTTTTTATGAAAAACTTTCGTACTTTTTGTGAAAAATGTTCGAACTTTTAGAAAAAAATTTTATGGTCCAAAATGCATTTGAAAAATGTCATCACCTCTTAACATCTTTTGAATAACTTTTAGACTGGTTGCTTCACTTTTATTCATAGCATGCTGTCACCCAAATGAGAACTAGCATAGACATGAATTAAGAAATTTAATAAAGGGATACACTCAAGCACATTATCTAAGACATTTTTATGTCGCGAACGGAAAATTTTCAACTTCAATGAAACTTCTTCGTTATTTCAAAGAAAATGTTTCGTACTGTTTATGAAGAAATTTTAATGCGGAATGTTTCGTAAAATATTCATAAATTCGTAAAAACTTCTTCACAAAAGTCATGAAATTTGAAAAAAGTTTCGTTAAAAGTGCGAACTTTTCACGAAGAAAAGTTAATGTAGAATATTTCGTAGACGTTTCGTATATTCGTAAAATTTTCTTCGAAAATGAATGAAGAATTCACGAAGAATAATTAATGAAGAATTCTTCGCAAAATTAACGAGGAGAATTCTTTCGGTGTACTTTTTTGGTGATGCTTTTTTTCCTGGTTACTTAAATGTATCCCAGTTTTGGATGTGTATCTCCCCTGAATGACATGATATAAAGGGTGGTTAAAATGTCAAGGGCCGATGTTGATTTTGAATAAAACACAAACAATTTAGGAAATTATTGTAATTTTATTTTATTACGATATATTGGTATTACTCAATTATGTATGGAACAAAATATCGGGCAAATGGGCGCCGCGACCTCGGTGGCCCACCTTCATCCGATGGTCCAAATTTTCGATGACGCTGAGGCATCATGGAGGTTGTATGCCGTAATGTGCCGAATTATCTGATCCTTCAGCTCTTGAATTGTTGCTGGCTTATCGACGTACACATTTTCTTTCAAATAACCCCAAAGAAAAAAGTCCAACGGTGTCAAATCACATGATCTTGGCGGCCAATTGACATCGCCATTACGTGAGATAACACGGCCATTGAATTTGTTGCGCAAAAGAGCCATTGTTTCGTTAGCTGTGTGGCAAGTGGCACCGTCCTGCTGAAACCACATATCGTCCACATCCATATCTTCCAATTCGGGCCATAAAAAGTTCGTTATCATCTCATGATAGCGAACACCATTCACAGTAACTGTCTGACCGGCCTCATTGTGGAAGAAATACGGCCCGATGATGCCGCCAGCCCATAAACCGCACCAAACAGTCACTCTTTGTGGGTGCATTGGTTTTTCGACAATCACTCTTGGATTCTCATTCGCTCAAATGCGGCAATTCTGTTTATTGACGAATCCATCGGCCCTTACAATTTAACCACCCTTTATTAATTCAGCAGAGTTGGTTTAGGGCAATTCAGCATATAGACAACTTCGCACTATTATAATTATTCTTACTTGCTTTGTTTTGCAATTGGATTACTACGTAATCAGAGAATGAAGACGACCAATTTTTGTCGGCGGCGGGTAATACTAATTTTTTGCCTCCGGCGGCGCCGCCTTTGTGGCTAAGACGATATAAATTTTTCTTATCGACGGCGGACAATTATCCATAATAAAATCAATTTGATGTTATCCTAATGGTAATGAGATTAGTTGTACAACTTATCTTACAATCACATTTACACATAAATCAAATGTTCTGAGCCAAATTTTGCAAAATTATTATAACAACTTGATACTGACGGATTTTGGGTGGAAAGTTAAACATTTTGACAAAAAAATGCAACCATTATTAATAATTTTTTCTGATTCAAATCAATATTTTTGATTAATTAGCGGCTTACTTTGAGTCGAGATGAGTCGACAAATTCGGCGACGGCTTCGACTCGTAAAAACTAGTCGGCGGCGCGACTCGGCGGCTTCATTCTCTGTACGTAATATGTTCGCACCCTTTTCGGTTGCATTTACTTTTACATACAGATTTGCTTACCCCCCAACGAGAAACCAAGTAAACCAACTGTTCTCGCTCTTTCAAAACGACACAGAAAAAAAAAACAACATGAAAATGGTACAAGGTCAGTTATTTTAGATGCCTTTCATTTATTGATGTGCTTGATCCTTTACAACTGTTGCCGTTAAAAAAAAAAAAAAAAACAAACAAACAAACAAAGAAAACAAATATCCAAGTCCAACATTACGAGAGGATGTAAAGTAGTAGAAAAGATGACGGTGGGGGTGTGGTGTGATATAAAACACTACAAGTTTGTTGTACGCTAACTTAGGGTGATGGTGGGTTAGCTGTTTGTGTATCTCTCCTCAGTGGTTGTGAAGAATTCCTGTTGAAGTATGTTTGTGTGTGTATGTGCTGCAAGAGGCTAAGAGATATTTTTTATTTTATTTGCATTTGTATTTAGGCGTGCGTCTGCATTTTGGTTTACTCTCTGAATAGGTTTTGGTGCTTATTTAAATTTGACAGATGACACAAAAGGACTAGCAAGATCTTAAATAATATAATCCTTTGGCAAATCAGTGTTTGGCATGCTATTTATTTATTCGCCAGCTTAGCACAGATGCTTATTTTTATAATGTTTGGCATTGTTTTATAATTAATTGATTTTAAATTCTATACACTGAGAAAAACAAAAAGGGACAATAAATTTAACGTAAGATTGCGTAGAAACTTCTACTACACTGAAAAAAACAGTGAACCCACCAGCAAGAAAACATTTAGTTAATTTTAGAACATTTTTTAAATTTTAAAATTTTTTTGAGTGTATTTTTTTTCATCCACAATTAAATTGCGGCCGATGGCAAGTGATCTTAAAACTTCTTAGTGTCATCTTCTAAATTATAAGTTAGTCCATGGGGGATATATATTAGACAAAAGAAAGGTCGATTAAATACGTATATATACAGTTCCTGACCGGTATATATAGGGAAGAATTAATTCTGAACCGATATGGACTTTTGTGCGGTAATTATAGAGCCAGGATTGAAATATGGGGGTCGCTTTATATGGGGGCTATATACAATTATGAACACGAGTCTACCAAAAATGGCAGAACTTTTGCTGTTTGGTAGATTGGTAGAATTCTTGATGTTTTGGAAGATTTTGCAAAATATTCCTCTCCAACTATGAAATGCTTCATAAATTTTCTATAGAAATAACATTTTGACAAGAGTTTCTACAGAAATAAAATGCTGACAAAATTTTCTATAGAAATAAATTTTGACAAAATTTTGTATAGAAATTATATTTTGACAAAATTTCCTAAAGACATAAAATGTTGACAAAATTTTCTATAGAAATAAAATTTTGACAACATTTTCTATGGCAATAAAATTGTGGTAGTCGGATCGGACGAAATTTGCTTCTCTTAGAGGCTCCGCAAGCCAAATCTGGGGATCGGTTTATATGGGGGCTATATATAATTATGGACCGATATGGACCACTTTTTGCAAGATTGTTAAAGACCATATACTTACACCACTTACCAAATTTCAACCGGATCGGATGAAATTTGCTTCTCTTAGAGGCTCCGCATGCCAAATCTGGGGATCGGTTTATATGGGGGCTATATATAATTATGGACCGATGTGGAGCAGTTTTTGCATGGTTGTTAGAGACCATATACCAACATCATGTACCAAATTTCAGCCGAATCGGATGAAATTTGCTTCTCTTTGAGGCTCCGCAAGCCAAATCTGGGGATCGGTTTATATGGGGGCTATATATAATTATGGACCGATATGGACCAATTTTTGGCATGATTGTTAGAGACCATATACTTACACCACTTACCAAATTTCAACCGGATCGGATGAAGTTTTCTCCTCCAAGAGGCTCCTGAGCTCAAATCTGGGGATCGGTTTATATGGGGGCTATATATAAATATGGATCGATATGGACCAATTTTTGCATGGTTATTAAAGACCGTATACTAATACCTCGTACCAAATTTCAAGCGGATCGGATGAATTTTGCTATTCCAAGAGGCTCCGCAAGCCAAATATAGGAGTCGGTATATATGGGGCATATATGTAATTATGGACCGATGCAAACCAATTTCTGTTTAGTTGTTGGAGACCATATACCAACACCATGTACCAAATTTCAGCCGAGTGGGATGAAATTTGCTTCTCTTAGAGGATCCGTAAGCCACATCTGGGAATCGGTTTATATGGGGATCGGTTTATATGGGGATCGGTTTATATGGGGGCCATACGTAAAAGTGAACCGATATGGCCCATTTGCAATACCATCCGACCTACATCAATAACAACTACTTCTGCCAAGTTTGAAGATATCTTTTTTCGTTCGGAAGTTAGCGTGATTTCAACAGAAAGCCGGACGTAATATATACCACATAGTCCATACGTGGTATATATTAAACTAAAAAGGCCGATTAAAATAAAATGTTGACAACATTTTCTATAGAAGTAAAATTTGGAAACAATTTTCTATAAAAATAAAATTTTGACAAAATTTTCTATAGAAATAAAATTTGGAGAAAATTTTCTAAAGAAATAAAATTGTGACAAAATTTTCTATAGAAATAAAATCTTGACAAAATTTTCTATAGAAGTAACATTTTGACAATGTTTTCTATAAAAATAAAATTTTGGTAGATTATTTTTGGCTCGAGTGGCAACCATGATTATGAACCGATATGGACCAATTTTTGTGTGATTGGGGATCGGCTATATATAACTATAGACCGATACGAACCAATTTGAGCATGGTTATTAGCGGCCTTATACTAACATCACGTTACAAATTTCAACCGGATCGGATGAATTTTGCTCCTCCAAGAGGCTCCAGAGATCAAATCTGGGGCACGGTTTATATGGGGGCTATATATAATTATGGACCGATGTGGACCAATTTTTGCATGGTTGTTAGAGACCATATACTAACACCATGTACCAAATTTCAGCCGGATCGGATGAAATTTGGTTCTCTTAGAGGCTCCGCAAGCCAAAACGGGGGATAGGTTAATATGGGGGCTATATGTAATTATGGACCGATATGGACCAATTTCTGCATGGTTGTTCGAGACCATATACTAACACCATGTACCAAATTTCAGCCGGATCGGATGAAATTTCCTTCTCTTAGAGCAATCGCAAGCCAAATTTGGGGGTCCGTTTATATGGGGGCTATACGTAAAAGTGGACCGATATGGCCCATTCGCAATACCATCTGACCTACCTCAATAACAGCTACTTGTGCCAAGTTTCAAGTCGATAGCTTGTTTCGTTCGGAAGTTAGCGTGATTTCAACAGACGGACGGACGGATGGACATGCTCAGATCGACTCAGAATTTCACCACGACCCAGAATATATATACTTTATTTGGTCTTAGAGCAATATTTCGATGTGTTACAAACGGAATAACAAAGTTAATATAACCCCATCCTATGGTGGAGGGTATAACAAGTATATAACAAGTATGTGGATTGCGTAGAAACTTCTACGAAAGACTGTCATCCACAATCGAATTACTTGGGTTGTGGTATCTTAAAACTTCTTAACATCGTTTTTAAATTGTGAGTTAGTTCATACGTGGTATATATTAGACAAAAAAAGTTATGTTAAGGTAAGTCTACAAATAATTACGAATCGACAAGGAAATTGAAATATGGGGTTCGCTTATATGGAGCCTATAACATATAGAATTATGAACTTGATACGGACCAATTTTTGTGTGATTGGGGTTCGATTTTTCTGAGGGGTATATATGACTATAGACCGATATGGACCTAGTTAGGTATGGTTGTTAACGGACATATACAAGCACAATGTACCCAATTTTAACTCGGATGAAATTTGCTACTCCAAGAGGCTCCAAAACCAAATCTCGGGATCGGATATCATATACTACCACCACGTACCAAATTTCAACCAGATCGGATACTAACACCATGTACCAAATTTCAGCCGGATCGGATGAAATTCGCTTCTCTTAGAGGCTCCGCAAGCCAAATCGGGGGATCGGTTTATTTGCACCCAGAGAAGGAATATGATCACCTCAAACATGTTTTAAGAGCAAAATGTTATTTTTGGGTGGTGACCATGTAACATGGTTTTCGCAACCATGTTATTTTCTCGGAAATCATGTATCTGATTTCGTCAAGCAGGTTATATTTGACGAGAAAACAACATTTTAGTGACAAACATGGTACATGGTCACCATACAAAAATAACATTTTGCTCTTGAAACATGTTTGAGGTGATCATATTACTTTTCTGCGTGTTGGGGCTGTACGTAATTATGGACCGATATGGACCAATTTTTGCATGGTTGTTAGAGACCATATACTTACACCATGTACCAAATTTCAGCCGGATCGGATCAAATTTGCTTCTCTTAGAGCAATCGCAAGCCAAATTTGAGGGTCCGTTTATATGGGGGCTATACGTAAAAGTGGGCCGATATGGCCCATTTGCAATACCATCCGATCTGCATCAATACACTCTTAGAAAAATATGTTTTTCATATGTTCCGATATAAACAAAATGTGTTTCGGGCACAATTTTAAAACACAATATATTTAAGTGCAAACATGTAATGTTCCTAAACTAACACTAAATGTTTGGGACATCTATGTTAATATGTTAGAATATATTATGTTTGGGGCATGAATGTTTCATAAAAATCATATGTGCGAATGCAAACATATATAAATTTACAAAGTTCTACTAAACATACATATGGTGTGATATTTTATTCAAAGCGACAGAGAGAGTATAGAGAAAGAAATAGAGATGGAAACCGAGAGTTGACAAAAGATATCAACATAACACAGCGAAAGAATCAAAAGAGAACAATTTCTGGAGAAACCGTTTGTATGATGTTTCGGAAAACTGTTTATGATAAGGCCAAAAATTTGATATGCTTAAGTCCAAGAGAATAGACATTTGAAAAACAAACAGCATATGTTTTCGTCTTGAGAACAGCATTTTATGTATGTGTGGACATGTGTTTTGTTTATCATTTTGGCATTATGGGCACAATTTTTTCTTGGTTCGTTACAAGAAATCAGGGGTCTTCATAAAAATAACGAAAGGGCACTATACTCTTTTTAGAGTTGGGACAGTAAAATGAAATAAGGAGGAAATAGTGAAACATTACACAGTAAAATGTATAAAAACAAAGTTTAGTCCCTCTTTATTAATAAGTAGTCCACGAGGAGTTGACGGACACCTTCAAATATAAAAGCGGGCATTAAATTCGAGTTTTGCAGCTAAAACAATTTAAAAAGTTTACTTTCTTTAAAATGAATTATTAAAGAAAAATAAAAGGCATTTTAGAGCGATGGTGTTAAATGCCAGTAAAAAACTGTTCACGCCTAAATAAATGTATGTTTATATTATAAAATTATTTATGTATGTTTATACTCGACTCCACGTTCTTCTTTTGTTAGAGTTTTTGAATTCCTTCCAAATTTTAAAGTTTTGCACCAAAAACAGTTTTTTGTTACAAAATTGTTATTTTTGCAATAAAAAAATAATATTTTATCCAAAAATCAGTCAATTTCGTTTATATCAAGCACTGCTACTGACTATAAATCTTTAATAACCCACATTTCGAAGTTTCATTATAAAAATTTAATATAGTATAAATATAAATGTGTAAATTAAAACAAAAAAAAAGTGTTCGGTCGGAGCAGGGATTGAACCCACGACCCTTTGCATGCAAGGCAGACATGCTAACCACTGCTCCACGTGGCAAACAAATGTATGTTTCTGTTAAATAATGTTATGTTTGCATGGGTTAGTGGGCGCTGCAAATTATGCTATATATATATGTACCTTATAACGATAATTATCTGCTGGTGACCATAACAGCTACGTAGCCCAGTGGATAGTGTGTTGGCTTACAAACTGTATGGTCCTCGGTTCGATTCTCCGTGCAGGCGAAAGGTAAAATTTAAAAAATTTATAAAAGTGAATAATTTCTTCAACATTATTTGTATTACAGAAAAAGGTGCCAAGAACAAAAATATTTCGGGGAAGTGAAAATAACGAGTATGTTAGGGAATGAGCACAATCGTCTTTGGGAAAAATTCTTCCAAGCATATAATATTTTTGGGCTCAAAATGCTTCCAAACATATAATATGTTCACATAAAACAAACATATTAATGTTTCGGCAGTATCCAATAATATATGTGCTTCCTGCAAAATATGTTTGGAACATATGTTAAAGAAGCGATTTTTTTTGAGGGTGTAACAGCTACTTGTGCCAAGTTTCAAGTCGATAGCTTGTTTCGTTCGAAAGTTAGCGTGATTTCAACAGACGGACGGACGGACATGCTCAGATCGACTCAGAATTTCACCACGACCCAGAATATATGTACTTTATGGGTTCTTAGAGCAATATTTCGATGTGTTACAAACGGAATGACAAAGTTAATATAACCCCATCCTATGGTGGAGGGTATAAAAAAACAAGTATATACGTCAATAAGTTCGGCCAGGCCGAATCTTAGCTCCCGATTAATACGGGAGCTATATATTAGGTATGGTCAGTCTCCATATGTAGAATCAAAAATATCTCGTCAAAATAGGCTCGAAAATCCGATAGAATAACGCGTTTCATATGATTTGAAATCTAAATTCATATATGTTTGTCCCCATTACTCGAATGAGCACGAGGAGTAAACTCGCGAAATTTTTACTTTTAGTTGCCTGCAATTTAGGTAACCGGTGCGTCTTCTATTCCCTGAAGAAGTTAAAATGGGGAAATCGGTCTTTATTAAGATTTACAAATTCACGACGATCGGATAAAAATTGTTGTGTCTAGATGACCAAGAATTCAAAACGGGAAATCTGTCTATATGGATACCACACCAAAATATAGACGATGGTCAGCCAACATGAAACGATACACACCATATTCGGCAAAAACTTTTTGTGGACCTAAAGAATTTCTAGATTTCCAATTTCAGGTAAATCGCATGAAAATTGAGGTATACTCGTACACTCTTAGAAAAATATGTTTTTCATATGTTCCGATATAAACAAAATGTGTGTCGGGCACAATTTTAAAACACAATATATTTAAGTGCAAACATGTAATGTTCCTAAACTAACACTAAATGTTTGGGACATCTACATTAATATGTTAGAATATATTATGTTTGGGGCATGAATGTTTCATAAAAATCATATGTGTGAATGCAAGCATATATAAATTTACAAATTTCGACTAAGCATACATATGTTGTGCTATTTTA
Organism: Haematobia irritans; assembly: GCF_050003625.1. Taxonomy (NCBI): domain Eukaryota; kingdom Metazoa; phylum Arthropoda; class Insecta; order Diptera; family Muscidae; genus Haematobia; species Haematobia irritans. The sequence goes on from NC_134400.1 coordinate 164,091,041, forward strand.
TTCAAAGCGACAGAGAGAGTATAGAGAAAGAAATAGAGATGGAAACCGGGAGAGTTGACGAAAGATATCAACATAACACAGCGAAAGAATCAAAAGAGAACAATTTCTGTAAAACCGCTTTTGTTTCGGAAAACTGTTTTATGATAAGGCCAAAAATTTGATACGCTTGAGTCTAAATATTATTTAATTTGAATAAAGAGAATAGACATTCGGAACCAAGAGAATAGACATTTGAAAAACAAACAGCATATGTTTTCTCGTTGAGAACAGCATTTTATGTATGTGTGGACAAGAGTTTCGTTTATCATTTTGGCTTTATGGGCACAATTTTTTTCTTGGTTCGTTAGAAGAAATCAGGGGTCTTCATAAAAATAACAAAAGGACACTATACTCTTTTTAGAGTTGGGACAGTAAAATGAAATAAGGAGGAAATAGTGAAAAATTACACAGTAAAATGTATAAAAACAAGTCCACGAGGAGTTGACGGGCACCTTTAAATATAAAAGCGGGCATTAAGTTCGAGTTTTGCAGCTAAAACAATTCAAAAAGTTTATTTTCTTTAAAATGAATTATTAAAGAAAAATAAGAGGCATTTTAGAGCGACGGTGTTAAATGCTAGTAAAAAACTGTTCACGCCTAAATAAATTTATGTTTATATTATAAAATTATTTATGTATGTTTCTACTCGACTCCACGTTCTTCTTTTGTTAGAGTTTTTGAATTTCATCCAAATTTTAAAGTTTTGTACCAAAAACAGTTTTTTGTTACAAAATTGTTATTTTTGCAATAAAAAAATAATATTTTATCCAAAAATCAGTCAATTTCGTTTATATCAAGCACTGCTACTGACTATAAATCTTTAATAACCCACATTTCGAAGTTTCATTATAAAAATTTAATATAGTACACTGAAAAAACAGTGAACCCTTTTCCATTGCAAAATGAACTAAACTGTAGTAATATTGACCATGATTTAGCCCTTAAGATTTTTTCAACTTGTCTAGTTTATAATTTTCTTAAATTTTAGTTCATCTTTAACATTGTAGTTTAGTTCATTTTTACAACACCATAAGATTTATATACCCCTACCAAGTTAAAAAGTCAGTTTTATTTTGGTTTACTTGCTTATTTTTTGGGAAACCCGATAATAAAAATTGGTTAACAGTCTTTTTAAAATGTCGACAACTAAACTATTTTTAAATCAAGCATTCCACAGTACAGAGAAATTAAATAATTAAAGGAACAACAAACCGTTTTACTATTATGAACATTTTCATACATTAAAATTAAACTTTCTTTAAGCAAAAGTATTTTATTATAAAAAATTATGATGAAAGTTCTTAATACAATGTTTTTTGTGAATAGAAATGATGACGTCGTGGAACAGAGAGTAGTTCATTTGAACTCGCTGTTTGGACATTTTGACTTATCCTTTTTTTATTCATCGTAGGTAATTTTTTCACATATCTTGCTGGAAAAAATGGAAACAATAATGAAAATTGTTAAAAATTAACACCATGTAATGAAATATAATTTTTAATTCTTCATTTTAGCTTGTAACTTACAATATTTGGGCCATTTTATCAAATGGTGTAAGGAATTTCACTTTTCTTTGGGAAACGTATCTCATAAAATTTGTACCTGAAACAATTAGAGAAATAATGAAGTATTCTAAATAAACTCATAAAAGTGTGTTGTTATCGATGTGAAAGATATAATAAAATAAATATTCTAGTTGAAAGAAAGCCAAAGTTTTAATATAAAACTTACCAATTCTCTATTAAATTGTACGCTGAGGGGAAATATAAAAAGTTGTCCAAATTTATTTGGGTTACTCTGAAATTAAATATTTATTTTTTACATTAAATAAAATTATTAAATGGGTTTTCAAAAAATCTAATGAAAAAAATAATAATATGCATAAAAAAACTAAATATTCTTGATATCCCTAGACAGTCATCATTCGTCAAAATGACGACACGTAATTTCATTTTCGATTTAAAATGCATTTTAGTCTATTGGGAAATTTAAGTTATACTAATTCGACCGTTTTATGAATTTTTGTTTTATACTACTTAAAACCAAATTGAATAAGAAAATAAATTCAAGTTTGGTTCACTTTTTCGCTCACGATGAAAATTATAGCGTCTTGAAATCAGCCGTAGTCAAAATGACGAAGGATGACGTTAATGTACAAAAAATAAGGATGACTGTCGAGGGTTAAAAGAAAGTTAAAGAATCCTTACCAATTCACTGTTAAATTACAGGCAAAGGAGTACTAAAAATTTGTCCAAATTTTTAAGGGGTTATTCTGAAATTAAATATTTATTTTTACATTAAAAATATTACATTGGTTTCCAAAAAATTTATTAAAGAAATACTAAAATAAGGTATTAAAAACCTGTAATTTTGATGATAAAAAGGTCATAAAAACGTAAATATTCTAGTCGAAAAAAGGCAATTTTTAAAAGAAAACTTACCAATTCTCTATTTTTTAAATTTGTTCGAATCCATCTGGAGTTGCTCTGAAATTAAATATTGTTTTTACAACAAAGAAAACCATTAAACTGATTTCCAAAAAAAATTAATTAACAAATAATAATATACATAAAAAATATTCTTTTTAAAAGAAAGTCATATTAAAAAAATACTTACCAATTTATGAATAAACTATACGCTGAGATATAACAAAAATTTTCCAAATTCATCTGGAATTGAATATTATTTTTTTACATAGAATAATAAAAATTTCAATACACTTTCAACATATTTTCCTAAATATTCTTAACAACTTTTTTCTAAACTACTGATAAAATATTAATAAGTTTAATTTAAAGGGTTTAATTAACAAACACCAATATATGTCTCAAAAATCCAAAATATTCCACGTCTTTATATTCCCTTGTTGCATACCAGCTAAAAAGATGCAACAGCCCACGCCAACGCCAACTATACAACTGAAGCATGCCAAACAAAACCAAGCAAAGCCAAAACCAAAGACAATAAACTTGAGGAAGATAGGAAATTGGCTTGCGTCATACCAAATGTTGCATTTACCATGTTAGTTCCATACATGTTTGTAATTTTTTTATTTGTTTTTCGTTTTTATTTTTTAAATGAAAAACTTAATTTTCTTAATGAAACAATGTTAAATGTTAGGCAACAACAAAAAAAATTAATTTTCCCCTTTATGGAAATTGATTCCGTGTACTTAATTTCTATTTATTTGCATTTTAATGCTATGTCAATACTTGTCGTATACGCGTTTGGTTCGAGTATGAAACTAACACGGTAAATGGTTTGATCTCCTCAGTAGCCAATTTCCTATCTTCCTAGAGTTTATTGTCTTTGACACAAACCACTAAATGGACAAAAATAAAAACAACCCCACACTCATGTATACACAACAAAACTCAAGTAACATCATCTTTACATTAATCACATTCCACTACGCCGATAAAGATCTCTGTACTATGCATTAGTTCATTGCATCTGCTGACAATTTACTCTAAGAATAATATTCGTAAAGGCACACCAGTTTATGAACGATGAAACGTTTAACTTAAAATTTGCAAAATTTTCATGAAATGTTATCTACCATTTTTGACGAAAATGTCTATAAATTTAATTACATGTGAACTAAAAATATTTCATGGGTAATTTTTTACCAACAATTATTAACTATAGGAATTGTCAGTAAGAAATTCCTATCCACTTTCAAGTTCATTTTTCGTAATAAAATATTTTCTCATACAAAAAAATCTTATAGTAAATTGCACTTATTATTTAGAAAATACTTTACATTTCACAAGTAGTTTTATAGCATGACAAACGCATTTTTAACTACCAGTTAAGAAATTTTTTAAGGAAATTTCCATCGTATTTTGTAGGCCATGAACTAAACGATTGCTACTTAGAATTTGTAAAATTTCCTTTCGAGTAGTTAATTTTCGTTGAAGATACGAAAAATGAACAAAAATTCTGGAAAATTCTTGTAATAAATTATTGTAAAAATCTTCTTAAATTTACGAGACACTTTTTTTCTGTGTATAAATATAAATGGGTAAATTAAAAATAATAAAAAAGTGTTCGGTCGGAGCAGGTATTGAACCCACGACCCTTTGCATGCAAGGCAGACATGCTAACCACTGCTCCACGTGGAAAATAAATGTATGTTTCTGTTAAATAATGTTATGTTTGCATGGGCTCGTGGGCGCTGCAAACTATGCTATATAAATGTAACTTATAACGATAACTATCTACTGGTGACTATAACAGCTACGTAGCCCAGTGGATTGTGTGTTGGCTTACAAACTGTATGGTCCTCGGTTCGATTCTGCGTGCAGCGAAAGGTAAAATTTAAAAAATTTATAAAAGTGAATAATTCCTTCAACATTATTTGTATTACAGAAAAAGGTGCCAAGAACTAAAATATTTCGTGGAAGTGGAAATTACGAGTATGTTAGGCAATGAGCACAATCGTCTTTGGGAAAAATTCTTCCAAGCATATATTTTTTGGGCTCAAAATGCTTCCAAACATATAATATGTTCACATAAAACAAACATATTAATGTTTCGGCAGTATCCAATAATATATGTGCTTCCTGCAAAATATGATTGGAACATATGTTAAAGAAGCGATTTTTTTTTTTTTGAGGGTGTACGTATATGTGCTCAATACCCCAAATCTGCGGAATCGATTTATACGGGAGCTATATCAAAGCATGGACCAGTATACTTCGACACTACTTTGTGGACCTTAAGTACCAAAAGTCGAATCTGGATATCGGTATATATGGGGGTTATACCTGCACGTGGACCGCTATACATCATATTCGCCACTAATTTGAATTTCAGCTAAATGGAATTTCATCAAATCGTATAAAAATTGGGGTCTCAACACGCTCAAAATATCAAATCGGTCTATATGGGGTTATAACAAAACATCGACCGATACACACCATATTCAGCACACCTTTTTGTGTAAAGTATGGAACATTTTTGTCCAAAAATTTGAATCTTATTTGCTAGAAATTTAAAATCGAGAGGTGTTTTATATTCGTAAAAAGCTGTGCTAAATTGGTTTATATAGGTCCCAGTTTTAATATAGTCCCGTATAAACCGATCTCGCGATGTGATTTCTTGAGGGCGTGGAAGCAAATTCTGGTGGTGGTGGTGCAGATTATAATATAGACGGCCCTGTCCTGTCCGACTTTAGACATTCCTTACTTGTTCACAATAGCAAAATGCAATGACATTTGTGTAGAGTATGTTGCAGTTGGATTCATCCGTCTTTACTCGTAGCTCTATGCTATTTATGCATTTATATTAGGTAGTTCATATGAACCCACTTCAAACTTTTCTATATGCTACAAACTAAATTTGGCTTAACTCAGTGGGAGCGAAAAATACTAGCTGCCATGAGCTTTAATTGACACATGCCCATTTAAAATGAAAGTGTGCCAATGGAACACATGCATGAATTTTATTTTGTATTCTTGCATGAAGGTACTGTACTCAGGCATCCTTTTATAGGATTTTTTTTTTCATCAATTCTGAGTGAGCCAGCATTAAAGTTTGAGGCTTATAGTTCCAGATTTAGGGCCTTTTCTAACAGACTGTAGTAGAAGTGTACAGGGCTGTGGAGTCGGAGTCTTGGAGTCGGAGTTTGAAGATTTTGCTGGAGTCGGAGCCGGAGTCGTAGAAATTTTACTCGATTCCGACTCAGGCGAAACAAAATTTGAAAAACACTTCATGTCTTTGTAATTAAGGAAATATATCGACAATTTAAATTCAATTAGGGGTTTTAATCGAAAAACGATACTAGAATATGGGCTGAATTGTATTGTCCATTTTTAACACATTAAAATATCGATTTTTGACCCTCTATATACTCTTGATAACGGTACAATTTTAAGGTACTACAACAGTAGAACCTAACGTTCTGAATTTTTGGCAAGCATGTCGAGTTCGAAGATGGGTCATACCGGAAAATTTTGTGATACAGCACCTACATATAAACCCAACTTTCGATTTGTTGTAAGAAAATTTTTCCAGTCAAAAATTTTCATAAGCTTTGTCAGAAATTTTGAATTTAGAGTTATTTGAGATCCATAAATAAATGCGGAAATTTTCCGTCGGCCCAGATTTTGAGATAGCCCTACATAATTACTTGAGAAATCTCCATATACACCCGATGTCCTAGAAAGCTTTAATAACCTCTGCCAACGTGCCATCTGAGCCGGTCTTTTGGGAGAAAGTTGTTTCATCAAAGCCACTCGAAATTATTTACATTAAATTAATGGCCTCTAATGTCCATAACTGATAGACCATTTATAAATCGATTTTTCACCATTTTACTTTTATAGACACAATATTCGTACCTGTCCAGCTATTCCAACTATTCCAATATATATATATATATATATATATATATATATATATATATATATATATATATATATATATATATATATATATATATATATATATATATATATATATATATATATATATATATATATATATATATATATATATATATATATATATATATATATATATATATATATATATATATATATATATATATATATATATATATATATATATATATATATATATATATATATATATATATATATATATATATATATATATATATATATATATATATATATATATATATATATATATATATATATATATATATATATATATATATATATATATATATATATATATATATATATATATATGTATATATATATATATAGATATACAAATATATTACAAACGGAAGTGTAGGGTACAAAAATGTTTATTAAATAATTTTGTACTTAATATAATTTTCACCTTTATATGTTAAAGTATCCTTCTTGGTCTACCTATTCATAAAGAACAAAAACCCATTCTCCATTTTTTTCCAAATGTCTTTTATATTTATCGCTCTCTTTTCACCGCATACACTTATAAAAACAAACTTTCTCGGTTCCAAAGATTTTGTCTTTACTTTCCGAGCTATTGATTCCAAAGAAGCGGAGAATACAAGTAAGGATACTATTTTTTCGTTTTTTCAGCTTCTTTCTTCATAAGCGATCAAAGTCCATTAAAAACGAGTTAACGACAACTTTGTTTTCCAAATTTTAGACTCGACTTCCAATAGAATTTTTGCTATGTTTCAACTAAAAAAGTCTTTCAAATACAGTGTTGAAAAACATGTCCTAATTTGAACGATTTTTTGCTTTGTAGCCAAGATGCAAAAAGACAACAAATTTAAAGACAATTTCATTAAATTTAAAGAATTTTTCTGAATTATTAAAGTAAAGTTGACCTTAGCCCAAACAGTTTTTCTTTCATGTTATGATACCCATTTTAAGTGAAACCACTTAATTATAATGACAATACGACTTCATTGAAAAGTTTATCGACTTTTGGACAAGGAAAAAAACTTTATATCAGATAAATGCATCTTCTATGCTAAACAAAATTTGCATTTGTATTTTAAAGACATGAAATCTTTGACCTCACGACAATATTTTTTTCAGTGTACACATTTTAGTACTCAAATTTAATTATATTTAGAGTTAGGCATATCAAATTGTTGGGGAAGTCTTATTAACATGTCAATCGCATAGCCACAACTAATGTACTCATTTTCCGAAACAACATACAATCACTTTCACAACAATCACATTTCTAAACAAAATATTGAAAAACTGCTACAGATGAAGTAATCATTTGAAATATTTAAAAAAATATATTTTGTTATTTTAAAATATTTTTTATATTAAATTATATTCAAACGGTCATAACACCCACATTTTTTTTTATGAGGCTTATGACCGCGATGAGGGAGGACATAAAGCCCAAACTAAAATTAGGCGATGTGACCGCCCCAAGGGATGTTGGGGGATATGTCCGGTCGCATACATTCATATGATCCCCGAGGCCGGAGTTTCCTATTGATTTGCTTCAAACTTTCGGTTCAGCCGTTTCTGAGCTTACCCAGAACATACAAACAAAACGCAATTCGGATTTCTATGAAGTACTTCCGAAACATTTTTGGATCATTGTAGATGATCCAAAAAAGTACTACTTCTGGATCACAAGTTCGGCATTTTTGGAATATTGAACACAAAGTCTTCACTGATAACATCTCTCAAATGTAACAAACGCCACAAAATTCAGAATACGTATTCGATTGTGACAAGTGTTTCAAATATGTTTTATTTGCTTTTCAAGAAAATATTGTAAAGAAAATTTGTTTGTCCAAAATTTTCTTCCTCAATGTAATTAGTTTAGGATATATTTTTTTTTTTTCAGTATAGTTAGTCTAAGATATTTTTGTGGTCGTCTGCACCCAATTTGCTTCGCTTTCTCCAATGCTTGTAATTACTGAAAATTCCCATACAGGACCTTAAAGCCCTTTGCCTGTTTTAGCTGGATACTTAACTCAGAGTGGTTTTTAACAGCTGATATAAACATCTTGTGTTTCTGTTTAATTAAAATTCCCAATATAAACTATAATTACTTACTTACTTCCAAATGCTCTTGACCTTTTATATACAATAATCTTACGCAGTGCACTTGACGATGGCGAACACATGGATGTGTATGCACTGCCATTAACAATCTGTGGCATAAGAGTTAAACAAGGGACCTTCAGATTCTAAAATGTGAATACATTTCACATCAATAATGGCGACTCAATGGCATGCCAAAGTGAGACCAACATCCCACATCCTAAAAAAGACGTCTTGGTTAACTTTCCGAAGGTTTGTTGTTGGAGGAGAAGAACGCTGAAGCAAGGAAAACGAAACAAAACTCAATTTAGTTTTTCCCATTGCGGATATCACCACAGGTTTCATTTTCCCACATGAAGGACGTTTTTAGGATGTGGTTTCACATATCATGTAAAACCATGTTGCGCGAAAAATATCCTTGTCTTTTTTTCCTCTCATGCAGTTTTTTTTTTATTTTTTTTTATTTTTGGTATGCGTGCCAAGGCTGTAGTTTACAATGCGCCCATTGGCTGGGGTATAACAAATTTACCATTCCTCGACCTGTCGTAGTGCTCAGGGCAAAGTCCGTCCGATGACTTTCTGTACAGATTAATTTTCTGACTGCACTTCAAATGCGTAGAATGTAATAAAAAAGTAAATTTCTTCCAATTTAAAAAATTTACTTTTGCGGAAGAAACGACATTTTGAATAGACCAGATTTCAATTTTTATACCCTCCACCACAGGATAAGGGGTATATTAACTTTGTCATTCCGTTTGTAACACATCGAAATATTGCTCTAAGACCCCATAAAGTGTATATATTCTGGGTCGTGGTGAAATTCTGAATCGATCTACGCATGTCCGTCCGTCCGTGTGTTGAAATCACGCTAACTTTGGAACGATACAAGCTATTGACTTGAAACTTGGCACAAGTAGTTTCTATTGATGTAGGTCGGACGGTATTGTAAATGGATCATATCGGTTCACTTTTACGTATAGCTCCCATATAAACGGACCCTCAGATTTGGCTTGCGGAGCCTCTAAGAGTAGCATATTTCATCCGATCTGGCTGAAATTTGGTACATGTTGTTGGTATATGGTCTCTAACAACCATGCCAGAATTGGAATTATATATAGCCCTTATATAAACCGCTCCCCAGATTTGACCTCCGGAGCCTCTTGGAGAAGCAAAATTCATCCGATCCGATTGAAGCTTAGTACGCGGTGTTAGTATATGGTCTCTAACAACCATGCAAAAACTGGTCTATATCGGTTTATAAACCGGTCCCCAAATTTGACCTCCGGAGCCTCTTGAAGGAGCAAAATTCATCCGATCCGGTTGAAATTTAGTACATTTCGCTACGGTATGGCCGATAACAACGATGCCAAAATTGGTCCGTATCGTTCTATATTATATAGCCCCAAATGAATCGATCCCCAATCAGAGAAAAATCACGATTGCCACTCGAGCCAAAAATAGTCTACCAAAATTTTATTGCCATAGAAAATTTTGTCAAAATTTTATATTTCTATCGAAAATGTTGTCAAAATTTTATATTTCTATCGAAAATGTTGTCAAAATTTTATTTCTATAGAAAATTTTGTCAACATTTTATGTCATCAGGAAATTTTGTCAAAATATAATTTCTATGCAAAATTTTGTCAAAAATTTATTTCTATAAAAAAAATTTTTTCAAAATTTTGTTTTTATAGAAAATTTTGTCAGAATTTTATTTCGGTAGAAATTTGTTTCAAAATGTTATTTCTATAGAAAATTTATGAAGCATTTCATAGTTGGAGAGGAATATTTTGCAAAATCTTCCAAAACATCAAGAATTCTACCAATCTACCAAACAGTAAAAAATCTGCCATTTTTGGTAGACTCGTGTTCATAATTGTAAATAGCAGTCGATTAAAAGTTTATTTTGGGCAACATCAAAAATCGAATTAAAATAAAAACCAAAAGTCGATTAAACGATTCAGAGGATTATAAAAATTCGACATTGTGTTTTCCATTATTTTGACAAGAAGTCAACTATTTCTTATAAAGCATCCATATAAGACGATTGCCAACGTTTACTTTTTTTAAGGATTTAGAATTTGGAACTCAAGCAAACATTTTTCTAATTGCAATACACGCAGAGAAGAAACATGATTGTCACAATCATATTCGAAGAGCAAAATAATATGATAGCAGCTATTTTTGCGGCGACCATGTAACATTTTAACCTCCAACCATGTTGGCTCAGTGAACATGGTTCTAAGAAAAATATAATTGTCCTCATCTTGATCATCTTATTATATTGATAAAAAGAATTTTGTTTGAATGAAAAGACAATGGTCACGATTTAAAATGTTATGGTATTCATTAAAAATGTTTTTCTCCTAGTTATAAGAACATGGTCACAACCTAAAATGTTTTGATCTTTATGAAAAAACTTTTTTCATCGTCGAAAAAATATAAAGATTTTTTTCCTTGTCCAAAAGTCGATAAACTTTTCAATGGAGTCGTTTTGTCCTTATAGTTAAGTGATTCGACTTGGAATTGGGTATCCTAACATGAAAGAAAAGTTTGTTTTACTGTGGTCAAATTGACTCTAATACTTCTGAAAAAATCTTCGAACTTAATGAAATCGTCTTTAAATTTATTGAATTTTTGCATTTTGGCTACAAAGCTAAAAAGCCTTTAAAAATAGGATATGTTTTTCAATACATTATTTTAAAGACGTTTTTTCTTAAAACGTAGCATAATTTTGCCTTGAAGTCGAGTCTGAATTTATAACTTTAAGTTGCCGTCTTTGAGGAGAACTATGCAAATTTGGAACGATCTATTATAATTAAATACGTACCCTTCGGTTTTCTGAGATAGTATTTAGAAATAAAATCATTGATTATTTTAATTTGTTTCTTATGTATAAGATTTTGCTACGTGATGTCGATCCATACATATGTAAAGTCCCCATATAAACTGATCTCCAGATTTCACTTCTTGTACTATGTGGGGGGATGGAAAATTTCTTCCAATCCCGTTAAAACTTTGCGTGTGATGTCAGTATATTCCCTTTAATAACAACACGCATAGAAGGAATATGATCACCTCAAACATGTTTCAAGAGCAAAATGTTATTTTTGTATGGTGACCATGTAACATGTTTGTCACCAAAATGTTATTTTCTTGTCAAATGTAACCTGCTTACTGAAATCAGATACATGATTTCCGAGAAAATAAGATGGTTGCGAAAACCATGGGTCACCACCCAAAAATAACATTTTGCTCTTAAAACATGTTTCTCTGGGTGAATGCACAAAATGGTCCATATCGGTCCATGGTTTTATATAACTCCCGTGATTTGATCATCATAACGGTCCATACGTGTATACAAGCCCTACGTAAGTCGATCCACAAATTAGGTTTCTTAAGCTTTCTGGAGGAGAAATTTTGCATTTAAAAAACCTGAACACCCCTCATTTTGAGTGTGTAGAATGTTGCTCCTATTTTGATTTTGGAATTCACTCTTCAGTTGTCAAAATGCCGTCCAAGCACGAAGAGCAGCGTATCAAAATTTTGCTCGCGCATCGCGAAAATCCGAGCTACTCGCACGCAAAGCTGGCAAAATCGCTAAATGTTGCCAAATCAACCGTTACAAATGTAATTAAAGTGTTTGGGGAACGTTTGTCGACAGCCAGGAAGTCTGGATCGGTGGGAAATCGAAAACCGGAAGCCGCTGAGACGACAAAGAGAGTTGCCGGTAGTTTCAAGCGAAACCCTAACCTCTCTCTCCGAGATGCCGCAAATAAGCTGGGTGTATCGTCTACAACCGTGCATCGAGCCAAAAAACGAGCCGGACTATCGACTTACAAGAAGGTAGTGACTCCAAATCGCGATGATAAACAAAATACGACGGCCAAAGCGCGATCCCGGAGGCTGTACACGACGATGCTGACGAAGTCTGACTGCGTGGTAATGGACGACGAAACCTACGTCAATGCCGACTACAAGCAGCTTCCGGGACAGGAGTTTTATACGGCAAAATAAAGGGGAAAGGTAGCAGATATTTTCAAGCACATAAAACTGTCAAAGTTCGCAAAGAAATATCTGGTTTGGCAAGCCATCTGTACCTGTGGCTTGAAAAGCAGCATTTTCATAGCTTCCGGGACTGTCAACCAAGAAATTTACGTGAAAGAGTGTTTGAATAAACGTCTGCTGCCTTTCCTGAAGAAACACGGTTGTTCCGTACTGTTTTGGCCGGATTTGGCATCTTGCCAATACGGTAGGTTAGTCCGAGCCACCATTGCACCACGGTGGATCGGCCATAGAGTGGAACGCCGCCAAAAACGTGCAGGTGGTTCCAAAGGACAAGAACCCTCCCAACACGCCAGAGCTCCGCCCAATTGAGAAATACTGGGCTATTGTCAAGCGGATCCTACAGAAGACCAAAAAAACTGCTAAGGACGAGCAGCAGTTCAAGGCAAACTGGCTTTCTGCGGCGAAGAAGGTGGACAAGGTGGCTGTACAAAATCTGATGGCAGGTGTCAAGCGTGAGGCCCGGCAATTCGGATTTGGAAAAGCGAAAGCCTAACTGAATATTTTTCCTGAATTGTATACTAATTGAACTTGAAAAATAAATGTAATTTGATTTTTTAAATAAACGATTTCACCGATTTACACGCGTTTTCCATTGACCAAATTTTGACCGTATCACCCTTAGAGAACCGATCCGGTTGAAATTTGATACGTGGTGTTAGTATGTGGTCCTTAACAACCGTGCAAAAATTGATCCATATTGGTTCATAATTTTATATAGCCCCCATATAACCCGATCCCTAGATTTGACCTCTGGAGCCTCTTGGAGGGGAAAAATTTATTTGATCCGGCTGAAATTTGGTACGTGGTGTTAGTATATGGTCTATAACAACCAAGCAAAATTGGTCCATTTCGGGCTATAGTTTTATATAGCCTATCCGCAATCACACAAAAATTGGTCCATATCGGTTCATTATCATAGTTGCCACTCGAGTCAAAAATAATCTACCAAAATGTTATATCTATAGAAATTTTTGTCAAAATTCTATTAGTATAGAAAATTTTGTCAAAATTTTATTTCTATAGAAAATTTTGTAAAGATTTTATTTCTATAGAAAATTTTGTCAACATTTTATTTCTATAGAAAACTTTGTCAACATTTTATTTCTATACAAAAGTTTGTCAAAATTTTATTTCTGTAGAAAATTTTGTCAAAATTTTATTTCTATAGAAAATTTTGTCAAAATTTTATTTCTATAGAAAATTTTGTCAAAATTTTTTTATATAAAATTTTGTCAAGATTTTATTTTTAAGAAAATTTTGTCAAAATTTTATTTCTATAGAAAACTTTGTCAACATTTTATTTCTATGCAAAAGTTTGTCAACATTTTATTTCTATACAAAAGTTTGTCAAAATTTTATTTCTATAGAAAATTTTGTCAACATTTTATTTCTATAGAAAATTTTGTCAAAATTTTATTTCTATAGAAAACTTTGTCAACATTTTATTTCTATAGAAAAGTTTGTCAAAATTTTATTTCTATGGAAAATTTTATTTCTATAGCAAATTTTGTAAAAATTTTATTTCTATAGAAATTTTTGTCAAAATTTTATTTCTATCGAAAATTTTGCCAAAAGTTTATTTCTATTAAAAGTTTTGTTAACATTTTATTTCTATCGAAAGTTTTCTAAAAAAAAAATTTATGGAAAATTTTCTCAAATTTTTATTTCTATAGAAAATTTTCTCAAAATTTTATTTCCATATTCCAACATTTTATTTCTATAGAAAATTTTGTGAAACTGAATTATATACGTATTTAACCGCCTTTTTATACCCACCACCATAGAATGGTAACGGGTATAAAAACATCGAAATATCGATTTCCGACTGTAGAAAGTATATATATTCTTGATCAGGGAGAAATTCTAAGACGATATAAGCATGTCCGTCTGTCTGTCTGTTGTAATCCCGCAGGCAGGTCAAGTTCGAATATGGGCTATATCGGTCCAAGTTTTAGTATAGTTCCCATATAAACCGACCTCCCGAGTTGGGGTCTTGGGTTTATAAAACCTGTAGTTTTTATCCAATTTGCCTGAAATTGGAAATCTAGAGGTATTTTAGGACCGTCAAAAAGTTTACCGAAAATGGTGCCTATGGGTCCATGTTTTGGTATAGCCCCCATATGGACCGATTTCCCGATTTTGCCTGAATTTGGAAATCTAGAGGTATTCTAGGACCATAAATGTTGATTATCGGACCATGTTTCGATATAATCCCCATATAGACCGATCTTCAGATTTACTTCTTGGGCTTCTAGAATCCGTAGTTTTTATCCAATTTGCCTGAAATCGGAAACGTGGAGGTATTCTAGGACCATAAAGGGGTGTGCCGAAAATGGTATTATCGGACCATGTTTCGATATAGTCCCCATCTAGGCCGATCTCTAGATTTACTTCTTGGGCTTTTAGAATCCGTAGTTTCTATCCAATTTGCCTGAAATTGGAAATGTAGTGGTATTCTAGGATCATAAAGGGGTGTGCCGAAAATGGTGATTATCGGACCATGTTTCGATATAGTCCCCATATAAACCGATCTCCAGATTTACTTCTTGGGCTTCTAGAATCCGTAGTTTTTATCCAATTTGCCTGAAATTGGAAATCTAGAGGTATTCTAGGTCCATAAAGGGGTGTGCCGAATATATTGAGTATCGGTACAGTTTTTGATATAGCCCCCACCTAAACCGGCCCTCCGATTTGGGGTCGAGATTCTAGAACTACAATTAAATGTGCTGAATACTGTGTGTATCTTTCCATGTTTTTCTATAGCCCCCATTACACCAAACTCCCGATTTAACTCCTACGGTGTATAGAAATTGTAGTTTTTATCCGATTTGCCACAAATTGCAAATATACTGGCATTTTAGACCCATAACAAAGTGTATATGATTTAGTTTTATCGGTCCATTTGGTAAGGCCTCCATATAGACCGATTTCACTTATTGAGGGTACCGAATGGAAAATTTCCAGATTTTACTTCTCGTAGTCATTTAAATAATTGGGATGAATATCCACAGATTATAGATTTCAAATCAAGGCATTATTTCATCATTTTCTTGCATACTTACAATATATGTTTATGATTCCTCTAAAACTAAAACAAAAAATGGTTCTTATAAATTCAGAATCTGATGTAGTCTTCATAGGTGAAATCTTTACATTTATCTGTGGGAAGCGTACTGGTTGAACTGATCTGCTTGGGAAAATATCTGTCATCAAACCCCCATGAAATTCTCAAAGGAAACTATTATATTTGATTCATGGTGGTGGGTATTTATTCGGCCCGGCCGAACTTAGTGCTGTATATACTTGTTTTATTTTAATATATGTCACGTGTGGACGAACTTACAATTTAAAGACGGTATTAGGAGGACATATACTTACATTACGTACTGAATTTTTACCGGGTAGGAAGAAACTTATTCCTCCACGGGGGTCCGGAGGTTAAATCTATGGATCGGAATTTAGTATGATTTTAACAGACGGACCGATGAACGGACTTCGCTAGATCGACTCAGAATTTTACCACGACCCAGAATATATAAAGGGTGATTCTTTTGAGGTTAGGATTTTCATGCATTAGTATTTGACAGATCACGTGGGATTTCAGACATGGTGTCAAAGAGAAAGATGCTCAGTATGCTTTGACATTTCATCATGAATAGACTTACTAACGAGCCACAACGTCGAATTTTCAGTGAATGGGCCCTAGAAAAGTTGGCAGAAAATCCGCTTTTTTATCGACAAAGTTTGTTCAGCGATGAGGCTCATTCCTGGTTGAATGGCTACGTAAATAAGCAAAATTGCCGCATTTGGAGTGAAGAGCAACCAGAAGCCGTTCAAGAACTGCCCATGCATCCCGAAAAATGCACTGTTTGGTGTGGTTTGTACGCTGGTGGAATCATTGGACCGTATTTTTTCAAAGATGCTGTTGGACGCAACGTTACGGTGAATGGCGATCGCTATCGTTCGATGCTAACAAACTTTTTGTTGCCAAAAATGGAAGAACTGAACTTGGTTGACATGTGGTTTCAACAAGATGGCGCTACATGCCACACAGCTCGCGATTCTATGGCCATTTTGAGGGAAAACTTCGGAGAACAATTCATCTCAAGAAATGGACCGGTAAGTTGGCCACCAAGATCATGCGATTTGACGCCTTTAGACTATTTTTTGTGGGGCTACGTCAAGTCTAAAGTCTACAGAAATAAGCCAGCAACTATTCCAGCTTTGGAAGACAACATTTCCGAAGAAATTCGGGCTATTCCGGCCGAAATGCTCGAAAAAGTTGCCCAAAATTGGACTTTCCGAATGGACCACCTAAGACGCAGCCGCGGTCAACATTTAAATGAAATTATCTTCAAAAAGTAAATGTCATGGACCAATCTAACGTTTCAAATAAAGAACCGATGAGATTTTGCAAATTTTATGCGTTTTTTTTTAAAAAAAGTTATCAAGCTCTTAACAAATCACCCTTTATATACTTTATGAGGTCAAAAACCAATATTTAAATGTGTTACAAACGTAATGCCAAAGTAGGTATACTCCTCATCCTATGGTGAAGGGTAACAAAATTTTAAAGCTAATATTATGGACTTTCATCTAATTGAAATTTATTTATTTTAAAGAAATTTGTCCTCAAAAAGTGATAATCACCCTTTTAAAACATCTGCCAATTCTGAAGAATTTGGTATGGTATCATAAATTCGGATCAGCCAGACTTTTGCTCCATTTTCGTAATTCGTTCGTTTAAAGTTCTTTTTTGTTTTGGTGTGAGGTTTCAAACTACTAACAAAGTAATCACCAAGAAACTTAAAGTTGCACACATGAAATGTTCACAAATTTATTTTGATACACACACACACACATACACACAAATCGAGAACAAAGGATAAATGATATTACGCCAAAGAAAATAAAAGGATGAGTATGTGTGGATGTGTGCGCTCTTTGGATTCTTTTGTTTTGCTATTAAAATGGATTTTGGTTTTGTTGTTATAAACATTTACTACTACTTACTACTATTCTAAGTTGTTGGGCGTGTATGTGATTTTTCCTGTTGTTGTTGTTTTTTTAGTTTTTTTTCTAGGCATTTTGTTTCCTATATTTGAGATTTGTTGCTTTTGTTGTTTTTGGTATTTCCAAGTAATGGTATTTAAATTTTAGAATATTGTTTTTCTTGTAGTTGCTATTTCCACTACTTTTGATTGGAGTTTTGGGTGTTTTTGTTTCGTTTTATTTTTGGTTGTCCTTTCTTGGGGTTCTTTACTAAAAACAATGGCTGCGTCGTTTTGACAATAGATTTGTTGTTGTTTTTGTTGGGGTATTGTCCTAAGATTTTTTACTATCCCCTGCTGGGCCACCACTGCCACTAGATGAGGATTTGTTGCTGACACGCGATTTCTTTAGCAGGAAACATGTCAGAAATTCTATAGAGGAAGTGACTTTCTGTAAACTCTCCTCCGATGATGAATTCGTACCCTCCAGGCATGTGCTATGCAGGCGATAGCTCATGCTGGGTTTTTCCTTGGCCGATGTTGTGGCACTGGTCGCAGAGGCAGAAGCAGCTGCTGCCGATGAGGCAGTAGAACTACGTGGAGGCAGAGGTGGTGGAGCTCCCAAAGATGCTGACGAGGTGCTTGGTTCTGGCTGACGATAGTAGTTTTTGCCACATTTCTTAGACAAGTTATACAACTTCACGGAGTTATCCATGCGATCATTGTTGTCGCCGTTGGGGCGATTTGAATTCAAGGCCGAAACAAACTTTTGGGCAGCAGATGTTGTGGCAATCGATGTTGACATAGTTTGGGCACTGTCATGACTTTCCTTGGCTGAACTATCGCAGCGCTCCTCTTCATTGTCCTCCTCGTCGTTTTCAGCCGGTGAAGTGAGATTATTTTGTGGTTCACCATAATAGCGGAAGGCAGACCTATAACGGGAATGATGTCTACTGGCCTCGGGCTCCATCCATTCGGTGCCAGCAGGCAGCGATAGCTGTATGGTAGGTGTCCTATAGTACTGGCGATGCGGATGGAAACCCATACCGAAATCGTCCATATAGGACTGTGAGTTAAGATTTTCCAACTCATCGGCTACACTAAGGAGAAATGGTAGCGTTGACATGGTTTCCTTTTGTAAGGTTTGTCTATAATTGGGATTTCCTCCAATTTTTACAGAATTATTTCAAAACACCTTAGAGAGTAAAAAAAGATGTATTCCAAATCGCAATTGGGATTAGGTTTTTTTTTTCTTTCTTTACAAACAAAAATCACTTTTATACAAAAAGTTCGAAGGCTTTCAACCTTCCAGGAATGTCTAACACCTTCGAAGTGATTATAGCAATTGCCAAAGCATACACTTCAAATTGTACAAGTCCACAATTCAGTATAATTTTCACTCAAACTCTTGCTTTATTATGGCTTAAGATTGTGTTCTTTTTTATTTGTGTGTATGTTTGCAAACTTGCACTAAATCCTCTGTGTGTATAAGTGTGTGTTGGTTTGTTTGTAAAAATATTTTTGTTTTTTTTTCCTGGCCACCGTTTGCTTGTTTATTTCAAGGAGCGCTCACGTTCTTAACTCTGCGGTGTTTTGCTATAAACTGAAAATTGCATTGCAATATTCCTTGCTAAAAAAGGGTATATGAGACTCACCAACACATATAGCAGCCAGACATTGACGACCTCGTAAAACATATTCGTGCTTTCTCTCTCTTTCTCTTGAAATACGCATTATTCCTTCACCGTTAACGATTCGGCCCGATTTCGTTTCAAAACATTCACTCATATACACACATTTCCAAATATTTTGGTCTTCTCGTACTCTATCGTTCTTTCCACAGCGTGGCTACCTTTTATGCGGGTGAGTGTGTGTGTGTGTGGGTATTCTCAGATTTTCCCATCACTGCCCTTGCTCACACTATCACGGCTTGGGTGCCGCATCAACAAATGTTGTTACTGTTGTTTACACTTAAGGTTTGTTTACATTCCTCAAAGAGTTTTTTTCCAGTGTTGCCAATAATACATAAGTGAGAGGAAAATGAAAAATTGGCCAATGTCATATCAACTGTTGATATGTTATTTGGTTCGGACAAAAGTCAATACTATGATATTTCTAAGTCTCCGAAAATGTCTTCTTTTTAAATTGCAACCTTTGTTTAAACTATTGTGCTATTTTTGGTCATTGGATAGATTAATATTTCAATATAGTCCTCATATTGACCGATTTTCCGATTTCACTCTTGATGGATATAAACAACAGTTTTTATTCGTCTTTTGGTTTGGTGCAAAAAAAAATTTCGATAAACTTATTGTTCGTAACTAGACGTAAGTAGCTAGATTTATAGTGTGGTGCCATTTGCAATATTTTAAAAACTAATTAATGAAAGACTGCTCCCAAAGCAAACTTGACAAAAAAACCATAACAACAATTAAGTTAAAAATATTTCCAGACCGTTCATGGAAGCCAAATTAAAAAAAAAAAAAAAAACAAACAAACAAAAAACAAAAATGAACGTAAATCGCTTATTTTAATACTGGTCTAAGGTTAAAAGTAAGTAATTTAAAATATGTCGAAGAAATTGAACAAAAATGGCAACACTACTCATAATGCTCTTTTACTCTTGTTGCGTCCATTCTCTCATTCTCTGTTGCTTTGGTACTCAGTGAGTCCTGTTATTTGTACTCACCTGTGCTGTTACCAGATTGTAATATTTTTCACCCATGAATTTAGCGGAGCCGGAAATGTCTACAAACCTTCCAAGAGCTATGTTATAAAAAAAGGTTTGATTTTACAATAGCGGCTTTGGAGATTAAATGGAAAGATGGCGCACATATGGATATGAAATTTGCAAAATTTCTATCTCTTCTTACGAAGAAAACAAAAGCCAACCCAGCAAAAAATACTTCAGCAGTAAGAGTTTAGTTGCGCTTTTTGGTATACAATAAAGTAGACAGTGCATCCGCACTACATGAATCGATGGCAATAACGTAAACGAGGAATCAAACTAGTTTATGATCATTCGTTTACGTTATTGCAACCAATTCATGCAGTATAGATGCATGAAAGGTAGTTCTGTTTTCCTTCACGCCAACAATGCTATACTCAAGATTATATATCACTTTCGAGCAATATTTGTGTTAAAATGAGCAATTATATCAGCGCTTTGTAGAAGCTGCTCTAAATCCGGACATCGCCCACAAAAATCAGCGCTGATTCGTTTGTTTTGTAAGCAATTGTTACTGCCTCTCTTCCTTACGATCCTGCTGAAATAGTGCTCATTTTTTTTTCGTGGGAAGCAGACATTCAAGGATAGATTGACTCCACAGCTAAAAATAATTTGAATTAGAAGTTGTTCCACAAACATTTCCTTTTAAGTGCATCCCATATTTTTTTCTCAATCCTTTTTTTTTCAACTTCCGATGAAATTCTAGTCTTAGAAATTACGCTATTTGGCTGTTTTAAATGACAATTTAAATCAATAAAAAACGTGAATATATTAAAATTTTTAAAATAAAATTTTTAAAATTATTAAAAATTTCAGTCCAGTGAGAATTTGAAAAATCAATATCTTGTTGAATTTAAATGAAAAAATATATGTCTAAAATAACAAAATATGAAATGGTATGTAGTACAGAAAAAGATATATTTTCGAAAAATTGTTGAACATCTCCCCTATTGAGATTTGAACCTGCACCCAGAAAACAGTGTCTTCGAAACTAAAGAAAACAAGTATATACGGCCGTAAGTTCGGCCAGGCCGAATCTTATGTACCCTCCACCATGGATTACGTAGAAACTTCTACGAAAGACCACTTTTGGCACGGCTGTTAAATATCACACACTACCACCACTTACAAAAGTTCAACCAGGTCGGATGAATTTTTCTTCTCCAAAAGGCACCAGAGGTCAAATCTGGGGATCGGTTTATATGGGGGCTATATATAATTATGAACCGATTTTGACCAATTTTTGCATGGTTGTTGGATACCATATACTAACATCACGTACCAAATTTCAACCGATTCGGATGAATTTTGCTCTTCCAAGGGGCTCCGGAGGTCAAATCTGGGGATCTGTTTGAGGCCATATATTAACACCATGTACCAAATTTCAACTGAATCAGATGAATGTTGGTCTTCCAAGAGACTCCGGAGTTCAAATCTTGTGATTGGTTTATATGGGAGCTATATATAATTATTGACCTACACGGTTGAAAAAGACTGTTTTTCATATGTTTGGCTATAAACATTATATGTTTGGAACACAATTTTTTAAACACAATAGTTTTGAGTGCAAGCATATAATGTTCATAAACTAGCATAACATGTTTGGGACATATATGTTAATATGTTAGAACATATTATGTTTGGGACATAAAATGTTTGTAAATATAATATGCTTGGATGCAAACATATATTAATTTAGAAATAGCCTATAAACATACATGTGTGTAGTAGCTTGGAGCGCTATTTAACAGGGAGCGATATTGAATTATGTTGGTGGTTGTTGCTTGTTATTACAAAATTAACATTTTATTTTTCCTTGGGCAATTGATCAGCTACTTCTTTGATCCTTACAAACTGTGTGGTCCGCTGTTCGAATCCCCGTCCGGCAAAAGGTAAAATTAAAATAAAAAAAATCATAAAATTGAATAATTTCTTCTACAATGTTTGTATTACAGAAAAAGGTGCTAAGAACTAAAAAATATCGTGGAAGTGAGAAAGATGTCGGGGAATATACAATTGGGCAGAAACAAAATTTTGAGCATTCAGGTCGAAAACCTATGTTGTTAGCACCTATATTACCTGTTTATTTTCATAATTCATTATGATTGTAAATATATAAATAAATAAATAAAATTTTGAGCACAATATTGTTTGGGAGAATTTTTTTTAAGCATATAATATTTTTGGGTGCAAAATGCTTCCAAACATATTATATGGTCACATAATAACATATTGTTTTTTGGAAGACAACATTATTGAATTTGGATGCAAAAATACAAAATGTTTGGAACTTAGGCTACCCAAACATATATTGTTTAGACCAATATGCTTTCAAACATATTATATATTGGAAGAGATCAAACATATAAATGTTTGGGCAATACCCAAAAATGTATATGCTTGAAGCAAAATATGTTTGGGAGTATATGTTACAGAAGCGATTTTTTGTGAGCGTGTATGTGGACCATTTATTGCATGGTCATTAGAGGTCATATACTAACACCATGTACCAAATTTCAGCCGGATCGGATCAAATTTGCTTTTCTTAGAGGCTCCTCAAGCCAAATCGGGGGATCGGTTTATATGGGGGCTATATATAATTATTGAACGATGTAGACCAATTTTTGCATAGTTGTTAGAGACCATATACTTACACCATGTACCAAATTTCAGTTGTTAGAGATCATATGCTGACACCATGTACAAAATTTCAGCCGGATCGGATGAAATATGCTTCTCTTAGAGGCTCCGCAAGCCAAATCGATGGACCGATATGGCCCATTTGCTATACCATCCGACCTACATCAATAACAACTACTTGTGCCAAGTTTCAAGTCGAGAGCTTGTTTCGTTTGGAAGTTAGCGTGATATCAACAGACGGACTGACATGCTCAGATCGACTCAGAATTTCACCACGACCCAGACTATATATACTTTATGGGGTCTTAGAGCAATATTTCGATGTGTTACAAACGGAATGACAAAGTTAATATACCCCCATCCTATGGTGGAGGGTATAAAAATGTTCATCAATTTAGTTTAGCCATTTTATTTCCATTCAGTTAAATTTTTGTGAGAAATAATAAAATTTACTTGTTTCAGTAAAAAATCCTAAACTGAAAGCAGTTAGGAATAGTTCATTAACTAGAATAAGGCATGGAATTTTACTAATACTGTTTTCTTCGCTGGGTATAAGAATTTACTACTGAACAAGAAAATTTTATTCACTGATAACAAAGCATTCGTAAAAATAAACAAAAACCGAACTAAAACCAAGTTTCCTCAAATTTAGTAAAACTTCTTATAAAATAATAATTCTGACTTTCTTTATTATAGAAAGCTTGTCATACATATGAATAACACTTAGTATAGAAAAATATTTTAGTTCATTCGTACTAAGAAGTATCCAGTCCTTTCAAAACTTAAGGAAACACACTTGTTAGAATATAGGTAAATTTCTTTTATCTACCTGTAATCGAAACCTGTCATCGATGTAATCGATATGTTTGCGCGTGGGGGTTTTTTTAGTTGGAATCGCGTTGTTATGGTATACGGAGAGATTGTTAAAAAATAATATAGTAAAACAATATAATAAATAATACCCTGTTCCACAGTGTGGCACAGGGTATAAAAACAAATAAAACATATATAATATATTTGTTATTTTAAATTAGTGAGAAATTTTTTCGTTTTTTGAAAATTGGTTTATAAAATAGAAAACACCAGGAGAATAACAACCTCTTCATTCGACTTCATTTTGAAATCTTCAATTATCAGGTAATATTCAGTGATGCTAAACTTTTGTGAAAAAATTGGTTTAGGACTTTGTTTTTTTTTTATATTTGTAGGTATTGAAATTGTAAAAGGTGGACAAAATTGCTAGGCAGCAACTTATTCAAAGTGAAAGGTACTAGAAGAAGAAGAAAATGTGTTTCAATACTTCAAGGCCAGTCGATGCTGTTGATTCTTAATAAATATATTTAATATATTAATAAAACATGTCCTTTATTGAAGAAACAAGTAAGTAAAGTCTAAAGTCGGCCGGGGCCGACTATATTTTACCCTTCACCATTATGTAGACAAAATTTGTGTAACCATCTCAATGCCTTCAAATTTGTTGGGAGTTATTATGAAGGTTTATATTCCCATATACAAATATTTATATCTTAACCGATTTGGAGTAAATTTTTTGTACTTCTAACATACAAAATCGCTAGAATTAAAACTTAAATTGGCTAACACCCTGGTATGAAACACAATGTTAGTAAAAACAAGTAAGGAAAGTCTAAGGTCGGGCGGGCACGACTATATTATACCCTGCGCCACTTTGTAGATCTAAATTTTCGATACCATATCACATCCGTCAAATGTATTGAGGGCTATATTTAAAGGTTTGTCCCAAACACATACATTTAAATATCACTCGATCTGGACAGAATTTGATAGACTTCTACAAAATCTATAGATTCAAAATTTAAGTCGGCTAATGCACTGGGGTGGAACACAATGTTAGTAAAAAAAAATATGGGAAACATTTAAATCGGAAGCAATTTTAAGGAAACTTCGCAAAAGTTTATTTATGATTTATCGCTCGATATATATGTATTAGAAGTTTAGGAAATTGGAGTCATTTTTACAACTTTTCGACTAAGCAGTGGCGATTTAACAAGGAAAATGTTGGTATTTTGACCATTTTTGTCGAAATCAGAAAAACATATAAAGGGTGATTCTTTTGAGGTTAGGATTTTCATGCATTAGTATTTGACAGATCACGTGGGATTTCAGACATGGTGTCAAAGAGAAAGATGCTCAGTATGCTTTGACATTTCATCATGAATAGACTTACTAACGAGCAACGCTTGCAAATCATTGAATTTTATTACCAAAATCAGTGTTCGGTTCGAAATGTGTTTCGCGACAAATTTTGTTCAGCGATGAGGCTCATTTCTGGTTGAATGGCTACGTAAATAAGCAAAATTGCCGCATTTGGAGTGAAGAGCAACCAGAAGCCGTTCAAGAACTGCCCATGCATCCCGAAAAATGCACTGTTTGGTGTGGTTTGTACGCTGGTGGAATCATTGGACCGTATTTTTCCAAAGATGCTGTTGGACGCAACGTTACGGTGAATGGCGATCGCTATCGTTCGATGCTAACAAACTTTTTGTTGCCAAAAATGGAAGAACTGAACTTGGTTGACATGTGGTTTCAACAAGATGGCGCTACATGCTACACAGCTCGCGATTCTATGGCCATTTTGAGGGAAAACTTCGGAGAACAATTCATCTCAAGAAATGGACCGGTAAGTTGGCCACCAAGATCATGCGATTTGACGCCTTTAGACTATTTTTTGTGGGGCTACGTCAAGTCTAAAGTCTACAGAAATAAGCCAGCAACTATTCCAGCTTTCGAAGACAACATTTCCGAAGAAATTCGGGCTATTCCGGCCGAAATGCTCGAAAAAGTTGCCCAAAATTGGACTTTCCGAATGGACCACCTAAGACGCAGCCGCGGTCAACATTTAAATGAAATTATCTTCAAAAAGTAAATGTCATGGACCAATCTAACGTTTCAAATAAAGAACCGATGAGATTTTGCAAATTTTATGCGTTTTTTTTTTAAAGTTATCAAGCTCTTAACAAATCACCCTTTATATGGGAGCTATATCTAAATCCGAACCGATTTCAACCAAATTTGGCACGCATAGCTACAATGCTATTTCTACTCTCTGTGCAAAAAAAAAATTCAACTAAATCGGAGTGCAAAATTTCAATTAAATCGGAGTAAAAGATTGGCCACTGTGGTCATATGAGTGTAAATCGGGCGAACGATATATATGGGAGCTATATCTAAATCTGAACCGATTTCAACCAAATTTGGCACACTTGACTACATTACAAATTGTACTTCTAGTGCAACATTTCAACCAAATGGGGGTAAAACTCTGGCTTCAGGGACCGTATTAGTCAATATCGGGCGAAAGATATATATGGGAGCTATATCTAAATTTGAACCGATTTCAATAAAATTTGGCACACTTGACTATAGTACTACTTGTACTCCTAATGCAAAGTTTCAACCAAATTGGGGTAAAACTCTGGCTTCTGAGACCGTATTAGTCCATATCGGGCGAAAGATATATATATGGGAGCTATATCTAAATCTGAATCGATTTCAACCAAATTTGGCACGCATAGCTACAATGCTAATTCTACTCCCTGTGCAAAATTTCAACAAAATCGGAGTTAAAAATTGGCCTCTGTGGTCATATGAATGTAAATCGGGCGAAAGCTATATATGGGAGCTATATCTAAATCTGAACTGATTTCAACCAAATTTGGCACGCATAGCAACAATGCTAATTCTACTCCCTGTGCAAAGTTTCAACTAAATCGGAGCAAAACCTTGGTCTCTGTGGTCATATGAGTGTAAATCGGCCGAAAACTATATTTTGGAGCTATATCTAAATCTGAACCGATTTCAACCAAATTTCGCACACATAGCTACAATGCTAATTCTATTCCCTGTGCAAAATTTCAACCAAATTGGGGTAAAACTCTGACTTCTGGGACCGTATTAGTCCATATCGGGCGAAAGATATATATGGGAGCTATATCTAAATCTGAACCGATTTCAATAAAATTTGGCACACTTGACTATAGTACTAATTGTTCTTCTTGTGCAAAATTTTAAGCAAATTAGGGTAAAACTCTGGCTTCTGGGGCCATATAAGTACATATCGGGCGAAATATATATATGGGAGCTATATCTAAATCTGAACCGATTTCTTCCAAAATTAATAGGGTTCTATTCTGAGCCAAAACACATACTTGTGCCAAATTTGAAGTCGATTGGACTAAAACTGCAACCTAGACTTTGATTACAAAAATATGGCCACGGACAGACGGGCATGGCTATATCGACTCAGGAGCCCACCCTGAGCAGTTTTGCCAAAGACAACATGTGTCTATCTCGTCTCCTTTTGGGTGTTGCAAACATATGCACTAACTTATAATGCCCTTGTTCCACAGTGTGGCGCAGGGTATACAAATTGCTTATATAAATACATAAAATTGTATTTAAAAACAAAGGTAAGAAGTTCTAATTTTGAAATAAAAAGTTTACCACAAATATGTAAGATTTGTCCAAATGAATGAAAAAAGTTCAATAAAATCATTCCATATATATGAATTCAATTCAGTTAAGTTTTTTCATTCTGTAGTATAGGGGTACATAAATATAATATATGGAATGCATTCTACCTAATTTCTACGAAAATCATATCGTTCAAACAAATAAAAACTTCTTTGGCGCTATACAGAGTTCAACTTTCTTCACAATGAGTTCATTTTAACTTAAAGAAGAGGACACTTTTTTCTATTTCACTAAAGCCAATTTAGTTAGTTAAATTAACTAAAAACGGGGAAAAAATTAAAAATAACAAAATAGTTCATTATTTCTTTAAATTTGTATTTTTTTTCTAAAAATTCGCCCTTCTTAAACGTCTTATGGCACTAAAGACATTTTTGCAATTTTGAGTTCCAATTTTTCCTTGTAAATACAGAATCTTATTTAGTGAGTGAAAACAAATACTTATGTCTAATAAATTTTATTGAATAGGTCGACAAATATTTACACATTTTTGTGATATTGGCGTGATGTCAGCGTTTGTAATACTGTTTAGTTAACATTTTCTAAAAATAATTTAAATTTTTTAAAATTAACCAAGAGTTTTCTTGCTGGTATTTAGTTTAACATAGGTTAGTCTTTTATTCATTAATTTGAAATAATATCAATTTCGTCTCAACTTATTTCGAACTCGAAAAGTAGTATTTCCTCACCCTTAGCGAATGAGTAATGTGTCTGCGTACATGAATATTATCCATACGCTCCCAAGGTCCAGTGTTTAAATTCATTTCATATAATGAATTATTATTCTGGTACCCCAAATTTATTTATTCTGCTCAATGTATTTTTTATAACAGTATATGTAAGACGCAAATATCAAATTCGGCCCACATATATTCGGCCTGCTTTCAATTAAAGAATTTCGTTGTTATCTGTTAGGTTATGTTATTATTTTCTCTCACTCTCTCACTCGCTTTCTCTTTAATATTCTTTAACATCTGCCACTACTCTCCACTCTCATCGACTCGAACCGAAATGCTTAGCATATACATACATATATAATGCACGTGATATAAGCCAGTTTGTTATCTATGTACTTTTTGGTCATTTTTTTATTTCGCCCCTATGGTCCATGTAATGTTA
This sequence comes from Haematobia irritans, assembly GCF_050003625.1. Lineage (NCBI taxonomy): Eukaryota > Metazoa > Arthropoda > Insecta > Diptera > Muscidae > Haematobia > Haematobia irritans. The sequence goes on from NC_134400.1 coordinate 164,119,621, forward strand.
TTCGTTTTTGTTCTAATCACTTTTGTTTTGGTTCGTTATAGGTAGCGTTAACTGCAGCAATTGTGGTACTACGGTATTCAAATATTCTGGCGAAACATTGTCATCATTGCATTTCCCTCCAATTTTATTCGAACAATGCATCTATGTGATATAAGGTAGACAAATACGTTTGTGATATTCAAAATGAAATCGAGTTATGGGTATTTTTTTTTTTTGGTTTACAATGTTCGACTGTTTGTATATAATTTTGTACTAACCACCACAGGTTAGCATATACAAATATTGAGATGGTTACATTCCGCTCTTAAGGACCAGAAGGAGGAATCCTAGTCGAAAGTAAATAGCTGGTAATAAACCTACAACCGGACACAAGGTAATGGGACATGAGAGAAACCCACACGCAAATGCAGGTAACTCGGAGAAGATTTTAAACGTAATAAGGAATTAGAAGTTGTCCTTTTCTGGTAGAAACTAATGCATTTCTGTGGAGAAATTCATTTCTAGATTCAATACAATGGCCAGAAATACTCATGGCGGAAATGTTTCTTTGGTGGGTAAATATCTCCACTTTTTTTCCCAAGAAAAGCTGTAAAATAACAGTGGTGTTGAAGCCGCAATACAAATACTGCCGGCGGTAAGAAGGTATCGTATCGGGAGTATGACCGTAACTGGTGGATCGTTGCACGGGTTGTAAGAATCTTGTTTGTACAATCATTTCTATACCCTGCGCTACACTGTGGAACAGGGTATTATAAGTTAGTGCATATGTTTGCAACACCCAGAAGGAGACGAGATAGACATATGGTGTCTTTGGCAATAATGCTCAGGGAGGGCTCCTGAGTCTGTCCGTGAACACATATTGGTAATGTCCGTGAACACATATTGGGCAATATTGCTCAGGACCGGCCCCTGAGTCCATCTAGCCATGTCCGTCATTCCTCCATCTGTCTATGCGTCTGTCTGTGAACACATTTTTGTTATCACAGTCTAGGTTGCAATTTTAGTCCAATCGACTTCAAATTTAGCACAAGTATGTATTTTGGGTCAGAATAGAACCCTATTGATTTTGGAATAAATCGGTTCAGTTTTAAATATAGCTCTCGTATATATCTTTCGCCCGATATCTACTATTATGGCCCCAGAAGCCAAAATTTCATCCTGATTTACTTTAAATTTTGCACAATGAGTGCAGTTTATAGTGTCGTAAAGTGTGCCAAGTTTGGTTGAAATCGGTTTAGATTTAAATATAGCTCCCATATATATCTTTCGCCCGATATTCACTTTTATGGGCCCAGAAGCAAGCGTTTTGTTCTAATTTGCTTTAAATTTTGCACATGGAGTAGAATTAATATTGTAGCTATGCATGCCAAATTGGGTTGAAATCGGTTCAGATTTATATATAGCTCCCATATATATCTTTCCCTCGATTTTCACTCATATGACCACAGATGACACTCCCATATATATCCTTCGCTCGATATGTACTTTTATGGCCCCAGACGCCATCGTTTTGTTCTAATTTGATTTAAATTTTGCACAGGGAGTAGAAATACCATTGTAACAATGCATACAAAATTTCGTTGAAATCGGTTCAGATTTAAATATAGCTCTCATATATATATTTTCCCCCGATTTTCATTCATATGACCAAAGTTGTAATCCGATTTACGCGAAATTTAGTACAGGGAGTAGAAAGAATATTGTAACTATGTTATGCATACGAAATTTGGCTGAAATCGGGTTAGATTTAGATATAGCTCCCACATATATATATATATATATATATATATATATATATATATATATATATATATATATATATATATATATATATATATATATATATATATATATATATATATATATATATATATATATATATATATATATATATATATATATATATATATATATATATATATATATATATATATATATATATATATATATATATATATATATATATATATATATATATATATATATATATATATATATATATATATATATATATATATATATATATATATATTTCGTCAATGTACCAAAATGTTACTTGTAAAACCGGCACTGCTAAGTCGAAAGCTTTTAAGAATGATTTAAATTTTCCTTCTACTTCTAATACATAGCTATCGACCGTTAACCATAAATACACTTTTGCAAGGTTGCCTAAAAATTGCTTCAGCGTTAAAACACAGCGAATTTGCCGATTTAAATTTTATGTCTATATGGTCTAACAAATTATGTCCAGTTCGGGTCAGATTTAAATTCTTACTTGTTTATTTCTATGTTGAATTCGTCATCGAAATAACCTACATATTCTATTTGAAACCAGCGAAACTAATTTGTCTTAGCTTAAAATTTTATTGTACCCACCACCATAGAATAGTGATGGTGGTATAATAAGTTTGTCATTCCATTTGTAACACATCGAAATATTGATTTCCGCCTATATAAAGTGTATATATTCTTGATCAAGGAGAAATTCTAAGACGATATAACGATGTCCGTCTGTCTGGATGTCTGTTGTAATCACGCTACAGCCTTCAATAATAAAGCTATCTTGCTTAATTTTTGCACAAGCTCGTTTTTTGTCTCCAAGCAGGTCAAGTTCGAAGATGGGCTATATCGGTCCATGTTTTGGTACAGCCACCATATAAACTGACCCCCCCCATTTTGGGGTCTTGAGCTTCTAGAAACCTTATTTTCTATCCGATTTGCATAAAATTCGAAATCTAGAAGTATTGTAGAACCATAAATAGGTGTGTCAAAAATGGGGTGTATCGGTCCATGTTTTGGTATAACCCACATATAGACCGATCTCCTGATTTCTTGGGTTTCTAGAAACCGTATTTCCAATAGAAGTATTGTAGAACCATAAATAGGTGTGTCGAAAATGGGGTGTATCGGTCCATGTTTTGGTATAACCCACATATAGACCGATCTCCTGATTTCTTTGGCTTCTAGAAACCGTATTTCCAATCCGATTTTCCTGAAATTTGAAATCTAAAGGTATGTTAGGACCACAAATAGGTGTGCCGAATATGGTGTGTATCGTTCTATGGTTTGCTATAACCCCCATATAGGCTGCTCTCCCTATTTTAATTCTTGATCTTCTAGAAACCGTAGTTTTTATTCAATGTGCTTGAAATTTGAAATCTAGAGTTTTTGAGGCCAATAAATAGGTGAATAAATTGTGTATCGGTATAGATTTTGATATATCGCCCTTATAAACCCCTCCGCCTCTAACGCCCTCCGATTTGGGGTCTGAATTCTTTAGGTTTTTCAGAACCACAACTATGTGTGCTGAATTTTGTGTATCGGTGCAATTTTTTGGCATAGCACCCATATAAACTGATTTCCTGATTTAACTCCTTGGGCTTATATAAGCCGTACTTTTTATCCGATTTGCCTGAAATTGTAACAGATTTAGTTTTTATAGCTCCATTTGGTAAGACCTCCATATAGATTTCTTGAGGGTATAGAAGACGCACTGATCATGAAAATTGCTTGAAACTGAAAGTAAAATTTCCAAATATATGGATTTTAGATTTCAAGTCAAGGCGTTATTTAATCATTTCTATATATTATCATTCTATATATGATCAAGTAACCCTCTATATATTATCAAGTAACACACTACGACGAACAGTTTTCAAAGGTAACTGTTATATTTGATTCACGGTGGTGGGTATTCGGCCTGGCCGAACTTACTGCAGTATATACTTGTTTTTAACTGACATGTTATTCAGGATCCTGGGCTTTTGTAATCACAAAAATTACCCGACGGGAAATGGATCAACCCCAGGACCGGTATAGGGTTAGTCCCTGGTGTGTATGGACCAGTTATAGTTCTGGTCCAAGCGTATGGAATGGACCGCTCACTTTAACATGGGTTTGTCATTGGCTGGGAAAATTTACACTTTAGGACAACACTTGGACTCAATCCAAAGGACAACTGCTCATGAAACAGCTTGGGACAAACTTTTGGGATCCTGTTTCCATCTGTATCGCACCAGAAAGGAATATGTTGAACAATAAATAATTGTGATAGTTGTATTGTAGTAAAAGTGTGGATTCAAAAAGATTTTGATATTAAGTGAGGATAAAAATCAATAAATTATATGACAATTAAAAATGTTGATAAACTGGACTGCTACCAGTCCTGCAATGGGTCCATTAGTGGCAATTTGCACTAATTTCCCGTAGGGTAAGAAAAGAACCATAACAAAATTCAAAATGGTCCAGCGGAAGGCCGGTTTTTATTTGAATCAAAAAAAAGTACTGAGAATTTTTACCAATAACACCAGGACTCAATGTCCTTTCCTTTTTGACATAGCATAACTTCCCCCAAACTAAAAATAATCTGAGCAGGGAGCATACAGTAAATCGAAATTATTTAAAATTATTTTGGAAATTCCTATAATATCATAATGCGGCAGGTAACATTCGATATGCATGAGGTAAATGCTAGGGGAGTTGTTGCCTCAAGATAGGTTTTTCCCATTTTTTGTTGAATTTTTTCTTTTTTTGCGTTGTATGTTATTTTCAATGATTCACTCTGTATTTCATTCGCCAATTGTCCCCCATACACATAATAACGTACACTTACTTCTCTCGCATTCTCTGTATATAAAATTTTCTTGCTCAGGGGTATTTTTTAAATCCCAGCCATGTCAGCTGATGAACTGATGTGTTCTAAAGGAGTCTTCGTAGTTGCATGGGAGTACACAGCCACACTATACACACCGGTGTCTATGTATGTGTGTATGTGCATGAGTTAACACTCGACTGCGTAGTAGGGATTTTTAGTTTAGTTTATGATGAAGTGGCTAAAGAAATGTCTGGGAATTTATAGGTAGTTTTAGAAATCCCATTGACAATGATTGAAATGATGATGTGCATAAAAACGTCAGCAAATAATATTCCTTTGTGGCCACAAGGAAACCCCTCATGCGTAGGGAGGGAGCTTTGATAAATGGCTGTTTTTAAAGTGTATAAATGAAAGGAACCCCTCGTACAAACAATTGCTTTTCGTAAAGTGCCACCACCCTTATAATATATATGGGGCAACAAAGACCAGCTAACGTGAATGAATTTCCCAGACACGGGAACAAAGAAAGCATGCTTGTAAACACTTTGGGAAACCCACCGTGTATAGCATCCGTGTATATTTCCTATTCAATGAATGTGGTGTGTATTGTAGTTTCCAACAATAAATACAGACTGCGTAGTCTTCCTTCATGTCCTTATATATATGACTACAAATATGTTGAATATATCCAATAAATAGAGTGTTAATAGCATTTATTCACGCTTTTTTGAGGGGACTAATTATTGCCTTTTATGTATAAAAGGGTTCATATAATATAGTGCCGCTGATATGTTTTGATATGATATTCGAGTGACTGTTCGTTTTATTGTTTACAAGCATATTAATCTATAGCATACAAAAACAAGTGAGTAAAGCAGAAAGTCGGTTGGGATCGACTATATCATAATTTTACCAATAACACTAGTTTACAAAAAAAAATCATGTACACTTGATGAGAGGCAACTTTTCTTATGTATTTTGATCTGCTGAATTAGAAAAAATTAAAAAAAAGATATCCCGTTATTTTTAGTTTTTCGCCACTAAACAAATTATATCCCGAGTTAGAAGTGTCCGCTTATATCGTTGTTGGTACTTAAATGAAAGGTATTTAGATGATGAATAGTCGTTTATAATTGGATCTGTGATAAGTTAAGTAGTTCAAAAAATATCGATGCGAAAAGGCCAAATTTTCAAAAAAAAACGTATTTTACAATGGACCTTTTCCGCCAGAAAAGTATAAACCATTGACAAAACGTCGGAAAAAACGTTTCTCTTCATGGTCGTATAAAGGGTGATATGGTCAAAAGTTGGTCAATATAAACTTGACGTATTTCTTTCAATTTTGCATTTAAAAAACATGAACACCCCTCATTTTGAAGGTGTGTGTGTGTGTGTAGAATGTTGCTCCTATTTTGATTTTGGAATTCACTATTCAGTTGTCAAAATTCCGTCCAAGCAAGAAGAGCAGCGTATCAAAATTTTGCTCGCGCATCGCGAAAATCCGAGCTACTCGCACGCAAAGCTGGCAAAATCGCTAAAAGTTGCCAAATCAACCGTTACAAATGTAATTAAAGTGTTTGGGGAACGTTTGTCGACAGCCAGGAAGTCTGGATCGGGGGGAAATCGAAAACCGGAAGCCGCTGAGACGACAAAGAGAGTTGCCGGTAGTTTCGAGTGAAACCCTAACCTCTCTCTCCGAGATGCCGCAAATAAGCTGGGTGTATCGTCTACAACCGTGCATCGAGCCAAAAAACGAGCCGGACTATCAACTTATAAGAAGGTAGTGACTCCAAATCGCGATGATAAACAAAATACGACGGCCAAAGCGAGATCCCGGAGGCTGTACACGACGATGCTGACGAAGTTTGACTGCGTGGTAATGGACGACGAAACCTACGTCAAAGCCGACTACAAGCAGCTTCCGGGGCAGGAGTTTTATACGGCAAAAGGAAGGGGAAAGGTAGCAGATATTTTCAAGTACATAAAACTGTCAAAGTTCGCAAAGAAATATCTGGTTTGGCAAGCCATCTGTACCTGTGGTTGAAAAGCAGCATTTTCATAGCTTCCGGGACTGTCAACCAAGAAATTTACGTGAAAGAGTGTTTGAATAAATGTCTGCTGCCTTTCCTGAAGAAACACGGTTGTTCCGTACTGTTTTGGCCGGATTTGGCATCTTGCCATTACGGTAAAAAAGGCCATTGAGTGGTACGCCGCCAACAACGTGCAGATGGTTCCCAAGGACAAGAACCCTCCCAACACGCCAGAGCTCCGCCCAATTGAGAAATACTGGGCTATTGTCAAGCGGAACCTAAAGAAGACCAAAAAAACTGCTAAGGACGAGCAGCAGTTCAAGGCAAACTGGCTTTCTGCGGCGAAGAAGGTGGACAAGATGGCTGTACAAAATCTGATGGCAGGTGTCAAGCGTGAGCCCGGCAATTCGGATTTGGAAAAGCGAAAGCCTAACTGAATATTTTTCCTGAATTTTATACTAATTGAACTTGAAAAAGAAATTTAATATTTGATTTTTTAAATAAACGATTTCACCGATTTACACGCGTTTTCCCTTGACCAAATTTTGACCGTATCACCCTTTAGATGCTACTCTGACGTAAGTAATAAGACCAACTATCTTAATACCTTTCATTTAAGTACCAACAACGATATAATCGGACATTTCTAACTCGAGATATAATTTCTTTAGTGAAAATAAGCGAAAAACTAAAAATAATGGGATATCTCAGAAACTGTTCCATAAAGAATTTTTTAACTTTTTTTCGAATTCAGCAGATCAAAATGCATAAGAAAAGTCGACTCTCACCAAGGATAATTTTCCCATCTTGAAGTTCGTATGGCTCTAAAGATAGTTTTGCAATTTTGAACTTGAATTTTTTCCTTCATACTAGACATTTTCTTTTACAAATGAAAAAAAAAATATTCCTAACACATTTTTTTTTTTTTTTTGAATTTGTCAAAAAATATTTACTAATTTTTGTGAAATCGGCATATCATCTGCGTTTGTAAGTGTTTAGTTATTAACCAAAATTTTGCTTTCTCCCTACTGAATTAGTAAATCTAATAATTTGGAATATTTAAAATAAGTATGGATTGGACTATATTAAATTTTGACAAAGTTACCTAAAAATGAAATTTCAACGAAATTTGGAATTATGACAAAGTTTCCTATGGAAAATAAATTTAGACAAAATTTCCTATGGAAAATAAATTTAAACAAACTTTCCTGTAGAGATTAAATTTTGAAAAAATTTCCTATGGAAAAGAAATATTGACAAAAATTCCTATAGGAATGACAAAATTAGACAAAATTTCCTGTACAAATGAAATGTAGACAAAATTTCCTATAGAAATGAAATGTAGACAAAATTTCCTATCGAAATTAAATTTAGACAAAATTTCCTATGGAAATGAAAGTTTGACAAAATTTCCTATGGAAATGAAATTTAGAAAAAATTTCCTATAGAAATGAAATTTTGACAAAATGTCCTATGGAAATGAAATTTAGAAAAAATTTCCTATAGAAATGAAATTTTGACAAAATGTCCTATGGAAATGAAATTTAGAAAAAATTTCCTAGAGAAATGAAATTAAGACAAAATTTCCTATAAAAACCAATTTCACAAAATTTCCTATAGATATGAAATTTTGACAAAATTTCCTAAAGAAATGAAATTTTGACAAAATTTTTTATAGAAATCAAATTTCGACCAAATTTCATATTGAAATGAAATTTGGCATAATTGCCTATGAAGCTCCAATTTGACAAAATGTTCTATAATAACTAAACTTTGACAAAGTTTCCTAAAACCAAGTATATACAGTAGTAAGTTCGGCCGGGCCGAATCTTAAATACCCACCACCATGAACCAAATATTAGGATTTCCTTTGAAATTTGAGGAGGGCTTGAGGACACTTCCCGAAGATAAATTTAAAGATTTTACCTATGAGGACTATATCAGATTCTGGATTTATAAGAACCATTTTTGTTTGAGTTTTGGAGGAATCATTAACATCTCTTGTAAGTGTGCAAGAAAATTATTGATTTGAAATTTTAAATCTGTAGAAGTAAAATCTTGAAATTTTACATTGAGTTTCAAGCAATTTTCATGATCAGTGCGCCTTCTACACCCTCAAGAAGTGAAGTCGGTCTATATGGATGCATTACCAAATGGACCGATAAAAACTGAATCCGATACACGTTTTTGTGAGCCTAAAATACCAGAATATTTACAATTTCAGGCAAATCAGACTACGGTTGTATCGGTAAAATATGGACCGATACTCACCGTTTTCGGCACACATCTTTATGGCCCGAAAATACCTCTAGATTTCCAATTTCAGGCAAATAGGATAAAAACTTCGGATTCTAGAAGCCCGAGAAGTAAAATCGGGAAATCGGTCTATATGAGGGCTATACCAAAATGTGGACCGATACTCACCATTTTCGGCATACCTCTTTATGGTCCTAAAATGCCTCTAGATTTCCAATTTCAGAGAAATTGGTTAAAAACTACGGTTTCTATAAGCCCAGACCCCAAATCGGGAGGTCGTTTTATATGGGGACCATACCAAAACATGGACCGATACTCACAATTTTTGGCACATGTATTTGTGGTCCTGCAATACGTCTAGATTTCCAATTTCAGGTAAAATGAATAAAAACTGCGGTTTCTATAAGCCCAAGAAGTAAAATAGGGAGATCGGTCTATATGGGGGCTATACCAAAATATGGACCGATACTCACAATTTTTGGCACACGTATTTGCGGTCCTACAATACTTCTAGATTTCCAATTTCAGGTAAATTGAATAAAAACTGCGGTTTCTATAAGCCCAAGAAGTAAAATCGGGAGATCGGTCTATATGGGGGCTATACCAAAACATTGACCGATACTTTTGCCATTTTTGGCACACCTCTTTATGGTCATAAAATACCTCTAGATTTCAAATTTCAGGCAAATTGGATAAAAACTACGATTTCTATAAGACCAAGACCCCAAATCGGGAGGTCGGTTTATATGGGGACTATATCAAAACCTTGACCGATATAGCCCATCTTCGAACTTGACCTGCCTGCAGACAAAAGACGAGTTTGTGCAAAATTTCAGCACAATTGCTTCATTATTGAAGACTGCAGCGCGATTACAACAGACAGACAGACGGACATCGTTATATCGTCTTAGAATTTCTCCCTGATCAAGAATATATATATATATATACTTTATATAGCCGGAAATCGATATTTCGATGTGTTATAAATGGAATGACAAACTTATTATACCCCCGTCACCATTCTATGGTGGTGGGTATAATGAAATTTCAACGAAATTTGGAACTATGACAAAATTTCCTTGGAAATTAAAATTTAACAAAATTTCCTATGGAAAATAAACTTTCCTGTAGAAATTAAATTTCGACAAAATTTCCTATGGAAAAGAAATTGTGACAAAATTTCCTATAGAAATGAAATATTGACAAAAATTGCTATTTATTTTATAATTTATAATTTAGACAAAATTTATAATTTAGACAAAATTTCCTATGAAAACCAATTTGACAAAATTTCCTATGGAAATCAAATTTCGAAAATATTTCATATAAAAATCCAATTTGGCAAAATTTCCTATAGAAATGAAATTTTGACAAAATTTCATATAGAAAAGAAATGAATACAAAAAAAGGAAAGTGTAATTGAAAAAAATTTACCTGTTTTTTGTTCTGCATTTTGATATTTGGTATAATTTATTTTTATTTGCAGTTACATGATGTCTGCATTGGTATATTTGATGAGCACAAAGTAAATATGGAATGATTACTTATTGTTGAAATTCAACCAAAATAGAGTGTAAAAATATATATGTTTGCTTGCACGATATTATAAATACAAATAAACAATGATTTAATTTATAAATAAATAAAAAAATAGCTTCTATCATATTTTTATTCGAATATGATTGTGACAATCATGTTTCTTCTCTGCGTGTAGAAATGAAATTTTGACAAAATTTCCTATGAAAATCCAATGTGACAAAGATTCCTATAGAAATGAAATGTTGACAAAATTTCTTATGAAAATCCAATTTGACAAAATTTCCCATAGAAATTAAATGTTGACAAAGTTTTCTATGGAAATGAAATTTTGACAAAAATTTGCTAAGGACCCTTTAAATTCTTCATTGTAATCATTCGGTTGTATCCTCAACTTATAGATATTGATATTTGAAGAAAGGTCTAGAATTCATACTCGTAAATACACAAATCTTGGTCACAATGACAATCATAAAAATCGATGTACTCCACTTACAGCCGTCTGCAGTCTTAACCACTTCCTTAAGTACTTGCTAATTGCGGGGCAACATCAATCTGGCTGGCTGATTGCGAAGCAGAACTTAAGGAACAATGAACTACGATTGAAATGGTAAAAGGAAATTGTAGACAACTATGCGATAGACATACAAGAGAATACAAGGAAGACCATTTATAGCTATAAAGAAGGAAGCAATTGTTCTTTGGCCGAACAAAATAAATGCCCAATAACTCCCTTTATGTGTTTTCTGTGTGATAGACGATTTTGGTTTCTTTCCATTGAATCACTACACAGTGAGGTCGCATATAGGAAAAAAAACTGGGAAGTCAATAAGTACGAAAAGTCTAAAGACGTCGACAAAAATATAGCTTAGACCAATCTGTTGTATAATACTCAATCTCTATTTCAGAATCAGCTTGAATATTCACATGCTGGTGAAGCTGCTGATCATATCGTCATTCATTTCCTCTATTCACATACCTCGTCATCATATACGAAATTGAGTCAGAAAGATACAGAAAGTAAAAATTTTTAAACGAACGACCATCGGTATTTTTGTGTACACTCAAAAAAAAGTTAACTTGGATCCAAAGATTTGGACCTTCCCTTAAGAATTTTGGTATTGATTACGAGCCAAAGATGCGGCTTCTTTAAAATAAAGACATTTTTCAAAGACCTATCTGTCTTTACATCTAGCATCAATAAAATTAAATTTAGGTCTGATTTATCGAATTTTGATTCGTTTTCACCGTGTATTAAAAACGCTATTCATGTACAAATAAATGTCACTTATTTAATATTTAATATTTATTAATATTTAATATCCAAACTTTAACGAATACTTCAAGGTAAAAAATTTTTTTCTAATTCCAAAAAACAATCTTTAAACCAAAGATACCAAATCTTCAAGATAAGTTCTAGCCTATACTTGAAGCGTTTTTATCTTAAATCTAAAGATTCAATATTTCAGTTCATTTAAGGACGATTTCTTTAAATCAAAGATATGTTTCTTTACTTGTAGAAAATTTTGCCAAAGACACGCGGCTTTAACGGATGGACGCAAAATTTCAAAATGTGTGTCGTTCATCAAAAAAAAAATTGATGCAAAGATTATAAACTTTATTTTAATTAAAATTTCCTTATTTTAAAGAAATTTCTCCTTTATATTTTGTAAATTGCGCATCCTAAAATTAAGCTTGCGTAATATTTAATATCACGTAAATACTTTTTTCAGTGTAGAATTTATTGAAGCATATATCGGTGTTGTCTATAAATTAATGCTAGCAGTTTTTATTTATTTCTTTTTTATAAAATAGAGAGAGATACAATTTAAAAAAAAAAATACAGACATCCGGATCGGAGATTTTTGTGGCTATTGTGCGGTATAAAGAAGGAGGAACCTCCGTTTTAAACTATTCATATTTAAAGCGTGCTAAGTGCGATGGAGCTGGGTTGGGTTGAAATGGTCACGATCTGCGGCCGAAAAGTTTGTCTGCCCAGGGCTTCAATACTCTAGTTAGTAAATTTTGCCAATTAGTATTCGGAATTTATTTTGATCCAATGGGCGATGAATACAAGCGGGACCGTTACAGCGATCCACAGTCAGTGGCAAATTCGGTAAGTGGCAAATTTCGTACAAGCGAGCACTCAAAATTGTTTATAAGTTGCAATTAAGATTCTCATCACTGCATTTGTATAGAGATATTTGCCAGACTATCTTGCCAATACATGGGCTGTGGAAGAAACAGCTACTTACATTCATTTATAAATCACTCCATCATATTGGACATCGATCCATAGAATTTCGAAGGAACCAAACAGTGATCAACACGAGAACTTCCTCTAATTTACATCTTAAAAGATGTAGGTTGGAAACAACTAAACAAAGTATTGAGTACAGTGGATGTTTAGAATATAACAACTTGCCACAATGGATTAAAGACATAACACGAATATCTACATTTAAATCTAATATAAAAACTTATTGTTTACAGAATTTAGAAATGCTTCTTTCGTAGTAATTTTATCATATTTTTGCACAAACTTGTAAATTTGTAAATATATATCAATTGGATTGTATATACAGATATTTATATATATATATAGCTAAAATTTTTTTTTTTTGTACATAAAAACTTAGGTTGTTATGCCAACTCGCCCCAATAATGTCCAAGAGGCGCTGGGGCAAACCTTACCCATGTAAAGAATTGAAATAGTAATAATAATAAAAAAAAAAAAAAAAAAAAAAAAAAAAAAAACAGCTCCATGGTGTTTTTCACTCGACGAAAGGATAAATTGGAATGATCATATTAGCAAAAAGAGAGAAGAACTACATGCTAAATACCGTGATCTCCACTGTTTTGTGGGAAGAAACTCTACATTATCAACATATTAAAAAAAAACTAAAATAAAAAATAAAATATCTTTCACATTACAAGGTAAAACAATACTCTACCAAATTCGGAAAAATTCGGGCATGAATTTCAAGAAAAAAAGACGCGGGAGGTCAAAACAAAGTAGGTATTATGCATTAGCAAGAAATTAAGAACTTCAACAGCAGAAAGCCTTTTTAGAGTTAAATAATCCTTAAATTATGAGTGTCATAATTTTACTCTTACAAGTTAAATGATTAACCCCCATTTTCATAAAGTTCCGTTAGTGTTCCGTTAACTAACCAACTTTTAAACCGTATTATAGACGAAGCTGTCATCTTGCCTTTATATTCCATAAGCCAGTTAGGAACTTAACTGACGAAAAATTTTCAGTTAAAGTTAATCGGAGAGAAAATATTTGCAATTTACTTTCTGTTAACTGGCAGTTAAAGCCTAACGGAACTACATGAAAATGGCCCTAAATTATTTACTTCTAACAATTTAGAAACTGCCAATGCAATGCTTTTTGGGGGTTTTTGAAAAAAAAAAAATGTGAACAATTTAGGGGTTTATTTCTTATGATTTAGTGATTCAACAGCACACAAACTGTGAAGATTTACAATTGCTACCACTGATCAGTTTAGAAGGTTGCGCCAATATAAACCACATGATCTGTTATCTCGTTTTCCTTCAAAGAAGCTTTAGCTGCATGAAACAATCAAACAATGGAAATCAATACATATGTACAGTAGATAAGGGATATAAGAAACTCAGAAAAATGCACCATTTTTGTTTATTATATGTATTTATACCCTGCGCCACACTGTAGAACAGGGTATTATAAGTTAGTGCATATGTTTGCAACGCCCAGAAGGAGACGAAATAGACACATGGTGTCTTTGGCAAAAATGCTCAGGGTGGGCTCCTGAGTCGATATAGCCATGTCCGTCTGTCCGTCAACACATTTTTTGTAATCAAAGTCTACGTCGCAGTTTTAGTCCAATCGACTTCAAATTTGTGTTTTGGGTCAGAATAGAACCCTATTGATTTTGGAAGAAATCGGTTCAGATTTAGATATAGCTCCCATATATATATTTCGCCCGATATGGACTTATTTGGCCCCAGAAGCCAGAGTTTTAACCTAATTTGCTTAAAATTTTGCACAAGAAGAACAATTATTACTATAGTCAAGTGTGCCAAATTTTATTGAAATCGGTTCAGATTTAGAAATAGCTCCCATATATATCTTTCGCCCGATTTACACTCATATGACCACAGTGGCCAGCCAATCTTTTACTCCGATTTAATTGAAATTTTGCACAGGGAGTAGAATTAGCATTGTAGCTATGCCTGCCAAATTTGGTTGAAATCGGTTCAGATTTAAATATATCTCCCATATATAGCTTTCGCCCGATTTACACTCATATGACCACAGAGGCCAATTTTTAACTCCGATTTAGTTGAAATTTTGCACAGGGAGTAGAATTAGCATTGTTGCTATGCGTGTCATATTTGGTTGAAATCGGTTCAGATTTAGATATAGCTCCCATATATAACTTTCGCCCGATATGGACTAATATGGTCCTAAAAGCCAGAGTTTTGGCCCAATTTGGTTGAAATTTTGCACAGGGAGTAGATTTAGCATTGTAGCTATCCGTGCCAAATTTGGTTGAAATCGATTCACATTTAGATATAGCTCCCATATATAACTTTCGCCCGATATGGGCTAATATGGTCCTAGAAGCCAGAGTTTTGGCCAATGTGGTTGAAATTTTGCACTAGAAGTACAATTAGTAGTGTAATCAAGTGTGCTACATTTTATTGAAATCGCTTCAAATTTAGATATAGCTCCCATATATATCTTTCGCCCGATATGGACTTACAAAGTGGTGCAGGGTATAATATAGTCGGCCCCGCCCGACTTTAGACTTTCCTTACTTGTTATACCCTCCACCATATGATGGGGGGTATATTAACTTTGTCATTCCGTTTGTAACACATCGAAATATTGCTCTAAGACCCCATAAAGTATATATATTCTGGGTCGTGGTGAAATTCTGAGTCGATCGGAGCATGTCCGTCCGTCCGTCTGTTGAAATCACGCTAACTTCCGAACGAAACAAGCTATCGACTTGAAACTTGGCACAAGTAGTTGTTATTGATGTAGGTCGGATGGTATTGCAAATCGGCCATATCGGTCCACTTTTACGTATAGCCCCCATTTAAACGGACCCCCAAATTTGTCTTGCGAGACCTCTAAGAGAAGCAAATTTCATCCGATCCGGCTGAAATTTGTTACATGTTGTAAGTATATGGTCCCTAACAACCATGCAAAAATTGGTCCACATCGGTCCATAATTATATATAGCCCTCATATAAACCGATCACCAGATTTGACCTCCGGAGCCTCTTGGAAGACCAAAATTCATCTGATTCAGTTGAAATTTGGTACGTGGTGTTAATATATGGCTCGCGAGGCCTCTAAGAGAAGCAAATTTCATCTGATCCGGCTGAAATTTGGTACATGGTGTTAGTATATGGTATCTAACAACCATGCAAAAATTGGACCACATCGGTCCATAATTATATATAGCCCTCATATAAACCTATCACCAGATTTGACCTCCGGAGCCTCTTGGAAGATCAAAATTCATCTGATTCAGTTGAAATTTGGTACGTGGTGTTAATATATGGCCTCAAACTCCCATGCAAAAATTGGTCGAAATCGGTACATAATTATATATAGCCCCCATATAAACCGATCCCCAGATTTGACCTCCGGAGCCCCTTGGAAGAGCAAAATTCATGCGATTCGGTTGAAATTTGGTACGTGATGTTAGTATATGATATTCAACAACCATCCAGGAATTGGTTCATATAAGTCCATAATTATATATAGCCCCCATATAAACCGATCACCAGATTTGACCTCCGGAGCCTTTTGGAGAAGCAAAATTCATCCGATCTGGTTGAAATTTTGTACGTGGTGGTAGTATATGATATTTAACAACCATGCCAAAAGTGGTCCATATCAGTCCATAATCATATATAGTCCCCATATAAACCGATCCCGAGATTTGGTTTTGGAGCCTCTTGAAGGAGCGAATTTCATCCGAGTTAGTTGAAATTTGGTACATTGTGCTAGTATATTGCCGTTAACAACCAATATATAAACCTCAGATAAATCGATCCCCAATCACACAAAAATTGGTCCATATCAATAATTGTATATAGCCCCATATAAGCGACCCATATTTCAATTCTGGCTCCCTACTTACTGTGAAAAAGTCTATATTGATTCGTAATTATTTGTAGACTTACCTACATATACTTTTTTGTCTAATGTATACCACGTATGGACTAACTAACAATTTAGAAAACGATTTAAGATACCACAACCCAAGTAATTCGATTGTGGATGACAGTCTTTCGTAGAAGTTTCTACGCAATCCATGGTGGAGGGTACATAAGATTCGGCCTGGCCGAACTTACGGCCGTTTATACTTGTTTTTTTACTAACATTGTGTTCCACCCTAGTGCATTAGCCGACTTAAATTTTGAGTCTATAGATTTTGTAGAAGTCTATCAAATTCTTCCAGATCGAGTGATATTTAAATGTATGTATTTGGGACAAACCTTTACATATAGCCCCCAACACATTTGACGGATGTGATACGGTATCGAAAATTTAGATCTACAAAGTGGTGCAGGGTATAATATAGTCGGCACCGCCCGACTTTAGACTTTCCTTTTAGACTTTACAAATGACTTAAACGTTTATCATAAAATGTTTTCCAAAAAATGGTGTTTACCGCAAAAACAATCCAAACTATTTTCGTTGGTCTTAAATTTCGTTTGACCTGTACAAAATATTTTGTTGTGTGTTGGGGAGTTTGCAGGAAATGCCCACTGTACAATAGGTGACAGAATTTCCGAAGAATTGGAATATTTTGACATAGTTTCTCATTGTTTTCTCCCTCCTTCCATCACTCGCCTAAGTAAGTCATTGCACGCATGTAACAGGCCTCCTTCATTCGTGTTCGTTTGTTACAATATATATTGTAGTCACGAGAGTAACTAGATGCCACCAACATCTAGTTCTGCAATTAACTTTTGGAAATGCCTTATTGAGCCCGGTTCCATTTTATACTACAGGTAATGTGGAATCCAAAAAAGTATCCAGTTCACAAAAAATGTTTTTGTGCCTTACTACTACAAACTACAGAACTGGGCTCAAGTAATGCTATAGGGAATGCTGCAATAACGAAAACAAGAAGTCCATGTACAAATTTCACAATTTACTTAATGATTTTTTGCAAATAGAGAAACAAAAACAAAACAAAGTACAGGTATTCGAAACTTCTTGTGTTTTCAAATTCAGCCGAGTTTTATTGGTCAGTTTGTTCGCACCAAATAAGAGTGAGTACACGCAGAGAAGAAATATGATTGTCACAATCATATTCGAAGAGCAAAATAATATGATAGGAGCTATTTTTGCTGCGACCATGTAACATTTTAACCTGCAACCATGTTGGCTCAGTGAACATGGTTCTAAACAAAATATAATTATCCTCATCTAAAATATTATTATATTGATAAAAATAATTTTGTTTGAATGAAAAGGCAATGGTCACGATTTAAAATGTTATGATATTCATTAAAAATGTTTTTCTTCTAGTTAAAAGAACATGGTCACAACCTAAAATGTTTTGATCTTTATGAAAAAACTTTTTTCATCGCCGAAAAAAGGATGCCACTTAAAAAAAGAAAACACAAAATTAACTTTATTTGTTTGTTTTTATTTATTTATAAACTAATTCATTGTTTATTTGTATTTATAATGCCGTTGAAGCAAACATCATATATTTTTACACACTCTATTTTATTTCAATTTCAACAATTAGTAATTATTCCATATTTACATCGTGCCCATCAAATGTACAAACGCAAACATCATGTAACTGCAAATAAAAATAAATGATCCATACAGCAAAATGCACAAGAAAAAACAGGTACATTTTTATACCCTGCGCCACACTGTGGAACAGGGTATTATAAGTTAGTGCATATGTTTGTAACACCCAGAAGGAGACGAGACAGACACATGGTGTCTTTGGCAATAATGCTCAGGGTGGGTCCCTGAGTCGATATAACCATGTCCGTCTGTCCGTCCGTCCGTCCGCCTGTCTGTGAACACATTTTTGTGATCAAAGTCTAGGTCGCAATTTAAGTCCAATCGCCTTCAAATTTAGCACATGTTCCTAATTTGGGCCAGAATAGAACCCTATTGATTTTGGAAGAAATCGGTTCAGATTTAGATATAGCTCCCATATATATCTTTCGCCCGATATGGACTAATATGGTCTAAAAAGCCAGAATTTTGGCCCAATTTGGTTGAAATTTTGCACAGGGAGTAGATTTAGCATTGTAGCTATGCGTGCCAAATTTGGTTGAAATCGATTCCGATTTAGATATAGCTCCCATATATATCTTTCGCCCGATATGGACTAATATGGTCCTAGAAGCCAGAGTTTTGGCCCAATTTGTTTGAAATTTTGCACTCGGTGTACAATTAGTAGTGCAGTTAAGTGTGCAAAATTTGATTGAAATCGGTTCATATTTAGATATAGCTCCCATATATATCTTTCGCCCGATATGGACTAATATGGTTCTAATAGCCAGAGTTTCGGCCCACTTTGTTTGGAATTTTGCACAGGGAATAGATTTAGCATTGTAGCTATGCGTGCCAAATTTGATTGAAATCGGTTCAGATTTATATATAGCTCCCATATATAGCTTTCGCCCGATTTACACTCATATGACCACAGAGGCCAATTTTTTACTCCGATTTAGTTGAAATTTTGCACAGGGTGTAGAATTAGCATTGTAGCTATGCGTGCCCAATTTGGTTGAAATCGGTTCAGATTTAGATATAGCTCCCATATATATGTTTTTCTGATTTCGACAAAAATGGTCAAAATACCAACATTTTCCTTGTAAAATCGCCACTGCTTAGTCCAAAAGTTTAAAAATGACTCTAATTTTCCTAAACTTGTAATACATATATATCGAGCGATAAATCATAAATAAAGTTTTGCGAAGTTTCCTTAAAATTGCTTCAGATTTAAATGTTTCCCATATTTTTTTACTAACATTGTGCTCCACCCTAGTGCATTAGCCAACTTAAATTTTGAGTTTATAGATTTTGTAGAAGTCTATCAAATTCTGTCCAGATCGAGTGATATTTAACATCAATGTATGTATTTTGGATAAACCTTTATATAGCCCCCAACACATTTGACGGATGTGATATGGTATCGGAAATTTAGATCTACAAAGTGGTGCAGGGTATAATATAGTCGGCCCCGCCCGACTTTAGACTTTCCTTACTTGTTTTCAATTACATTTTCCTTTTTTGTGTTCACATAAAACCACGTGCCACTTCTGAATAAATAAATTAACAGAAAACACAGTAAATCCGTATTCTCCGTCCATTCCAAGAAACAATCAACACACTACCTGACGCGCACAATGGAAATCGTGTATACCTGCTCAATGTTTTTATAAAATTCTTTTCGCTGCAAAAAAGTGAAAAAACTAAATGGTCACGAAAAAATGTAAATAGTCTCTATGGCCATGTAATGGTTTTAGACATGTCTATACTTAACCTATAAAAAATACTTTTTTCCCTGTAAAAAAGTAAAAAAAATTGAATGGTCAGGTACATGATATTCCCGACCATGTAATGGTCTCAAATTCAATCATTTAAATAATAGAACATGTTTGCGGCATTTGAGAACCATTTAAATGCTTATTACCAACATATATTTTACCCCGCTCAAAAATTATTTTTACAAAGACAAAACACATGGTTTTCGCGACAATTACATACTCTAGATAAGCATTAACTGGATGCGGCAACCATGTCCAAACATGTTTTTTCTGTGCGTGTAAATTAAAGGTGAAAATATCAAAAAATATATAAAAGCTGTGTACACACTGAAAAAAAAGCATGCTCGGTTCCAAAGATTTTGTCTTTACTTTAAAAATTTTGGTATTGATTTCGAGCCAAAGAAGCGGAGAATACAAGTAAGGATACTTTTAAGATACAATTCTCTTTTAAATTTGGATTTTGTGTACTTGCTTCTAGGAAGCAAATTTTAATTTTTCGCTATTTCAGCTTTTTTTCTTCATATGCTATCAAGGACCTTTAAAAACGAGTTAACGACAACTTTATTTCCTAAATTAAAACTCGACTTCCAGTAGAAATAATGCTATGTTTCAAGTAAAAAACGTCTTTAAACTAAACATGTCCTATATTTGAACGATTTTTTGCTTTGTAGTCAAGATGCAAAAAGACAACAAATTTAAAGACAATTTCATTAAATTTAAAGAATTTTTCTGAATTATTAAAGTCAAGTTGACCTTGGCCCAAACATTTTTTCTTTCATGTTAAGATACCCATTTTTAAGTGAAATCACTTAATTATAAGGACAATACGACTTCATTCAAAAGTTTATCGACTTTTGGACAAGGAAAAAAACTTTATATTAGACAAATGCATCTTCTATGCATTTGCATTCGTATTTTAAAGATATGACATCTTTGACTTCACGACAATATTTTTTTCAGTGCAGGTAGTAAAGAAATATTAAAATATTAATGTAACAAAAAGAAATATGTTGCAGTATATTAAATTGACATTTTTTAAAAATATATATTTAGCTAACGTTTTCAATATTGTTTGCATTTATAGGAGAGTTGGAATTGATGGTTGAATAACATATTTTCAAACATATATTGGAACATATTTTAAGAAAAATGTTATATTTTATTAAATTAAAACCCTTGTATAGACAATTAAATTTTTTTTCTTCAGAATAAATACGTATTTCGAAAAAGTCTGGTACTAGAACTGGTTTCACCACTATACTTTAGTAGTTAGTGGTAAGGAAGTAGCTCTGTATCTGGTCGTGCTTTACTTGTCAGTAGGGCGTTCTTTATAACTAGTTGGGTAGGTAGTTATACGTAATGGTAATTGGAGGCGACCGACTCCCTCCAATGACAAGCCCAGGTTAAATTCACCACTTTTTTTAATGGAAAGTAGTCAAATGCGGAACCAGCTCTGCTTACTTGAGATTTAATTATTCTACAGGTTTGGAACTAACTCAAATGGCTACAGGGCATATGCATTTGATAGACAACTTGTGTAAAATTGTTAGTGTAACTGTGTCTGTGTGTGTGTGATTACAATTGTGGTAAAAACATCAAATGTTAAATGCAACCATAGCCTGCATTTCTATTTACATGACAAAAGAATGAGGTGCTACAATGACAAAGACCAACAATAAACCTGTGCAAAGACCAACAATAAACCTGTGTGTGACTATCGAATAAAACAGAATACAAACTAGATGTCCCTTTAAGGACTGTATGTCATTTTGAAGTAATGACAATCGTTTCGACATTACAACATAATGCCACTTAAAGACACATTCTCACATAGTTCAGAGATAACAGAATTGCAAAATGAAATGATTGACATTTTGTCAAAAACAACAAAGAAAAGTATAAACGGCCGTAAGTTCGGCCATGCCGAATCTTATGTACACTCCACCATGGATTGCGTAGAAACTTCTACGAAAGACTGTCATACACAATCGAATTACTTGGGTTGTGGTATCTTAAATCGTTTTCTAAATTGTGAGTTAGTCCATACGTGGTATACATCAGACAAAAACAAGTATATACGGCCGTAAGTTCGGCCAGGCCGAAGCTTATGTACCCTCCATCATGGATTGCGTAGAAACTTCATCTAAACACTGCCATCCACAATCGAATTACTTAAGTTGCAGTAACGCTTGCCGATGGCAAGGTATCTTAAAACCTCCTAACACAATCTTCTAAACTGTATGTAAGTCCATACGTGGTATATATTAAATCATAAAAGATCGATCCAATACGTATATAATTCAGTTCGACAAAGTAGACATAAAATTTTGACAACATATTCTACAGAAATAAAATTTTAACAAAATTTTCTATAGAAATAAAATTGTGACAATGATGAAAATTTTATTATGAACCGAATAAAATTTTAACAAAATTCTCTCTAGAAATAAAATTTTGACAAAATTTTCTATAGAAATAAAATTGTGGTAGATTATTTTTGGCTCTAGTGGCAACCATGATTATGAACCGATATGGACCAATTTTTGTGTGATTGGACCAATTTTGGTATGGTTGTTAGCGACCATATACTAACACCACGTGCCTAATTTGAACCGGATCGGAATTTAACTCCTCCAAGAGGCTCCGGAGGTCAAATATGGAGAATGTTTTATATGGGGGCTATATATAATTATGGACCGATATGGGCCAATTCTGGCACGGTTGTTAAAGATCATGTTCACCATGTTCCAAATTACAACCGGATTGGATGAAATTTGCTTCTCTTGGAGACTTCGAGATTTAAACTGAATCAGATGAATTTTGGTCTTCCAAGAGGCTCCGGAGGTCAAATCTGGTGATCGGTTTATATGGGGGCTATATATAATTATGGACCGATGTGGTCCAATTTTTGCATGGTTGTTAGAGACCATATACTAACACCATGTACCAAATTTCAGCCGGATCGGATGAAATTTGCTTCTCTTAGAGGCCTCGCAAGCCAAATCGGGGAATCGGTTTATATGGGGGCTATATATAATTATGGACCGATGTGGACCAATTTTTGCATGGTTGTTAGAGACCATATACTAACACCATGCACCAAATTTCGGCAGGATCGGATGAAATTTGCTTCTCTTAGAGGCCTCGCGAGCCAAATCGGGGGATCGGTTTATATGGGGCTATATATAATTATGGACCGATGTGGACCAATTTTTGCGTGGTTGTTAGGGACCACATACTTACACCATGTACCAAATTTCAGACGGATCGGATGAAATTTGCTTCTCTTAGAGGCCTCGCGAGCCAAATCGGGGGATCGGTTTATATGGGGGCTATATATAATTATGGACCGATGTGGACCAATTTTTGCATGGTTGTTAGGGACCACATACTTACACCATGTACCAAATTTCAGCCGGATCGGATGAAATTTGCTTCTCTTAGAGGTCTCGCAAGCCAAATTTGGGGGTCCGTTTATATGGGGGCTATACGTAAAAGTGGACCGATATGACCCATTTGCAATACCACCCGACCTACATCAATAACAACTACTTGTGCCAAGTTTCAAGTCGATAACTTGTTTCGTTCGAAAGTTAGCGTGATTTCAACAGACGGACGGACGGACATGCTCCGATCGACTCAGAATTTCACCACGACCCAGAATATATATACTTTATGGGGTCTTAGAGCAATATTTCGATGTGTTACAAAGGGAATGACAAAGTTAATATACCCCCCATCCTATGGTGGAGGGTATAAAAAAAAAAAAAAAACAAGTATATACAGCCGTAAGTTCGGCCAGGCCATATCTTATGTACCCTCCACCATGGATTGCATAGAAACTTGTACTAAAGACTGTCATCCACAATCGAATTACTTGGGTTGCGGTAACACTTGCCGATGACAAGGTATCTTAAAACTTCTTAACACCATCTTCTCAATTGTAAGTTAGTCCATTTTCTATAGTAATAAAATTTTCACAAAACTTTTAATAGAAATAAAATTTTGGTAGATTATTTTTGGGGATCGGATAAATATATAACTATAGACAGATATGGACCAATTTGGGCATGTTTGTTAGCGGCCATATACTAGCGCAATGTACCAAATTTCACAACGTACCAAATTTCAACCGGATCGGATGCATTTTGCTCCTCCAAGAGCTCCGGAGGTCACATCTGTGGATCGGTTTAAATGGCGGCTACATATAATTATGGACCGATATATACCAATTCCTGCATGGTTGTTAGCGACCATATACTAACACCACGTAGCAAATTTCAACCGAATCGGATGAATCTGGCTCATCCACGAGGCTCCGGAGGTCAAATCTGGGGATCGGTTTATATGGGGGCTATATACAATTATTAACCGATATGGACCAAATTTTGTATTATACTAACACCATGTACCAAATTTCAGCGGGATCGGATGAAATTTGCTTCTCTTAGAGGCTCCGCAATCCAAATCTGGGGATCGGTTTATATGGGGGCTATATATAATTATGGGCCGATGTCGACCAATTTTCACATAGTTGTTAGAGGCCATATACTTACAATATGTACCGAATTTCAACCGGATCGGATGAATGTTGCTCCTCCAAGAGGCTCCGCAAGCAAAATCTGAGCGTCGGTTTATATGTGGGCTATTCGTAAAAGTGGTCCGATGTGGCCCATCGACTCAGAATTTCACCACGACCCAGAATATATATACTTTATGGGGTCTTAGAGCAATATTTCGATGTGTTACAAACGGAATGACAAAGTTAATATACCCCCCATCCTGTGGTGGAGGGTATAAAAACAAACAAAAAACAGCTTTTAGATTATTTAGAAGTCATCTGGGGAAATCGGTTATATGGGGCCTATTTATGGATGTAAATCATATTATTCTAATCTATACTATACACAGTTTAGCAGATAAAGTAAAGCACGAAGAGCCGTCCTCAGACGATCTACACTTTCGTACCAAACTTACTCTGGTCCTACGGAGTGAGATCAGCTCAGATTATGATAGCCATTGTGCGAGTACTCTCCTTCATTCTTCACTGAAAAAAAAAACAGTGAAACCACTAGGAAGAAAAATTTTGGTTAATTGTAGAAAATTTCGATTATTTTTAGGAATTTTTAACTAAACAGTATTACAAACGCTGACATCACGCCGATATCACAAAAATAAGTTAATATTTTTCGACAAATTCAAGAAAATTTATTAGACATAATTAATTTTTTTCACTTGTTAAAGAAAATGTTATAGTTTGAAAGAAAAAAATTAAGTTCAAAATTGCAAGAATGTCTTTAGTGCCATACGAAGTTCAAGATGAGCGTATAATTGGTAAAATTTACAAATTTTAAGAAATTCTGAACTATTTTGTGTGAGACACGAATTAAGGTAATCTTTTTGTATAATTTTGTCCTCTGTGTTAGTTAATTTAACTAACGCAAAAAATATTAAATTTTTTGAAACTTTCTTAAAAAGTAATAATTCCATGAACTAAAAGAGAGTTAAAGCGGCTTTAGTGAAATATAGGGTTCACTTTTTTTTTTTTTTGTTTTGAGTGTTGGTTGGTATGTATTGAGTGGGATGGTGTTGTGTCCTGTTTAAATGTCCAGGCCCTACGGACGAAATGTTTGTCTGTCCAGAACTTCAATACTGTCTTTATGACATTTCCCCGATAATATATAATAATATACATACATTTTCAGCTGACCTCTTTGGCAAGTAAACCCGATCATTTGGTTTGTTTGCAAACTGCTCAATTTGGAATTGCTTCTCATCAGCGGAACCCAAATTCTTTTACTGGCCACTTTCGTGCAAAAGAAGCAACTCCTTGGCTCTTTGCAGTCTAATACCCTTCTGTGCATCGGTAAGCTCTTGCACTGTTTGGAATTTTAATTGCTTTAGTTTTAAATATCCCAAAAACACTTAGTGGTTCTGGTATAATAACTTAGATCTGCAAAAAATGTGCTTATGAGAAATATTGAGTTTAGACCCGCTGGACTCAGATCCTTAGACGATTTAGCCCTTGGTACCCATCCGTCCGGCCAATTGTTCATGAATTTGGTGTTCGCAGTATTAACCGATTTGGATGAAATTTGATACAGAGTGTCTCATAGGTACAACACTATTGAATATTGGTGAACATCTAATCACATTCAGATATAGGGCCATATAAAATATTGGTCACAAAAATTTCATTTTCTCGCCAAAAATAACATACTTGCCGAAATTAGATACATAATTTCTGAGAAAATAACATGGTTGCGTCAATCATGTTTCATGGTCACCACCCAAAAATAACATTTTGCTCTTGAAACATGTTTGAGGTGATCATATTCCTTCTCTGGGTGCAAATGGGGTCATATTGCGCTAATTTACAATCCAATCATCTTCAAATTTACACGCAAAGAAAAAAAAAACGTTTGGAAAACGTGTACCGAAAACGTTTTTCTTTTGGTAGTTTTTTGAATTGCTTCAAAAATTTTAAACTTTTATCACCAAAAAAATTCGTTTGTTACAAAATTTTTATTTTTTCAATAAAAAAAGTTATTTTGAAACAACAACACAGTCCATTTCGTTTATATCAAACACTGTTCTTTTCTGACTTTAGGTTTTTAATAAAACACATTTTACAGTTCAAAATTTAATATACTACAATGTAATGTTGAACATTTTTTCGGAATCTTCCGAACATATCTCGAATATATGTAAAAAAAAAACAAAAAAAAAATACATTGGTCGAAGCAGGGATCGAACCCACGACCCTTGGCATGCAAGTCGGACGTAGCAACCACTGCTCCACGGTGCCAAACTAAATGTTTGTTTCTGTTAAATAAACTTTGTTTATTCGGTTCGTGGGCGCCGCAAGCTATTCTATATAAATATAACTTATATGGACATTTATCTATTGATGACCATAACAGGTACGTAGCTCAGTGGTTAGTGTGTTGGCTTACAAAGTGCATGGTCCGCGGTTCGAATCTCCGTCCAGGCGAAAGGTAAAAAAATTTGAAAAATTTATAAAATCGTATAATTCCTTCTACATTGTTGGTATTACAGGAAAAGGTGTTAAGAACTAAAAAACTTCGTGGATGTTAGAAAGATATGAGGGAAAATGCAATTAGCAAGAAAACAATGTTTTTTCTTTGAGTTTGTCTTTATGAAATTGTTTTTACATCCTGGAAAAGAATAAACGTTTATCACAAAAAGTATATACTTTTCTTCCAAATACACTTCCTTACAGCGAAAAGCAAATGAGAAACGAACTTTGCTTGTCTAAAATTTCGTTTGGGAGGACAGAATTATTTTTTTGCGTGTAGGTTAGGTTAAAATGACAGCATTACTTATTTCAGGCTCATTTAAACAATTAAGTCCATTGTGATACCTCATACACTTTTAGCTTTTACCGCTGAACCTACTTCTTTCTATTGACCCAACTTGATTGTTCCAAAAACATTAGCTTCGCTAAAAATTTAGTGAAAATGTGATCCACATTTGTCCACAGTTATATATAGCCCCCATATAAACCGATCCCCAAAATTTGCCTTGCGGAGCCTCTAAGAGAAGCAAATTTCATCCGATCTGCTACTTCTTTGATCCTTACAAACTGTGTGGTCCGCTGCTCGAATCCCCGTCCGGCAAAAGGTAAAATTAAAATAAAAAAAATCATAAAATTGAATAATTTCTTCTACAATGTTTGTATCACAGAAAAAAGTGCTAAGAACTAAAAAATCTCGTGGAAGTGAGAAAGATGTGAGGGAATATACAATTAGGCAGAAACAAAATTTTGAGCATTCAGGTCGAAAACCTATGTTGTTAGCACCTATATTACCTGTTTATTTTCATAATTCATTATGATTGTAAATATATAAATAAATAAATAAAATTTTGAGCACAATATTGTTTGGGAGAATTTTTTTAAGCATATAATATTTTTGGGTGCAAAATGCTTCCAAACATATTATATGTTCACATAATAACATATTGCTTTTTGGAAGACAACATTATTGAATTTGGATGCAAAAATACAAAATGTTTGGAACTTAGACTACCCAAACATTGTTTAGACCAATATGCTTTCAAACATATTATATATTGGAAGAGATCAAACATATAAATGTTTGGGCAATACCCAAAAATGTATATGCTTGAAGCAAAATATGTTTGGGAGTATATGTTACAGAAGCGATTTTTTGTAAGGGTGTGGTCTCTAACAACCACGCAAAAATTGGTCCACATCAGCCCATAATTACCCAGCAAACAAAGCGTCGCCAAAAAAAGTAATGAAAATGTTCTTTTTGGTTCCGGAAGTGGTGCAAAATTGGCGCAGAAGCGATGAATTTAACATGGGCTTGTCATAGGATGGAAGTCCTCCATTTCAACAGCCGTTGGACTAAATTTGCATCACTTCTTTGGGTGTGATCCGACTTCAATGTTTTGGATGTAAATAAAACAAGTATATACGGCCGTAAGTTCGGCCAGGCCGAATCTTATGTACCCTCCACCATGGATTGCGTAGAAACGTCTACGAAAGACTAAAGGCTTGAATATCATATACTACCATCACGTACCAAATTTCAACCAGATCGGATGAATTTTGCTCCTCCAAAAGGCACCGGAGGTCAAATCTGGGGATCGGTTTATATGGGAGCTATATATTATTATGGACTGATAGGAACCAATTCCTGCATGGTTGTTGGATACTCTATACTAACATCACGTACCAAATTTCAACCGAATGGGAAGAATTTTCAAATCTGGTGTTAGGTTTATATGGGGGCTATATATAATTATGGACCGATATGGACCAAATTTTGCATGGTTGTTAGAGACCATATACTAACACCATGTACCAAATTTCAGCCGGATCGGATGAAATTTGCTTCTCTTAGAGGCTCCGCAAGCCAAATCGGGGGATCGGTTTATATGGGGACTATATATAATTATGGACCGATGTGAACCAATTATTGCATGGTTGTTAGAGACCATATACTAACACCATGTACGAAATTTCAGCCGGATCGGATGAAATTTGCTTATCTTAGAGGCTCCACAAGCCAAATCGGGGGACCGGTTTATATGGGGGCTATATATAATTATTTACCGATATGGACCAATTTTTGCATGGTTGTTAGAGACCATATACTAACACCATGTACCAAATTTCAGCCGGATCGGGTGAAAATTGTTTCTCTTAGAGGCTCTGCAAGCCAAATCGGGGGATCGGTTTATATGGGGGCTATATATAATTATGGACCGATGTGGACCAATTTTTGCATGGTTGTTAGAGACCATATACTAACACCATGTACCAAATTTCAGCCGGATCGGATGAAATTTGCTTCTCTTAGAGGCCTCGCAAGCCAAATTTGGGGGTCCGTTTATATGGGGGCTATACGTAAAAGTGGACCGATATGGCCCATTTGCAATACCGTCCGACCTGCATCAATAACAACTACTTGTGCCAAGTTTCAAGTCGATAGCTTGTTTCGTTCGGAAGTTAGCGTGATTTCAACAGACTTTTAGCTTTTACCGCTGAACCTATTTCTTTCTATTGACCCAACTTGATTGTTCCAAAAACATTAGCTTCGCTAAAAATTTAGTGAAAATGTGAAACTATGCAAAAATTGGTCCACATTTGTCCACAGTTATATATAGCCCCCATATAAACCGATCCCCAAAATTTGCCTTGCGGAGCCTCTAAGAGAAGCAAATTTCATCCGATCTGCTACTTCTTTGATCCTTACAAACTGTGTGGTCCGCTGCTCGAATCCCCGTCCGGCAAAAGGTAAAATTAAAATAAAAAAATCATAAAATTGAATAATTTCTTCTACAATGTTTGTATCACAGAAAAAAGTGCTAAGAACTAAAAAATCTCGTGGAAGTGAGAAAGATGTGAGGGAATATACAATTAGGCAGAAACAAAATTTTGAGCATTCAGGTCGAAAACCTATGTTGTTAGCACCTATATTACCTGTTTATTTTCATAATTCATTATGATTGGGTCCGTTTATATGGGGGCTATACGTAAAAGTGGACCGATATGGCCCATTTGCAATACCGTCCGACCTGCATCAATAACAACTACTTGTGCCAAGTTTCAAGTCGATAGCTTGTTTCGTTCGGAAGTTAGCGTGATTTCAACAGACGGACGGACGGACGGACATGCTCAGATCGACTCAGAATTTCACCACGACCCAGAATATATATACTTTATGGGGTCTTAGAGCAATATTTCGATGTGTTACAAACGGAATGACAAAGATAATATACCCCCCATCCTATGGTGGAGGGTATAAAAATTCTCTAATTTTGTCAAATAAATAATTTTTATAATTTTTAATGGATTCTAACGCTTGTCGGAAACGTTTGACCTCAAATATTTTCAAAAAATCACAATGATTAAATGATTTGTACCATTTTTTGAATTCTTACTCTGTTTTTAGCAAAAACAAAAAAAGTTAAAATTATCCATTCAAAGTATGAATAAACCAAGTTATAAGAAATTGAATTAAAAGAACTTCCTGGGTAGTTAAAATAAAGAACATCATTGGGAGTGCATCTTCCGGAAGTGCTTTTAGAGTTGTGCCTTTGGAAGAATTTCCAAAGGCACAACTTCCGGAGCCTCATGGATGAGCAAAATTCATCCGATCCGGTTGAAATTTGGTACGTGGTGTTGGTATATGGTCTCTAACAACCATGCAAAAATTGGTCCATACCGATATTAATTATATATAACCCCCATTTAAACCGATCCCCAGATTTGACCTCCGGAGCTCTTGGAGGAGCAAAATTCCCGGTTGAAATTTGGTACGTGGCGGAATTTGGTACATTGCGCTAGTATATGGCCGCTAACAACCATGTCAAAATTGGTCCATATCGGTCTATAGTTATATATAGCCGATCCCAAAAAATAATCTACCAAAATTTTATTTCTATAGAAAATTTTGTCAAAATTTTATTACTATAGAAAATTTTGTCAAGATTTTATTTCTATAGAAAATTTTGTCAAACTGAATTATATACGTATTTAATCGACCTTTTTTATGTTAATATAACATATACCCCGTATGGACTAATTTACAATTGACAAGATGGTGTTAAGAAGTTTTAAGATGACTTGCCATCGGCAAGTGTTATCACAACCCAAGTAATTCGATTGTGGATGACAGTCTTCAGTACAAGTTTCTGTACAATCAATGGTGGAGGGTACATAAGATGCGGCCTGGCCGAACTTACGGCCATATATACTTGTTTTTTTTTTTTTTGCATCATAACGCTTGTCTGGAACGTTTGCCATCAAATATTTTCAAAACTCCGCAATTTTTCTAGAAAGGATTTAGCATTTTTTCGACTACATTTAAATCATTTTTACCATTTTATTAATTCTTAATCTGATTTTTAACCGATTTAAAGCAAAGAAAATAAATTTCCCATTAAAAATATGAAAAAAGCGAGTTATAAAAAAATTGACTCAAATGAACATCTTTGGGAGGGCATTTTTGCATGTTCTTTTAAAGTCTTGTCTTGAGAAGAACTTGCATTTTTTTGCAAAACTCAAATTATAATTAAATAATTCTACTTAATACTTCTACGAAAGCTATGCGGTGGTAAATTATACACAAATCACCCCTTTCCCCTTATTAATATTTCAGTGAAAAGTGTCCTATTTTATTTGACCTATAGAAACAAGGATTGGACATAGCCTCCCCAATCAAATACAAGTTTTTTTTGTTCATTCCTTTTCTCAGCCTATAGTCCTGTAGAGTTTGTTAACCTCAAGGAATTGTATACGAACAAAACAAAAGCGATAAAATACTTAACCATTGTCATACAAACTCAAAACCTAGAAAAAAAAAGAAAAAGTGAGATACTCAAATTATTTCCAAGGCATTTTTTTGCTAAATCGGTCACAATACATTTGCATGAGGGTGTACCAGTGTTGCCAAGTGTTGTTTGAATCTTCTTCGGAAATATTAAAAGAAACACTAGTTTATACCCTCCATGAATGGTGATGGCATCTTGAGCATCTAGACACCGCAATTTTTATCCGCTTTTCCTGAAATTGGAAATCCAGAGGTACTTTAGATCCATCCATATGTATACTGAATATGGTGTGTATCAGTCCATGTTTTGGAATAGCCTCCATATGGTATAGTCTCTATATAGACCGATCTCTCGATTTGACTGCTTGAACTTCTAGAAATCGTAATTTTTACCACAGTTGTCGTCCTCACTCATGTAATGTGTGTAAGAATCTATAGAATTTATATTTCAAATCATATGAAGGGCGTTCTTTAATCGGATTCCTCAAAATCTTAAACTAAAACGGTTCTTATAAATCCCG
Source organism: Haematobia irritans (assembly GCF_050003625.1). Taxonomy (NCBI): domain Eukaryota; kingdom Metazoa; phylum Arthropoda; class Insecta; order Diptera; family Muscidae; genus Haematobia; species Haematobia irritans. The sequence goes on from NC_134400.1 coordinate 164,151,926, forward strand.
AATCGAATGTAGTCTCCTTATGAATAAACTTTAAATTTAACTTCCGGAAGTTTAAGGAGGAATATGATCACATCCTAAATAGAGCAACATGTTATTTTTGAATGGGGAGAACATATTACTTTTGCTACAAAAATTTTGTTTTTCGCAAACATAAAATGGTTGTCGGAATCATATACGTAATGTCCGAGAAAATGACAACAAACTTGTTCAAAAATAAAATTTATCTTTAGGAGGCGATCATATTCCTCCCCTGGGTGCAGATACTCTCCCAAGCAGATCCGTTAAACTGAGAGCAATATTTCGCTTCATTACAATCAAATTGGCAACACTGGTTCATACTATCTCATATACAAATAGACACACACACAAAGGACCCTACATACCAATATTCATATGTATGCATTTACAAATGTAAATAAAAATAAAAATTGTGTCGAGATTAAAGCAAGTAGTAGACAATATATTCATCCATCTCTTTATTACAAGTGCCTATGTAAATTTGTAACTCACTTCCACATAAATGCATGTAATAAACAAAATAAAATACACATAGGTTCATATCTTATTCCATATGAAAAAAGGGAAAATTGTAAACTCTAGCTAAGACATCTCTTGACCCAATAGATTCATTATTGATGGATGAAGACTTAATGCGGATACTGTTGGTTTTTATTATTGTCTATTGAACTGTAGATTTGAAGAACTCAGTGGTGGATCTAGAGATTCGACAAACTCAAAGGTGGAACTGTAGATCCAGAGAATTCAGTACGGCAGTGTAGTGGATCAGTACGGAAGAGTAGGATCTAGACTCACTCAGCGGTGAGTCTTAGTGGAGGAATTGTCTATCCTAAAAACTCAGTGATGGAACTGTTGAAATTTATGTTCGAAGAACCCTGTGGTGGTCTTGGTGGTGGAACTATAGATACTAGAGGTCTGCATCGAATAACTTTTCACTACGTGAATGCAATTCGCTATCGAATATGGTACATACACACTCTTTCTCTCGAAGCGCAAGTAGTGAAGAGAAGAGAACACTTGCTTATCAAATACCAACGAGTACTTATCCGAAATAAGGAACAATAAAAATGTAAGTACTTTAGAAAGAGTACAACATGCTTTCTGCTCACTTCACGTGGTACCACAAGTATTTCTCAGTTATGTACAAAGCATTGTAATTAACCATAGATATGTATGTATGTCACATATTTCATTTACGTATGTGTGTCACACACTTACCTTAACGTTAGCCCTTCTGTTTAACAAACCCAAACCATATAGAATGGAGAATAACTGTTATCTCTTGTTCTCAAACTGCATGTTGTACATGCAGTACTCTATGCAATTTTGTTCTCGCAATGTACTCGACGTGATCACTCTAAGTACACTTCAATAAGAGCGAAAGAGGAAAATGTGTACGAATTGTTTTGCGACTCTCTCAAATAGATGTAATCATGTAGCAAGTACACGTGTACTCTGCATATACAAATTGAATTGTGCAGACCTCTAATAGATACAAAGAACTCAGTGAAAGAGCTGTAAATCCCCATAATTCATTGGCGAAACTGTAAATCGGAAGAAATCAGGGATGCAACGGTAGATCCCAAGAATTTAGTGGTTCAGATGCGAATAAGCTCCGGATATTTTAATGGTGGAACTTTAGATTCAGAGAACTCACCGATCAGAAGAACTCACTCGCGCATGTTGGAAAAACGAATTGATGAAATTTATATTCGAAGAACTCAGTGGTGGAACTGTAGATCCATCCGTAGAACTCGGTGATGGAACTGAAGATTACGTGGGGGAATTATAGATCCAAAAAATTCAGTGGGATAACTGTAAATCCGAACAACTCATTGATGTATCTTTAGGTTAAAAAAAATTAGGGGGTGGAACTCTAGATCCGAATAAATCGGAGAGGGAACAAGGTTAGGTTAGTTAAGATATAGTGTTAGCCCGTTATTTTAGGCTTACTTACTGAATAGTCTACAGTTCATTGTGAAACCACTGGTGGTACCAACGATCCAAAGAACTCAGCCGTGACACTGTAAATCTGAAGAATTCAGTGGTACCACTGTAGATCCAAAACACAATGTGGGGAAACAGCAGATCTGAACAACTTACTGGGGTAAATGTAAATCCGAACAACTAAGATCGGTCTATTTCAGTGGTGGAACGTTCGATATAGAGAACTCACCAATCGAAAGAACTCAGTGGGGAAGTGATAGATCCTAAGAAATCACTCGTTTATGTTCGAAGAACTACTTGATGGAATTTATATTCGAAAAACTCATTGGCGGAACTGTAGATCCGAAGAACTTGGTGATGAAACTGTAAATTTAGACAATTCAGTGGTGGAACTATAGACTCAAAGAATACAGCTCAAGAACTGTAAAAACGAACAACTCATTGGTGGAAGCTTAGATTGAAAGAACTTAGGCGGTGGAACTGTAGATCCGGAAAATGGTGGAACTAACGGACCAAAATACTGTACGGGGCAACTCTAGATCCGGATAAATCAGAGTTGGAAAAGGTTAGGTCTCAAACTTACTTAGACTACTCATTGTATTGCGAAACCACTGGTGGAATCGAAAAGAAAGAGCTCCGCTGTGGAATCGTAGGTCCAGAGAATTCCGTCGTGCAAAGGTAGAACCGAAAAACCATGTGGGAAAACGGTAGTCGAAAGAACTATTTGTTGAACTGTAGGTCTGAAGAAATCTTTGGTGGAACTATAGACCCGAAGATTTCAGCGATGGAATTGTAAATAAGAGGAACTAAGATCCGGATAATTCTGAAGAACTCAATAAGGAAGCTGTAAATCTTAAGAACTCACTTATGAATGTTCGCAGATCTAATTTATGAAACTTTATATTCGAAGAACACGGTGGTGGAACTTTAGATCCAGATAATTCAGTGGTGGAACTGTAGACCCTAATAAAGCGGAAGAACTATAAATCCGAACTCATTAGTGGAACTATAGATGTGGAGAACTTATGGGTGGAACTGCAGATCCGGATAATTCAGTGGTGGAACTAGGGATCTCATCGGTGCCACTCTAAATTAGAGATGGAACAAGGTTAGGTTACGTTAGGTATGGCAGCCCGTTATTTCGAGCTTACTTAAACTATTCAGTCCATTGTGAAACCACTGGTGGAACTCAAGATCCGAAGAATTCAGCGGTGGAACTGTAGATCTAGAGAATTCAGTGGTGCAACGGTAGATCCGAAAATCTACGTGGGGAATGGTAGAAAAACTTACTGGTAGAAATGTAAGTCCGAAGAACTCTTTGGTGGAATTGTAGATCCGAAGAACGTAGATCTATATAATTCAGTTGTGGGACTATACATTCAAAGAATTCAGTGGAAGAACTGTATATCCGAACAACTCATTGGTGAAAGCTTAGATTGGAAGAACTTAGGGGGTGTAATTGTAGATCCGGAAAATGATGGAACTAAACTTCCAAAGAACTCAGCGGTGCAACTCTAAATCAAAGACTCATTCAGACGGCACTCTCCCATCCATCTTTTCCCCTATTACCCTTTGATGGTCCGTTATGTTACGTGTTTTCGTTCATTGTCCCAAGTCGTCAATCTCATCGCCAGTCTCGCTTTTGATTTGTATTTCTATAGGTCTATGTTAGGTAATATGACAGTATATTATTTCATGCTCACTTAGAATATGCAGTCCATTCTATTACCACAAGTGGTGAACTTTTCTTTTATCAAGGAGTGCTGCCCTATTCTTTGTTCCATTTTGAGCTCAATGACAAGATACCTCCTTCTTATAGCCGGGATAATCCACCGCTAAATTGAACCCATGACCATTTATATGAAAGGCGGATATTCTAACCCTTGCATCACGGTGACTCCTTTCTATAGGTCTAAAGTCCAGAATCGTTTCCAAAGATATAGTTGTAGTGATTTTTAAAGCTTTTACTAAAGCGACAGTTACCGTCTAAAACAAATCTTTCGATTTGGGGACAGTCTTAACCAATTTGCACCAATTTCTTCCATATCGCTTATATCAATAATGTCCCATTAGCATTCATCTCGTATAAGAAATATATTACTCTTTGTTCTGGGATAACTACTCTAACTAAACAAGCTTCTTATGGTCAAAGGGACACAACCTTAACACTATCACTACGGACCGCTTATCTTTATTAAAAACGCAGACAGTCAAGGACTTTGTGCTTTGTCCCATGCATGATATTGGACACATTAATCAATAAACTTCAGCCAGCCTTTTTTATTGTCAACACCCCTGTTAAGATTCAACTCTTGGAGATGACTCTTAACCGCATAAAAATCCGATTTTCTACACTTAAATTAATTAGCCTGGCTATAAAAGTAGGCACAGAAACAACAAAGGACTCCCGAGTTCAATACTCGGGATTTTTTTTTTTTACTTCTCCTCTCCTTGTCCCTTTTGTAGTGGCCTCAGTCTCTTTATCGTGTGAAGAGCTCTTCAGCGTTGGTTAAAGGCAGCACGATACGAGTGAACAAATATCCTTGAAGAGAAACAGAGGGCGGCTAACAAATAGACATCCTGGGGAGTAGTATAAAAAAGGTCAATAAACGCTGAATGATGACATGGGGCAATTTTCTTAAGCATTTTGCTTTGTTTTTGTATCTCAAACATACGGGGTGGTGATGGTTTCGTTGATGGAGGCATCTTCCTCTGTACTGATAATCTTGTGTTGTTTGCCTTCAACCGAAAACCCATGTAGATATCTTTGTGTTCTTTTTATATGGCCTTGACTCTTTTTCTATGGTGTTTTTCTTTTTATTTTGTAAAAATCTCGGTGTTTTTTTTTTCTTTCTTTCTTTTATCAATTCACATCCTTTCCTCGACATTATAAACCACAAAGTGGAAGCAAAAACTATTGCTTGTGGCTGTAGCGGTGGCACAGTCGTTGGTGCGTTATATCTGTCAGTGTTGCCAATTAAGTTTTAGTTTTGGGGAATAGATTTTTACGATTACGAGGTAATTTTCGCATAGTAATTATAAAGTAGTTTGGATGCCAGCAGTTCAAGAGTCCAAAATACCAAGGATTCTCGATGAATTTCAATAAGTTTTTTGAGGTAGTATGTCTGTTGAAACATACACCTCAATAACTGGGTTTTTATCCTCCCATACGCACTTAACCGGAAGATAAACCAATGTTTATAAACATTTAGATAGGCGATTAGCTGTTATGTCGCAATTGAAAAAAATACACTGAGAAACCGATCCAAAGACGACCAAGTCCGTTGTGATATCATAATTGACGAACTTCTCTCTTATCACTCAGAAGAACAGTTACCAAAGGGAAATATATTTTACACTGAAGGAGGGAAATTGGGTGAGAGGATGGGGCAGCACGGGCGTTAGACCCAGACACCAACATCTTATTCCAATTCCACAGAAGTGCTGATTGTAATGGTGGCAGTGATTCAGAAATAAGATGAGGCTGCAGAACGTCCACTTTTTAAAGCATATCCAGAGAAATGAAAGCAAAAGCAGATATAACGAACCGGTTTCGCAAAGGATAAAGCCCCGAATTGGATGAATGGATACAGGAGACACATAAAACGATGTGTAACAGTCGGTAAGCTGACAAAAATATTTTTAATGTAACCTACATCCAAACGGGATGAAGATATATAGAAGAAAACTAGAACGACAGTCAGGCAAGAACCGTGAATCATGAACACCGGGGACCTAAAGTTGCCCGAATAGCAGCAGTGGATGATGGTGTATATAGGGCGCATTGTAAGGAGGAGAAGGAAATCTTGGATCACTACATCGAGTTCACCATACAGTGTCGAGTTCACCAGTATTGGTGATTTTTCACCAAATTGGGGATATTTTTTGTGAATGGGGACGAAATTTTTGAGTTGGAGGCTTGGAAGTTTGGTGCGGAATTTACATAAATTTGGGGATTTTTGTGGGGATCTTTTCGAAATTCGGTCAGTTAAATAAATCAGGTTTGCAATAGTTTATTTTGGGGGCCCAAGCGCTAATTTATAATTTTATGTTGCCCTGTTATCACTCATTTGGACAATATATTCTATAAACATAGAAATGATGAAGATGGTTCACCTTCATATGTATCTACCACTCAATTTTATTAATTGAGTTTTCGAAATAAATGTTCGTCCATAAATACATAGCCTCGAACTCTCATTTTAATTTTTCGAACATTTGGAAGACAGTCGCCGTTTTCCTGGTGTTGTGTTTAGAAATCTTTATATTATTGCAGCTGATACCAATATTCCATCTCCGAGCCTATTTTTTATGTTTTCCATAAAAACTTGTCAAAAAAGCGTCATAATATGGGGAGAAGAGCCAAAAAAATACTGGCAATACTGTCACCATATCAAGGAAAAGGTGAATCAGAGCCTTGCAGCAAATTATGGAATCCGTTAAAAATACGCAGTTCTTGGATTAAAAGAAGAGTACAATGGAAAGAAGTCAGGGCGCACTGCTTAAGTGTATGTCAGTCGATATATGAGAGGGAAACTTGAATCAAATTTTCACACCAAAGCGGGATTAGCAACAGATTTCGTAGTGTAGGATGTATTTCATCATAACTCTCAATGCGTGAAGTTTCGTGCTCACAAAACAGCATTTATGAATTTACTTCATTAATTTGGAGAAAAGAGCAGAGCATCGATCCGAAGCTTTTACGGAATGTGCTCTTTCATTTTCAACGTACGAGAGGTGGTTAGCGAGTTTTAGAAGTGGGGACTTTATGTGGATAGCCGAAGAAGTTGGAAGATCCTAAATTGGAGGCATTATACCATAAGTACTCGTGTGAAACGTAACAGGTTGGCTGATAAGTCCCCGGTATAACAAAGAAAAACACAATTTTTTGTCAAAATTCGTTTTTATTTTCAACATAGTTCCCTTCAAAAGCGATACAACGATTATAACGACCTTCCAATTTTTTGATACCATTTTGGTAGTACTCCTTCGGTTTTGCCTCAAAATAGGCCTCAGTTTCGGCGATCACCTCTTCATTGCAGCCAAATTTTTTCCCTGCGAGCATCAAGAAAACAAGAAAAAGTCACTGGGGGCCAGATCTGGAGAATACGGTGGGTGGGGAAGCAATCCGAAGCCCAATTTATGATTTTTTCCATCGTTCTCAATGACTTGTGGCACGGTGAGTTGTCTTGGTGGAACAACACTTTTTTATACCCACCACCATAAATGGTGACGGGGGTATAATAAGTTTGTCATTCCGTTTGTAACACATCGAAATATCGATTTCCGACTATATAAAGTATATATATTCTTGACCAGGGAGAAATTCTAAGACGATAAGCATGTCCGTCTGTCCGTCTGTCTGTCTGTCTGTTGTAATCACGCTAGAGCCTTCAATAATGGCGCTATCGTCCCGAAATTTGGCACAGATTAGTTTTTTGTTTGCAGGCAGGTCAAGTTCGATGATGGGCTATATCGGTCCAAGTTTTGATATAGTTCCCATATAAACCTACCTCCCGGTTTGGGGTCTTGGGCCTATAAAAACCGTAGTTTCTATCAGATTTGCCTGAAATTGGAAACCTAGAGGTATTGTGGGACCATAAAGAGGTGTGTCGAAAATGGTCCGTATCGGTCCATGTTTTAGTATAGCCCCCATATAGACCGATCTCCCGATTTTGCTTCTTAGGCGTCTAGAAACAGTATTTTCTATCCGATTTGTCTGAAATTGGAAATCTAGAGGTATTGTGGGACTATAAAGAAGTGTGTCGAAAATGGTCCATATCGGTCCATGTTTTGTTATAGCCCCCATATAGACCGATCTCCCGATTTTGCTTCTTACACGTCTAGAAACAGTATTTTCTATCCGATTTGTATGAAATGGAAAATCTAAAAGTATTTTGGGACCATAAAGAGGTGTGTCGAAAATTGTCCGCATCGGTCCATGTTTGGATATAGCCCCCATGTAAACCATCCTCCCGATTTGGAGTCTTGGGGTCTATAAAACCAGTAGTTTTTATCCAATTTGCCTGAAATTGGAAATATAGAAGTATTTGGGGACCATAACAAGGTGTGCCGAAAATGGTGCTCATGGGTCTATGTTTTGGTATATCCCCCATATAGACCGATATACCGATTTTGCTTTTAGGGCTTCTAGAAACTATATTTACCATCCGATTTGCCTGAAATTGGAAATCTAGAGGTATTTGAGGACCATAAAAAGGTGTGCCGAAAATGGTGCTCATCGGTCCATGTTTTCATATAGCCCCCATAGAGACTGATTTCCCGACTTTGCTTCTTGGGCTTCTAGAAACTATATTTTCTATCCGATTTTCCTGAAATTGAAAGTCTAGAGTTCTTTTGGAACCATAAAAAGGTGAGCCGAAAATGGTGCCCATCGGTCCATTTTTTGGTATAGCCCCCATATAGACCGATCTCCCATTTTGCTTCTTGGGCTTCTAGAAACTATATTTACCATCCGCTTTGCCTGAAATTCTTGAGCTACAATAACTGTATTTATTACATGATTTGCCTGAAATTCGAAATCTAGAGGTATTTTTAGACCACAAATGAGAGTGCCGAAATTGAGGTATATCGGTCCATTTTTTGGTATAACCCCCATATAGACTGATCTCTCGATTTTTACTTCTTGGGCGTCTAGAGACTATATTTTATGTCCGATTTGTTTGAAATTGAAAATCTGGAGGTATTTTAAGATCACAAATATGTGAGTAGCAAATGATGCCTATCGGTCCATGTTTTGGTATAGCCCCCATATACACCGATCTCCCGGCTTTATTTCTTGGGCTTCTAGAATCCGTAGTTTTTATCCGATTTGCTGGAAATTAGTAATCTATAAAAACAAAATTTAGACAAACGAAATTTCTTTTTCTTATAAAGTGTTTTCGTTTATTCAACGATTGTCTCTAAAATTTGTGTCAAAAGAAAACTTTGCTTGTCTAAAATTACGTTTCTCAAAAAAGAAAACACTTATTTCAGGGTATAGCAGGCGCACTGATCATGAAAATTGCTTCAAACTGAAAGTAAAAGTTCCAGAGTTTACTCATCGTATTTAAATAAATGCGGAAAAATCTACAGATTTAAGATTTTAAATCAAGGCGTAATTTCAACATATACACGATATGTTTATATTTTCTCTAAAACTCAAACAAAATTGGTTCTCTTAAATCCAGAATCTTATCTGGTCTTCATAGGTAAAGGGTGATTCTTTTGAGGTTAGGATTTTCATGCATTAGTATTTGACAGATCACGTGGGATTTCAGACATGGTGTCAAAGAGAAGGATGCTCAGTATGCTTTGACATTTCATCATGAATAGACTTACGATCTGCCACAACGTCGAATTTTCAGTGAATGGGCCCTAGAAAAGTTGGCAGAAAATCCGCTTTTTTATCGACAAATTTTGTTCAGCGATGAGGCTCATTTCTGGTTGAATGGCTACGTAAATAAGCAAAATTGCCGCATTTGGAGTGAAGAGCAACCAGAAGCCGTTCAAGAACTGCCCATGCATCCCGAAAAATGCACTGTTTGGTGTGGTTTGTACGCTGGTGGAATCATTGGACCGTATTTTTTCAAAGATGCTGTTGGACGCAACGTTACGGTGAATGGCGATCGCTATCGTTCGATGCTAACAAACTTTTTGTTGCCAAAAATGGAAGAACTGAACTTGGTTGACATGTGGTTTCAACAAGATGGCGCTACATGCCACACAGCTCGCGATTCTATGGCCATTTTGAGGGAAAACTTCGGAGAACAATTCATCTCAAGAAATGGACCGGTAAGTTGGCCACCAAGATCATGCGATTTGACGCCTTTAGACTATTTTTTGTGGGGCTACGTCAAGTCTAAAGTCTACAGAAATAAGCCAGCAACTATTCCAGCTTTGGAAGACAACATTTCCGAAGAAATTCGGGCTATTCCGGCCGAAATGCTCGAAAAAGTTGCCCAAAATTGGACTTTCCGAATGGACCACCTAAGACGCAGCCGCGGTCAACATTTAAATGAAATTATCTTCAAAAAGTAAATGTCATGGACCAATCTAACGTTTCAAATAAAGAACCGATGAGATTTTGCAAATTTTATGCGTTTTTTTTTAAAAAAAAGTTATCAAGCTCTTAACAAATCACCCTTTAGAATCTTTAAAGTTTGTCTTCGGGAGCTGGCTCGTTTGGGAGAAGATTTGTCATCAAACCCCCTACAATTCTATATATTATCACGTAACCCACTACGACGAAGAGTTTTCATAGTAAACTATTATACTTGATTCATGGTGGTGGGTATTTAAAATTCGGCCTGGCCGACTTTACTGCTGTATATACTTGTTCTTCTTCATATGGGGCCGTTTTGCCGCGATTTCGACCTTCAAACGCTCCAATAACGCCATATAATAGTCACTGTTGATGGTTTTCCCTTCTCAAGATAATCGATAAAAATTATTCCATGCGCATCCCAAAAAACAGAGGTCATTACTTTGCCAGCGGACTTTTGAGTCTCTCCACGCTTCGGAGACGGTCCACCGGTCGCTGTCCACTCAGCCGACTGTCGATTGGACTCAGGAGTGTAGTGATGGAGCCATGTTTCATCCATTGTCAGATATCGACGGAAAAACTCGGGTGTATTACGAGTTAACAGCTGCAAACACCGCTGAGAATCATCAACACGTTGTTGTTTTTGGTCAATTTTGACACAAATCTTTTGAAGGTTGGTACTATATAAAAATAATATGCATTTAATACTAGCGACGACATCTAAATATGTGTCACACCGGGGACTTATCAGCCAACATGTTAAGAAGAACTTGCTCAATTGTTAAAAGAGACATCGAAATGCGATTTTTCACTTACGAACGGCTGCTCCAAAAGTAACAATGGAACCGTTTTTTCCGCTAAGAAAATCCCAAGCGAAAAAAATGCTATGGTTACCCTGGCCATGTCTTAATATCCACGGCATAACCGATTATGCATGGAAAGAAGTTGATATTGCGTGTTTGATGGAACCAGCTAGGTGTAATGTACAACGAGCTCCTGCAACCAAATGAAAATATCACAAGATCGAACTCAATTGAATGTTTGAGCCGATCATTCGGTGATAAACAGCCTCAATATTTGGAAACCCACGAGAAGGTGATTTTGTAGTACGATAAAGCTCGACGACATGTTGCACATCCTATGAAAACTTATTTGAAAACACTCATATGGGAAGTCTGACTGATCAGCATTTTCGTCGTTATGCGAAAGCAAACAAATTTTGTCGATTCGCGTATTGAGTCAAAACACTCAAAACAAAGTGAACCCTTTATTTCACTAAAGACAATTTAAATTTATTTTAGTTCATGCAGTTATTATCTTTGGAGAAATTTTCCTTTACTCTAATATTTTTTTGCGTACGTTAGTTAAATGAACTATAAACCCGAAAAAAATTATACACAAATGAAGCATACAGATTTACTAAATTCGTACATCTCACAAAAGTTCATTATGTTATTTCTATAAATTTGTAAATACGCACATCTTGAACTTCGTATGGCACTAAAGACATTCTTGCAATTTTGAATTGTTTTCTTCAAAATACAAAATTTCCTTTAACAAGTGAAGAAAATTAATTATATTGAACATTTCTCTGTTAATATTAAAGCCTAACGAAGCTACATGTAAATGGCTGTAGGTCGAATAATTTTTCTTGGATAATTTATCACAAAATTCATCTAAGAATAATTTTTTGCTGAAGAAAAATGTTGCACTTTTGCTGTTATATTTAGTTATAATATATCTCTCAGTCGTTAATCATATTCACTGGCAACACTGGCTTTGCTCATCAGTGTGTTTATTATATCCCTGATGATGCTTCTCTACTTTCTTACAGTTTCCAATAATAATTAGTCTGTGAGAAATAGTCAAGGATATTTACATGAATGGCTTCCATTCATGCATTTCACCACTCAAGGTTATATTGTGAAAACCCCAAATGAATATCCCATCAAAGTCATTAGCATGAAAACTTTATTATTTGTTGGTAAATTAAAATGTGAACAAATTAAATTTCACAAAAAATTGCATTGAAAAATATCCCTGATTGGCACAATCAAAAATATACACGCAAAGAAATAAGACATTTTGACAACGATTATAGCGAACGTTGTTACTTTGTTAATTTTTGTTGTTTTGGAATTTGTTCAAAGATTTCAAACTTTTATCAGCAATAAATGTATTGTTACGTTTTTACTTTTGACATAAATAAAAACAAATACATACGGCCGTAAGTTCGGCAAGGCCGAAGCTTATGTACCCTCCACCATGGATTGCGTAGAAACTTCTTCTAAACACTGCCATCCATTCCTTTATTCCTTTGAATAGCAGGTACGTGAAACCAAACTTTGCACAGTCTTAATTTTTGACCATCAAGAAGGGCCTTCAAAGTTTCGCTTACATATGATGCCTCTTTCTTTTTTGGTCCATTCGTTGTATGGGATCGAAGCACTGTTCGAAGTGCCGTCTTGAGATGATCAACACTTTGTTATTTGAGTTCCAACTTTGCTCTCAAAATACCCCACCTTGCCAATTTTATTTTCAAAATACTCCAAGAGCAAAAGTCTCAAAGGAACCTCCATTTTAGGCCATTCTTGGATGACGATTATGCTGAGTCCTGTCGGAATGCGCTAAGTCTACGGCCGAAATGTTTGTTTTCCCAAATATTCGACCACACGGTCGATGAACATGAGCCGTGAGCGACAATCGTAGCGGATCACTCCATTTCCATTGCGGAGCTTATGTTATGGTGGCCAATCCAATGTGTACATTTTCAGCTAATCTCTTTGTCAAGTAAACACGATTATTTTGTTTGTTCACAAACTGCCCAATTTGCAATGGCTTCGTATCGGAGAAAATCAAATTGTGTAACTGGCGACTTTCGTGAAAGTGAAGCAACTCTTTGGATCAGTCCAGGGTATTTTTTAGCGATCTTGAATTTTTTAGAACTTCAATGGCTTTAGTCCAACATGCATCCGTTTTTGCGGTATCTTCAGCTCACTAGCAAGTTTTCTACCACTGCGGGGTGGTTTTCGATTAAATTTGGTCTTTTCGGATCATTTCTGGAACTGCGAGAAAGGGTCCCGCTCGACTTTCTACTTTACTCACTTGTTCTTTCTTACATAAAATCAAAATGGATTAATTTACAATTTAGAAGACAATGTTAAAAACATTTATAATTTAGCTCGTGGTATTGCTGTAAGAAGTGATTTCCTTATAGAACATACTCATGTTAAAGTTAAAGTAACTAAGTAGTAACTACGATTATTTGGTAATTTAATAATTTTTTTAAGGACAGACAGGTCTGAACAGGATTCATGAGGATACTGTAGCTCAAGCGGTGAGAAGCTACAAGGTTAATCCTGTCCTCGGAGTCCGACCACCGCCCATAGCACCGGAGGAAAGTGACCTCCCAAGCAGACTAAGGTGGTTCTAGACCAATTAAGATCATGCAAGTGCAGCCGCCTCAATTCCTACCTATCAGTGATTGATAGCAGCGTAGCTGACGTGTGTCCCATCAGTAACCAAGGGCCACATGACACTCGTCACCTTTTCGCTTGCCCAGCTAAACCTACCCGACTCAACACCAGATCACTTTGGACGCACCCCACCCTTGCCGCAGAGTTCCTAGATCTGGACACCAGCTGAAGTACCAAAGCATTGAACAAATTGGATGAAATTACATTAAAAACTGTTACAACAACAACGAGGGATCTCCTTTTAATAGCCGAGTCCGAACGGCGTTCCACATTGCTGTGAAACCATTTAAAGAAGCTTTGAAACACTCGCAAATGTCACCAGCATTACTGAAGTGGGAAAATCCACCGCTGAAAAACTTTTTGATGTTCTGTTGAAGCAGGAATCGAACCCACGACCTAGTCTATGCAAGGCCGGCATGCTAACCATTGGACCACGGTGGCTCCCGCGCGTATGTAGCTCAAGAACTAATATATTTTCCATGACCTCGAAAATAATGGCTGGACTGAGTGGATAAAACTCATTCAATAGATCAAGTGGCCAGCTTTCCGTCATATAGAATGACTTGTTCGGGAAAAGCTCTTGTTGATCTACCATATATGTTACGTCTACGATACTCTACGAGATATATCGCCTCAAGATCATCACTCTACCTATTCAAGCTATCGTAACTTTCGAGCCAATATTTCAAAGCCAATATTTCATCAATATTTGGTGTGCAAAATGGGTGCCGCGCGAGCTCATATTTGACCAAAAACAACAACGTGTTGATGATTCTGAGCGGCGTTTAGAGCTGTTAACTCGTAATACACCCGAGTTTTTCCGTCGATATGTGACAATGGATGAAACATGGCTCCATCACTACACTCCTGAGTCCAATCGACAGTCGGCTCAGTGAACAGCGACCGGTGAACCGTCTCCGAAGCGTGGAAAGACTCAAAAGTCCGCTGGCAATGTAATGGCTTCTGTTTTTTGGAATGCGCATGGAATAATTTTTATCGACTATCTGAAGAAGGGAAAAACCACCAACAGTGACTATTATATTGCGTTATTGGAGCGTTTGAAGATCGAAATCGTGGCAAAACGGCCCCATATGAAGAAGAAAAAGGTGTTGTTCCACCAAGACAACGCACCGTTCCAAAAGTCATTGAGAACGATGGCAAAAATGAATTGGGCTTCGAATTGCTTTCCCACCAACCGTATTCTCAAGATCTGGCCCCCAGTGACTTTTTCTTGCTCTCAGACCTCAAAAGGATGCTCGCAGGGAAAAAATTTGGCTGCAATGAAGAGGTGATCACCGAAACTGAGGCTTATTTTGAGGCAAAACCGAAGGAATACTACCAAAATGGTATCAAAAAATTGAAAGGTCGTTATAATCGTTGTATCGCTCTTGAAGGAAACTATGTTGAATAATAAAAACGAATTTTGACAAAAAAAAGATGTGTTTTTCTTTGTTAGACCGGGGACTTATCAGCCAACCTGTTATGTCTACGATACTCTACGAGAAATATCGTCTCAAGAACAATTCTTTGTGCACCTCAACAATCCTTATTCTAGACACCTTAACGCCCATTCAAGTGGCATACGTTGTTTTGAGATTATTCTGCTTTAAACTTGCGTATCTAAATCAGCTTTGAAAAATTCCATTTCAAATGCATCCTTGTTCTACTTATGTCAGTTACTATAAAAGAGAAAAGCAATAAAAACAACGCCATTAACTACAAACGCAAATTGCTGTGATTGTGCATTGTGAACTTCCATCGATTCATAATACAAAAATAGAAATTCAAAAATAAACTAACTTTGGCATAGACTACATTCACTGTTTACACAAAATTATTCAAATTAGAAATCAACTACCAACGATGATACCTCGGAACATGCCATCTTTACTAATCACCCTGGCGTCTCAGCCAACTATTCAGCCACACATACATACACACTAAGCTTACATTGACGGCAGTTCTCGTAATGTTTTGTCCATGTATGTGGATGTTGTATGTATGTATAATTAGAAAAACATTAGATCGTATCGAAATTTTATAAAGGGTGAACAACAAACAGGAGTCTCAGTTTTGTGGTACACACATAAAGAACTTTGCATTGCAAAATGGAGTCATTAGGTGAACTCGATGAAACATTTTCAAAAAGTTGGCAAAGGGAAAATTGCCCTTCCCCGTCCAAGGAGGGTCAACTCCCCCGTTTTATCAAGAAGATCGCTCCGAAATTAAATTTAATGCTTCTGAATGTGGACACTACATTACATTCTTGATTTTTATACCCACCACCATAGTTTGTCATTCCGATTGTAACACATCGAAATATCGATTTCCGACTATATGAAGTATATATATTCTTGATCAGGAAGAAATTCTAAGACGATATAACTATGTCCGTCAGTCTGTCTATTGTAATCACGCCACAGTCTTCAATAATGAAGCAATCGTGCTGAAATTTGGCACAAACTCGTCTTTTGTCTGCAGGCAGGTCAAGTTCGAAGATGGGCTATATCGGTCCAGGTTTCGATATAGTCCTTATCACAGCAAAAAATATTTCAGCAGTAAGAGTTTAGTTGCGCTTTTTGGTATACAATAAAGTAGGCTGTGCATCCACACTGCATGAATCGGTGGCAATAACGTAAACGAGTAATCAAACTAGTTTATGATCATTCGTTTACATTATTGCAACCAATTCATGCATCTATGAAAAGTAGTGCTGTTTTCCTTCACGCCAACAATGCTATACTCACATCACTTCAGCAGTTGGTGCTGCCTCTCTCCCTTACAATCCTCCTGAAATAGTGCTCCATTTTTTGCTGGGATATAAACCGACCTCCTATTTGGGGTCTTGGGCTTATAGAAACCGTAGTTTTTATCCAATTTGCCTGAAATTGGAAATCTAGTGGTATTTTAGGACCATAAAGAGGTGTGCCAAAAATGGTGAGTATCGGCCCATGTTTTGGTATAACCCTCACATAGACCGATCTCCAGATTTTAGTTCTTGGACTTATAGAATCCGTAGTTTTTATCCAATTTGCCTGAAATTGGAAATCTAGTGGTATTTTAGGACCATAAAGAGGTGTGTCAAAAATGGTGAGTATAGATCCATGTTTTGGTATAGCCCCCACATAGACCGATCACCAGATTTGGTGATTTGGTGAAATTGGAAATCTAGAGGTATTTTAGGACCATAAAGAGGTGTGTCAAAAATGGTGAGTATCGGTCCATGTTTTGATTTAGACCCCATATAGACCGATCTCCAGAGTTTACTTCTTGGGCTTATAGAAACCGTAGTTTTTATCCAATTTGCCTAAAATTGGAAATCTAGAGGTATTTTAGGACCATAAAGAGGTATGCCGAAAATAGTGAGTATCGGTCTATGTTTTGATATAGCCCCCATATAGACCGATCTCCTGAGTTTACTTCTTGGGCTTATAGAAACCGTAGTTGTTGTTCAATTTGTATGAAATTAAAAATCTGGAGGTTTTTAGGACTACAAATAGGCGTGCAAGAAATTATTTTGTTGTTTATTGTTGATTCTAGAAACCATAGTTTTTACCCAATTTGCTTGAAAATTTAAACCTAGAAGTATTTTAGGACCAGTTGCTAGTGTCGAAAACGGTGAGTGTCGGTCCATATTTTAGTATAGCCCCCATAAGAACTCTTAATGTTTCTAGAAACCGTAGTTTTATATCCGATTATATTTCAACCGTCGAACGGAACGGACGTGTTTTTTAATAGCGGATAAAATCATCGTAATAAGTACCTACTACGAATTTCAAGTGTGGTGGGATATTAGGCCACCATGCAGAGAAATTCAAAGACATCCACTGGGTTGCTAACTTCAGGGCCCAGTGGACGGGTATCGACTGGAGTTATAAATTTGGGCAATGACCAAGAGTTAGGCCCAATTAGTCGACCTGTAGACGGGTCGACAGGTGGCGACAATTTGACAAGTCGGACCTTTTCCAAGGTAACGGCATCAAAAGGAGGTAATCCCTCACGAAAGAGATTCAAAGAACGCAGAAATGCTTTGTTTATCCTAAAGAAATTAGGATCAGTCGACCCAAGCACGTTGTCGGCTAAACAAAGCGATTCCTTAAAATGGGCTCAAGGAGTTCTTGAGGCTGGAAAAAGGGAACGATCACCGGATGAGCTGCCATCCTCCAAAAGGGATCAACGATCGTTTGCCTCAGTTGCTAAAGACAGCCTTGTGATGGCTATCATAAATAAAGGAGCATTGGACGGTATGGTTCCAAAGCAAAAATGGGGGGAAATTGAGAATGCTTTGTCTGGCGTCTACTCACAGGTGCTGGAAAAGTTTCCCGGCCCAGATCCTCGACACCAAGAGGCTGGTTGGTATCAAGGACGATTTAAGCTAGTCGCATTTGAGGACCAGAGGTCTATAGAATGTTTTAAAGCTGCTCTGATACTAATTGGTGAAGTTTGGGAAGGAGCTGCTCTAGAGTTAGTCGAGAAGAAAGACATACCGGCTAGACCAAGAGCACATGCGTGGATACCTGCAAACCCTCCTGACCCTGAATCTATTTTAAATAGACTGAAACAATGCAATCCAGATCTTCCAACAGCTGATTGGAAGGTTGGCCGTTTGGATGAAGTGGATGGGCCAAGACGGCATGCAGTGTTTATATTGAACACTCAGTCTTTGCCACATCTAGCAAAGTCCCAGGGCCGTGTATGTTATGGCTTTCATTATATCCAAATGAAGGTGTATAAAAACGATCAGCTAAAGGATTCAGAAATGGACAAGCCTCTGTCTGAATCAGAAGTAAGCGGATCCTCTTGCGAAGTCGAGGGGGATACCAAGACATTTGAAGACATGGATAGATACCGTATGCGTGAGGAGGCTTCTACTGCCTCAGAACTCACCAAAGTTGAACCTATGGTTATTGCGAGAGTCACCGATATCTCTGAAGAGGACATTCTTGATGACTCGATTGAAGCGGCTGATGTGACGGTTGTTGAAAATCTCGATGGTCCTACGGATCCTCCAGATAAATCTTCATCATTGTAAGGCTGCATGTGCTGCCTTAAAAGTTCTCCTGATGAAAGGGGACATAGATATAGTTCTTATTCAAGAACCATATGTTTATAAAAACAAAATATGTGAATTAAGTACTCCGGGGTTCAAACTATTGCAGTATAGTGGTAATGATGTAAATCGAGCCTGTATAATTGCTAAAAACAAGCTCAACTTGTTTCTGCTTCCTTCAATGTGCAATACAGACACTGTCGTTGCAAGTTTAGAAATAGCCAAATGCAAATATTGGGTATCTTCGGTCTACATGGGACATGACAGGGAGATGCCTCCATATGCCGTTAAGACCTTAGTGGAGGAGTCACTGAAAACAAAGACGAAACTCATTATGGGATGCGATGCGAATGCACATCATAGTATATGGGGAAGTAGTGATACTAATGCAAGGGGAGAGTCGCTAATAGAGTTTATTTTGCGTACTAATCTGGTAGTTTGCAACAAGGGAGATGTCCCAACCTTTGTCACTAAAAACAGGCAAGAGGTTTTGGACATCACCTTGGCCTCGCAAGAACTGAATGAAATGATATCTGATTGGCAGGTTTTAAGTGAACACAGCTTCTCAGATCATCGCTACATCAGTTTCAAATTTGATGTTCATATCACCAAGATCATATTTCCGCCAAATGTTAGGAAAGCTGACTGGAATAGGTATAGGGAATCGTTCAATATGATGATACCGGAAATAACAGAGACAAATATGAGAAATGTACAAGATATCGAACACGCAGTGGAGCGGATTACTAAGGCCTTCAACATCTCACTGAAAGCTGCATGCCCTAGAGGAAAGCCAAGGGGGAAACATCGACCACCATGGTGGTCTACGGAATTAAGTAATATGAGGAAATCCTGCAGGAAGCTCTTTAACAAGGCAAAGTCCACCAGAGTCCCTGAGGACTGGGACGCTTACAAGAAGAATCTGAGAGGATACAAGCGAGAACTGAGAAAGGCTCAGCATAACTCTTGGAATGCTTACTGCAGCAGTATTGAGAATACGTCCGAGGCTTCCAGACTACGGAAGGTTCTAGCATCCACCAACTCCGCTCCAGGTTTCATTAAAACATCGGAGGGCAATTGGACAACGTCCAGTGAGGAGACGCTGGAGGTACTATTGGACACACATTTTCCTGGAAATCAGACGGTTGAACCATGTACTGGCGGTGCCACAGTTGCTCAGCGGTCGTTTCCTGTCGAGGAAATTGTATCGGAAACTAGAATAAGATGGGCGCTAAATAGCTTTGGACCATTCAAATCCCCTGGACCTGATGGAATTACTCCGGCGGAGTTACAAGCTGTAACTGACAAAATTATCCCCTGGTTGTCGGTGATATATAAAGGATGTATCAACTTATCATATATCCCAGGAAAGTGGAGGGAAACAAAAGTCGTCTTCATACCTAAAGCGGGAAAAGCCTCTCACTCGAGGGCGAAGGATTTCCGACCAATCAGCTTATCCTCATTCCTACTTAAGACTCTGGAGAGGATGATAGATATTTATCTTAGAACTAGTATCGATTCAAGTTTGTTCTCGAAACGACAGCATGCATACTCGAAGGGCAGGTCTACTGAGACCGCACTACATGAACTAGTCAGCTTTATTGAAAGCTCACTATCTGTCAAAGAATACACAATCGTGGCGTTTCTAGACATCGAAGGGGCGTTCAATAATGTCCATCCGAGCTCGATATTAAATGGACTGACAACTCTGAATGTTGATCCATGTATACTCAGGCTGTCAGACGAACTGCTAATGAAGAGACGTATTTCAGCCACACTAGGACAAGCACACATACAAAAGTATGTGAACAGAGGCACTCCCCAAGGAGGAGTTCTATCACCTCTTCTTTGGAATGTTGCTATAAATAGCATTCTGGTTACTCTAGAAAAAGAAAGGATAAAAGTGGTGGCATACGCAGATGATGTAGCTCTGGCAGTCAGGGGAAAATTCCCATCCACAATCAGAGATATTATTCAGAGGGCCCTCCGGATGACTGAAAAATGGGCGAAAGACTATGGTCTTGGGGTAAATCCCGCAAAGACAGAATTAGTCATGTACTGCAAAGATCGCAAAACTCCCACGGTTAGGCCTATTTCCTTAGGGGGTATTGAAATTCCCTTTGGTGATTGTGCAAAATACCTTGGCGTTATTTTGGACAGGAAGCTGAACTTTAAGCTTAATATTGAAGAAAGGGCGAGGAAGGCAACTGTAGATTTGTACTCGTGCAAAAAGGCAATAGGAAAAAAGTGGGGACTAAAACCAAAAATTGTGCATTGGCTATACACGGCAGTGGTTAGACCTATAATGCTATATGGTGTTGTAGTCTGGTGGCCGGCACTTCAGAAACCGACTGGTTTAGATAAAGTTCAGCGTATGGCGTGTTTGTGTATTTCAGGCGCATTCAGCAAGACAGGAACAAATTCCCTTAATGTCATGCTGCATCTATTGCCTTTAGACATTTTGGCCAAACAGTCAACTGCAACAACGGCTGTGCGGTTGCGCGAACTATCGCTGTGGTCGGAAAAAGGTTACGGTCACAGTTCTGTCCTCAAAACAATGTCAGATGTGCCTAACGTAGTGGATTACACTTTGGCGAGTCCACTTTTCGACAAAAAGTTTGAGACTCTAATCCCCAACAGTGAGGCGTGGTGCACACAGACCCCGGGGAATAAAGAATATATAGATTTCTACACTGATGGCTCCAAATTGGATGGACAAGTGGGTTTCGGAGTATATTCTAATGATCTGGAACTTCAAATAGCGAAAAGATTACCTAATCACTGTAGTGTTTTTCAGGCTGAAATATTAGCAATAAGAGAGGTGGCGAATTGGCTGAGAAGTAATGTTCCAAAAAATGTGGGCATTAATATATACTCAGACAGTCAACCTGCAATAAAATCCTTGGACTCTGTGTTCCTCAACTCGAAAACGGCCATCGATTGCCGCAAATCTCTCAATGAGATGGCTGAGCAGTACAATATTCACCTAATATGGGTGCCTGGCCATAGGAACATACCGGGGAACTGCGAAGCCGATGAGTTGGCAAGGCTAGGGACTACCTTACATATTCCAGGGGAACTAGAATTTGTTGGTATGCCCCTAGCTACCTGCAAGCTCATGCTGCGTGAGAAGGCTGTTATGATGGCAAATGTTCGATGGGAGAATTGCAAGGGTTGTAACGACACCAAGCAAATATGGCCCCATTTCAACTTAAACCGCACACTAGATATGCTAATGTTCTCGAGACGTCAGATATCACTCCTGATATCTGCTATAACGGGTCGCTGCCTGATAGGCGAATTTGCAAAAACTATTGGCGCGAAGTATAATGACTATTGTATGAGCTGTCATGATGCGGAGGAAAAAGAATCAATTAAACACCTCTTGTGTGAGTGTCCTGCATTTTGTGTAAAGCGCAAGCAACTTTTAGGAGCATATAGCTTCAGATTACTGGCGGATCTGGAAAACGTTAACTTAAGCAGTCTGCTAATATTTTTGGAACAATCTGGTTGGTTCAACAAAGAAAAATAATCAAGAAGGTTCAGCGGTTAAAACTAGAAGTGCCCATATGTAATAGGTACTTTTAGTTAATGTGGTATCACAATGGACTGAATAGTCTAAGTGAGCCTGAATCTTAATCGGGCTGCCACTTTAACCTAACCTAACCTAACCTATCCGATTTTCCTGAAATTGTAAATATATGGGTATTTTAGACTTTTAGAAAAACGTGTATCGGATCCGTTATTTCATCATTTTCTTTCACACTTACAAGAGATGTTAATGATTCCCCTAAAACTCAAACAAAAATTGTTCTTATAAATCCAGAATCTGATATAGTCTTCAAAGGTAAAGTCTTTAAATTTATCTTTGGAAAGTGTACTGGTTGAACTGCTCTGCTTGGGAGAATATCTGTCATCAAAACCCCTATTTATAGTCCTAAAAACCTCTAGATTTTCAATTTCATGCAAGTTGAACAACTCTACAAGCCCAAAAAGTAAAATCTGGAGATCGGTCTATACGGGGGCTATATCAAAACATGAAAAATTTGAAAAATGTTATTTTCAATAAAAAATTTTATTTCTACAGAAAATTTTTGAAAAATTTTATTTCTATAAAAAGTTTCGAAAATTTCTATTTCTATAGAATTTTCAAAAAAAAACTATTTCTATAAAATTTTCGAAAAATTTTATTTATATAGAAAATTTTATTTCTATATATATTATTTCTATATATATATATATTATATATTATTTCTATAAAAATATTTTCCAAAATTTTATTCCTATGAACAATTTTTGCAAAATTTTATTTCTGTAAAAAGCTTCGAAAAGTTCTATATCTATACAATTTTCAAAAAATTTTATTTCTATAAAATTTTGGAAAAATTTTATTTATATAGAAAATTGTTGTAAAATTTTATTTTTACATAAAATTTTCGAAAAATTCTATTTCTATACATTTTTCGAAAAATTTTATTTGTATAGAAAATTTTTGCAAAATTTTATAGAAAATGTTTTCAATTTTTTTTCTATAGAAAATTTTTCAAAGTCACTATGTCTTATTAAAAATATTAAAAATGTAAATGTCCTAGTAAAAATTTTTGTAACATAATTTTTAAATATTTGTTTTTCTGTTTGGTTAATTTGTGTTTATTTTCTTTTGTTAAAGTTAATTTCCCTGAGGACGGACAACGATGGTGTTCGAAATATTGGAAAAAATTAAAAATAAAACACTATAAAAAAAACTAAGATTTTATTTTGTTTTATTACAACATGACCTCAAGCCTTACAAACTCTACAAATAAAAATTTTATTTCTATAAAAAATTATGAAAAATTTTATTTATATACAAAATTTATGCGAAATTTTCTTTCAATACAAAATGTTTGCAAAATTTTAATTCAATACAAAATTTTTGCAAAATTTTATTTCTATAGAAAATTTTTGAAAAATTTTATTTCCATAGAAAATTTCTGAAAATTTTTACTTCAATAAAAAATTTTCCAAAAATGTTATTTCTATAGAAAATTCATGCAAAATGTTATGTCAATACGAAATTTTTACTAAATTTTATTTCTATAGCAAATTTTTGCATAATTTTATTTCTATAGAAAATTTTTGCAAAATTTTATTTCTACAGAATCATATTTCAATTTTTGCAAAACTTTATTTCTACAGAAAAATTTTCTAAAATTTTAATTTTATAGAAATTTTTCCAAAATCTTATTTCTAAAGAAAATTTAGTCAAAATTTTATTTCTACATAAAATTTAAATACCTCTTAGTTGGAGAGGAATATTTTGCAAAATCCACCAAAACATCAAGAATTTTACCAATCTAACCAACAGTCAAAAATCTACCATTTTTCTACCAACTTTGGTAACCGTGGTTACAAACGGAATAACTAACTTATTATACACTATCACCATTCCATGGTGATGGGAATGATTAAATTCCCTACCATATTAGGTGAATACTTAACTGTTCAGCATTTTGTTCAGAGAGCTTTTCGAGAGTCTTGAACGGTTTTTGATGGTGCAATTCATAGCATTTTTACGTTAAATTATCTTTGTCGTCGTTTTTACCTACAGCCTATATTACACACATATTGTACCCTTCCAGAATAGTTAAACCTAGTTTGTTGGATTGTAAGCTAGCGATTATTGATCTAAACTTAGTTACGTTGAGTATATTTGCCCCCAATGGATTTGGGTGTAAACAACATTGGATAAAAGTTCAAGTCAGTTCAAATTGTGCTTAGTACTATTCTTGAATTAATGAATTAAATACAGTACGAATACATTGTAATACAGGTGTGTATGTATACACTACTGTTCGAAATTATAGCATAGAAATTCACGAGACTCACGATATTTTCCAAACTGAAATCAGCAAATGTAACAAAATTCAAAAATAGAATATAGTTCGAGAGCCAAACTAATTTCAGTTAACATACGAGTGTGAATTAAATCTTGATTATTTTCGTGAGCGTGATTTTGCAGAAATTTTATTCACGTACATTCAAGAACCGATTTTAGTTCTCAAGGTAAGTACTATGTTCGGTTTTTTCACCAAAAGACTAAATTAAAAGTACAAATATATTTATGAAGACGATTATATTTTGATCGAGTCTTGCCAAATAATGGATGGAAAAGATCCAAGGAATTGATTACAAATAATTATACCCTACGCCACACTGTGGAACAGGGTATTATAAGTTAGTGCATATGTTTGTAACACCCAGAAAGAGACGAGATAGACACATGGTGTCTTTGGCAATAATGCTCAGGGTGGGTCCCTGAGTCGATATAACCATGTCCGTCTGTCCGTCCGTCCGTCTGTCTGTGAACACATTTTTGTGATCAAAGTCTAGGTCGCAATTTAAGTCCCATCGCCTTCAAATTTGGCATATGTTCCTAATTTGGGTCAGAATAGAATCCTATTGATTTTGGAAGAAATCGGTTCAGATTTAGATATAGCTCCCATATATATCTTTCGCCCGATATGGACTAATATGGACCCAGCAGCCATAGTTTTGGCCCAATTTGGTTGAAATTTTGCACTAGGAGTACAATTAGTAATATAGTCATGCCAAATTTGATTGAAATCGGTTCAGATTTAGATATAGCTTCCATATATTTTTCGCCCGATATGGACTTATATGGCCCCAGAAGCCAGAGTTTTGGCCCAATTTGGTTGAAATTTTGCACTAGGAGTACAATTAGCAATATAGTCATGTGTACCAAATTTGATTGAAATCGGTTCAGATTTAGACATAGCTCCCATATATATGTTTATCTGATTTCGACAAAAAATGGTCAAAATACTAGAGGTGTGCACGTGACACGAAATTGTCGTGACTCACGAAAATTTTCGTGACTCACGCGTGAGTCGTGAGTCACGCTCATGGCAACGGCGTGAGTGTGCGTGAGCGTGATTAACAAACCAAAATGTCGTGCGTGAGCGTGAGTCACGAAAATATTATCTTCGTGAGTGTGCGTGAGTAAAGATTTACGCTCACGAAAATAATCCTGCTCACCAACATAAAACGCTTAAGAGTTAAATTCATTTACAATTTTAGTGACACCTGGGATGTTAAGAGTGTAATAACGCTCTCGATTTTAATAATGCTCATGTTTTCAGACGCGTCGCTAAGGTAAATTACTCAAAAAATTGTTCGTGAGTCACGACATTTTTCGTGAGTCACGATATTTTCGTGAGTCACGACATTTTCGTGAGTGAGTGTGCGTGAATACAAATTTTCTTTTCGTGAGTGTGCGTGAGCGTGAGTCCTACCAAACAATATCGTGCGTGAGTGTGCGTGAGTAAGATTTTTCCGTCGTGAGTGTGCGTGAGCGTGAGTAAAATATTACTCACGTGCACACCTCTACAAAATACCAACATTTTCCTTGTTAAATCGCCACTGCTTAGTCGAAAAGTTGTAAAAATGACTCTAATTTTCCTAAACTTCTAATACATATTGTTACGTTTTTATATTTAGGCGTTTTTAATTACCCGACAATTAAAACACAGTTCTTTTGAATAACGACAATCTACAATTTATTTACTATGACTTCACACTTTACAATTCGTTCACACTGAAGTTATTCGTTTGACGCTTTAATTAAGACTGACTCGTTAGCAGCATGCGAGCGCTTTTATATATGACGGTGTGGCAATTCGAGAACATTCTGGTAGCACTACAATATTCTGGCAACGCCAGAACATTCTTAGACAATGATAGAAGGATCTACGACCATTAAGTCATTCATCTGGTGGCTGCCAAACACATACACACTCACATAGATATGCGCTCGCATTACTACAAGAACAAAAACAATGACAATATACAATGAGATGAAATGAGAATGCAAAATAACAAAACAAAGGGGTTGTTATCAAAGAGAGTGAGAACTTACATGAAAATAAGCAAACAAAAGAACATAAAAGAAATTCAGGAAAGTGCTAGAAAATGAATAGATGATTCCAACAAGTTATAACGAAATTTTATCGTTACAATTTGAAATTTAAATTAACGGAAACTAATTTAAATAAACTTAAACTATAATTATCAAATTCGTAACACTGCCTCCCGCTTAAGCCTGTTCGTCCCGAACAGGCACAGAACCTGTTCCGTAAGGAGCCAATCGTTCCAGATGTACAACTTTCATCTTTGATCTAGGGCTGTCGTCCTTCTGAATCCGGTATACAACATCATTGATCTTCTTGATGACTTTGTATGGGCCTTCCCACTGTGTTTGCAGTTTGGGACACAGTCCTTTCTTTCGTTGCGGGTTAAATAGCAGAACCAATTCTTCTTCTTGGAAGCCCTCAGTATTTACAGCACGATCGTATCTCGCCTTCATTCTGTTGCTGACCATTTTTATTTTGTTGCGCACTGATTCGTGAACTTCTCCGAAAGTGTTTGGGATGTCGTTTCTGTTTTCTTCCATGGCGAGCTCATAAGGTTTAGCGCCGAATATCAGATCTCCAGGCAACTTTAACTCAGTTCCGAATAGAACATTGGCCGGTGTTCGAGAGGTGGAATCATGAATGGCAGATCTATAGGACAGCAAAAACTTTGGTATATGCTCGTCCCAGTCCCTCTGGCCGTTGTCCACCACTTTTCGAAGATGTTCCTCCAGGGTGCGATTGAACCTTTCTACCATGCCATCGGATTGTGGATGTAATGGCGTAGTCCTCGTTTTCTTGATACCAAGGGATTCACACATCTCTTTGAATATGGCCGATTCAAAATTTCTTCCCTGGTCTGAGTGAATCTCGGACGGCACACCGTAGCGACATATCCAGTTTTTGTTGACCACATCCACAATCGTTTTTGCCTCTTGGTTTGGAATTGCATACACCTCCGGCCATTTGCTGAAGTAATCCATGACCACAAGGACATAACGGTTTCCAGAATCACTTACTGGGAAAGGGCCTGCCACGTCCATTGCTATTCTTTCAAACGGGGCTCCTGGTCTATATTCTTGCATAGGACCTCGACTTTTCCTTGTTGGACCTTTCGCCTTCATGCACTTCTCGCAATTGGCTACCCATTCAGCAATTGATTTCTGGCATCCAACCCAGTAGAATCGTTGCTTCACTTTCTCGGCGGTTTTGGTTATTCCCAGATGACCTCCACTGGGACCATTATGGAACTCCGCCAAAACATCTCTTATTTTGGAATCTGGAACGATGATCAAATTTCGGCTGCTCTTGCCATCTTCGCTTTCCCATTTACGTTGCAGGGATCCATTGACTAGAACTAAACTATCCCATTGAGCCCAGTATGATTTCATAAGTGGACTTTCGGCTGCGATGTCTTTCTTACTGGGCTTCTTGTTCTCTTCCTTTGCCGAAATAATATTATTCAAAATGGGATCTTTACGCTGTTCTGTTGGCCAGTCCACTCCAGATTCGACGTGTAACAGCCGAATATCAACAATCTCCTCCTTGTGTTCAGCCTTCGAGCAGTGCTTGCATTCTATACTGCAAGGTCGACGTGACAAAGCGTCAGCGTTACCGTGTTTTCCACCTTTTCTATGCTCGACACTGAAATCATAGCTTTGGAGCCTCTCGATCCAACGTGCCAGTTGAGCTTCCGGATTCTTGAATTGGAGCAACCATCGTAGAGCTGAGTGATCAGTCCTGAGCAAGAAGTGTTGTCCATACAAATATTTATGATAATGTTTTACACTCTCTATGACGGCTAGCAGCTCTCGTCGCGTTACACAGTAGTTCTTTTCGGGCTTGGACAACGTTCGGCTGAAATATCCGATGACCTTCTCCTTGCCGTCTATCTGTTGGGATAGCACACCTCCAATACCATGCGCGCTAGCATCTGTATCCAAAACAAATTTTTCGCCCGGAATAGGATACGCTAGAACAGGAGCTGAACATAAAAGTTCTTTTAAATGTTGGAATGAATCCTCCTGTTCGTCGCTCCACTGGAACTTCTGACCTTTTTGCGTCAATTTATGGAGACTAGCGGCGATGCTGGCGAAGTTTGGGACGAATCGTCGGTAATATGTACATAACCCAAGGAAACTTCTTAATTCGTGGAGATTTCGTGGTCGTGGCCAATCTCTGACAGCTTGGATTTTGTCTCCATCGGTGGATATGCCCTCTGCAGTCACATGATGACCCAGGTATTTAACTTCCCGCTGGAAAAGGGAGCATTTCTTTGCGTTAAGGCGTAGACCAGCGGCTGACAATTGCTGGATAACGTCTTTCAAGTTCTTAAGGTGCTCGTCAAACGTTTTGCCCATCACTATGATGTCGTCCAAGTATATCAAGCACGACTTCCAGTGCAACCCCTTCAGTACCCGCTCCATCAATCTTTCGAAGGTAGCCGGAGCGTTGCAGAGCCCGAATGGCATTACATTGAATTGCCAGAGACCGCCATTAACGCCAAAAGCCGTCTTTTCCTTGTCTTTCTCGGCGATCTCTACTTGCCAATATCCACTCTGCAAATCAAGCGTAGAAAACCATGTTGTTCCTGCTAGTGTGTCCAACGTGTCATCAATGCGTGGAAGCGGATAACTGTCCTTTTTGGTGACATCATTCAGTTTTCTATAGTCCACGCAGAATCGGGTACTTCCATCTTTCTTTTTGACCAGCACAACTGGGGAACACCAAGGACTTGATGATGGCTCGATCACTCCACTCTCCGCCATTTCCTTTATGAGCTTTTGAACTTCGTCTCTTTTTGCCAGGGGAACACTTCGTGGTGCCTGTTTTATGGGCCTTTCTTCTGCGGTTTTAATTTCATGTTTCACTACAGATGTTCTTCCTTGATTTCCCTTTTCAGAAGCAAAAGCAGAGGCGTTTTTCCACAACAATTGCTTGGCTTTATTTCTCTCTGACGGCGATAGATGACGTGTCCAAGCCTCGAAATACCCTTCTAGATGTTTTCTCACTGCTACATGTGTCTTTGATGAGTTGCCTTCCAAATTGACTATTGCCTCGGCTGGTGTACATTTTCCAATATCAGAAAATTTTACAATTTGCTCATGATTGTCAGACAAGTTCAAGACACGAACTGGTATTAGTCTCTCTTCGTTCGTTGTTACCAGGGCATTTGCTATCAAGATGTTGTTGCTTTTGTTTTCTGCTGGTTCAACAACCCACAATTGGCCGACTTCACAATCTCCATCCATAGAAACCCATATAATTGCTTCGGCATTCGGTGGTATAGACTCTGACTGGCTCGTTGTCAAACGTCTGACAGGTGTATTCTCGTCGTATCCCACGTTTACCGTTATCTCGGCATCGCACCATGTCATTACACGACGCTTCATATCCAAATTGAGACCAAAAGCAATCATGAAATCCGCTCCAATTATAACTTCGTCTTCTATATCGGCCACAATGAAATCATAAGTAACGGATTTGTTAGCAATAGTTAATTTTACGGTGACCTTTCCATATACGGTTGCGGGTTCCCCTGTAGCCGTGCGTAGCTTGACTCCAATCAGTGGTGTAACTTTTCCTTTTACTAAATCAGATCTAATGATAGACTTTGATGCACCAGTATCCAACGTCAAAGTACGCTTGTCGCCATTAATAACACCCGCAATAGTTAAATTGTTATTTTTCTGTTGAACTATTGCTATGGAGATGGTGGGGCCATCGTCTGTGGGAGCCAGCTCTTGCCCCGCTGAACTAGCTCGATTTAGTTTAAAGGTGACTCACTTGACTGTGGCGTCACCTTCTTATGGCTATTGTTTAATGGAGATGGTGATGTGGACCTTGACCGTTTGCGTCGTGCTTTGCATTCTCGAGCTAGATGTCCAGGCTTATCACAGTTATAGCACTTCATTCTGGATTTTGTTGTTTCCTGCTTCATTTCTTGCATTGCCTGCTTAACGGCCTCTTTCACTGAATCAATCACGGAATTTGATTCGTCATTCTCAGTCTCCACCTTACGTACTTTGTGAACTTGAGGACGTGCTAGTACTCTCGCTGTCTCTTGTGCAAGGGCAAATGTTACAGTTTCCACAAATGTAGCTTTTTGTGACGCATATGTTGCACATTTTATGTCTGGGTCTCGAATGCCATTCACAAAGGTCTCAATTTTGATGCGGTCCACAAGTGGGTGACTCTCTCCTGGGTATGCCAAAAGCACCAACCGCTCAACCTCTGTTGCAAAGTCTTGTAGAGTCTCATTTGACTTCTGGACTCTTCCTCTTAATTCCATTCTGAAGATGTCTTGCTTATGTTCTCCACCGTACTTACGTTGAAGTGCCGCTATTACTTCATTATAATTATTTCTAGAGGCAGCGGGAATGCTTTGTATCACATCAGCGGCGTTGCCCTTTAATGCCAATAGAAGTTCAATTGCTTTGTCATTGTCGTTCCATAAATTTCTAGAAGCAACCATTTCAAATTGGAATTTGAATACATCAAATGAAGTTGAGCCATCGAAAACAGGAGGTTTGGTTTTTGAGCCCTCGATGACGCGCACTGGTCCACCTTTAATTTCCAGCTCTGACATTTTTCTTTCAATGTGTAAAAACTTCTCATCATGAACCATAATTTTCTCATCCACAGAAATAATCTTCTTATCCAGCTCCCCGATTTGGCTTTCGATATGGTCCACACGTTTTTCCATGCCTTCAGCAATTTGTTGAAGATTCTCATTTAGAATTCTAGAATTTTCGTCCATCTTTTTTGAATTTTCGTCGAATTTTTCTTCCAATTTTCTAGAATTAGCTTCCATTACTTTTCTAGAATTCTCTTGCATTTTTAGAGCATTTTCTTCCATCATTTTTCTCAGAACATTGAGCATTGATGTGTAATCCACAACACTCGAAGCCACTGACGGAGTTTCTACACTGCTGGTATTGACGAGTATTGACTCATCAATGTCTTCCTTATAATCAAATTCGTGCGTCGCAATGTCCATATTACGCCGTTCAAACTCTTCCAGTAGACGCTTTTGAAGCTGGGCCTTATTGCCTGTTGTCGGCAGCTCCAGTTTGCTCAATTCCTTTTTTAAGTCTTCCACACGAAGCTCATTAAACTTCATTGTAGATTCTTGTTCGTTATCCCACTTCTGACACCAGTTGTTACGTTTTTATATTTAGGCGTTTTTAATTACCCGACAATTAAAACACAGTTCTTTTGAATAACGACAATCTACAATTTATTTACTATGACTTCACACTTTACAATTCGTTCACACTGAAGTTATTCGTTTGACGCTTTAATTAAGACTGACTCGTTAGCAGCATGCGAGCGCTTTTATATATGACGGTGTGGCAATTCGAGAACATTCTGGTAGCACTACAATATTCTGGCAACGCCAGAACATTCTTAGACAATGATAGAAGGATCTACGACCATTAAGTCATTCATCTGGTGGCTGCCAAACACATACACACTCACATAGATATGCGCTCGCATTACTACAAGAACAAAAACAATGACAATATACAATGAGATGAAATGAGAATGCAAAATAACAAAACAAAGGGGTTGTTATCAAAGAGAGTGAGAACTTACATGAAAATAAGCAAACAAAAGAACATAAAAGAAATTCAGGAAAGTGCTAGAAAATGAATAGATGATTCCAACAAGTTATAACGAAATTTTATCGTTACAATTTTAAATTTAAATTAACGGAAACTAATTTAAATAAACTTAAACTATAATTATCAAATTCGTAACAATATATATCGAGCGGTTTAAATGTTTCCCATATTTTTTTACTAAAATTGTGTTCCACCCCAGTGCATTAGCCAACTTAAATTTTGAGTCTATAGATTTTGTAAAAGTCTATCAAATTCTGTCCAAATCGAGTGATATTTAAATGTATGTATTTGGGACAAACCTTTATATATAGCAGCCAACACATTTGACGTATGTGATATGGTATAGAAAATTTAGATCTACAAAGTGGTGCAGGGTATAATATAGTCGGCCCCGCCCGACTTTAGACTTTCCTTACTTGTTTTATATTTCTAAATTAGTTAATTAAATAAAAAAAGTAACCGTGAAAACAAGCTGGGTTTCAGCCTGAAAACTGAACATAGTACTCAGCTTCACGCACGAAATATTTATTTTAGTCCCATTCACGCACATTCACGAGAGTTGCTTTGGATTTTGTTCACGACTTACGTGATTCACGCGTGTCACGAGAATTTGGTGTCACGCGCACACCTCTAGTAAGGTACATAACCGTAAATTTAATATAAATAATTTCAGGTGGATCATCCGATTTGGCGGAAATTGGAAATCTAATTTTTATCAGATTTGCTTGAAATTGGAAATCTATAGGTACATTAGGTCCACACGGAGTTGTATCGATTTCACCTCTTGAGTATCTAGACATCGCAGTTTTTATCCGATTGGCCAGAAATTTGAAATCTGAAGGTACTTCGGGTTCACAAATATCTGTGTTGAATTTGGTTTTTATCGATCCATGTTTTGTTGATGTTCCCATATAGACTGATCTCCCAATATGACTTCTGTATACCACAATTTTTCTCCAATTTGTGATACTTTAGGCCCACAAAACCAAGTTTCAGATTTCGTTTACAGGTCTATATATTGGTCTCCAGTCGTGAGAAAACTACGCAAGAACAAGTATATCGTAAGTTCGGCCAGGCCGAAGCTTATGTACCCTCCACCATTGCGTAGAAAATTCTTCTAAATACTGCCATCCACAATCGAATTACTTGGGTTGCGGTAACGCTTGCCGATGGTAAGGTATCTTAAAACTTCCTTACACCATCTTCTAAATTGTAAGTAAGTCCATACCTGGTATATATTAAATTAACAAAATTTTCCATAGAAATAAAATTTTGACAAAATTTTCTATAGAAATAAAATTTTGACAAAATTTTCTATAGAAATAAAGTTTTCACAAAATTTTCTATAGAAAGGAAATTTTAACAAAATTTTCTATAGAAATAAAATTTTTACAAAATTTTCTATAGAAATAAAATTTTGGTAGATTTTTTTTGGCTCGAGTGGCAACCATGATTATGAACCGAAGGACAATTTTTTTGGGTGATTGGGGATTGGCTATATATAACTATAGACCGATATGGACCAATTTTGGTATGGTTATATTAGCGGCCATATACTAACACCACGTTCCACATTTGAACCGGATGGGATGAATTTTGCTTCTCTAAGAGGCTCCGGAGGTCAAATCTGGAGAACGGTTTATATGGGGGCTATATATAATTATGGACCGATATGGACCAATTCTGGCACGGTTGTTAAAGACCATATACTAACACCATATTCCAAATTTCAACCGGATCGGATGAAATTTGCTTCTCTTAGTGGCTCCGCAAGCCAAATCTGGGGATCGGTTTATAAAGGGTGATACGGTCAATATAAACTTGACGTATTTCTTTCAATTTTGCATTTAAAAAACCTGAACACCCCTCATTTTGAAGGTGTGTGTGTGTGTGTAGAATGTTGCTCCTATTTTGATTTTGGAATTCACTCTTCAGTTGTCAAAATGCCGTCCAAGCAAGAAGAGCAGCGTATCAAAATTTTGCTCCCGCATCGCGAAAATCCGAGCTACTCGCACGCAAAGCTGGCAAAATTGCTAAAAGTTGCCAAATCAACCGTTACAAATGTAATTAAAGTGTTTGGGGAACGTTTGTCGACAGCCAGGAAGTCTGGATCGGGGGGAAATCGAAAACCGGAAGCCGCTGAGACGACAAAGAGAGTTACTGGTAGTTTCAAGCGAAACCCTAACATCTCTCTCCGAGATGCCGCAAATAAGCTGGGTGTATCGTCTACAACCGTGCATCGAGCCAAAAAACGAGCCGGACTATCGACTTACAAGAAGGTAGAGACTCCAAATCGCGATGATAAACAAAATACGACGGCCAAAGCGCGATCCCCGACGATGCTGACGAAGTTTGACTGCGTGGTAATGGACGACGAAACCTACGTCAAAGCCGACTACAAGCAGCTTCCGGGACAGGTGTTTTATACGGCAAAAGGAAGGGGAAAGGTAGCAGATATTTTAAAGCACATAAAACTGTCAAAGTTCGCAAAGAAATATCTGGTTTGGCAAGCCATCTGTACCTGTGGCTTGAAAAGCAGCATTTTCATAGCTTCCGGGACTGTCAACCAAGAAATTTACGTGAAAGAGTGTTTGAATAAACGTCTGCTGCCTTTCCTGAAGAAACACGATTGTTCCGCACTGTTTTGGCCGGATTTGGCATCTTGCCATTGCGGTAAAAAGGCCATGGAGTGGTACGCCGCCAACAACGTGCAGGTGGTTCCCAAGGACAAGAACCCTCCCAACACGCCAGAGCTTCGCCCAATTGAGAAATACTGGGCTATTGTCAAGCGGAACCTAAAGAAGACCAAAAAACTGCTAAAGACGAGCAGCAGTTCAAGGCAAACTGGCTTTCTGTGGCGAAGAAGGTGGACAAGGTGGCTGTACAAAATTTGATGGCAAGTGTCAGCGTGAGGCCCGGCAATTCGGATTTGGAAAAGCGAAAGCCTAACTGAATATTTTTCCTGAATTTTATACTAATTGAACTTGAAAAAGAAATTTAATTTGATTTTTTAAATAAACGATTTCACCGATTTACACGCGTTTTCCCTTGACCAAATTTTGACCGTATCACCCTTTATGGGGGCTATATATAATTATGGACCGATGTGGACCAATTTTTGCATGGTTATTAGGACACATTTCTTTTAAATAAAGAAATTTTATTTTAAAAACATTTTAAAATTTGTTTCCGTGAAGAATTATGAAATCTTGAAAATAAGCTTCATTAACTTTGAATGTCATTGATATGCTATCGCATAGACCAGAGCAGTTTTGTCCCAATCTGCCATATCAACAATCTAGCCATTTCACCCACTTTAAGGCAATTTAGATTAGGCCACATTTTGCAAATACGTTTTGTTCTAATGACTGTTTATCAACGGCGGCATTTCATTCACTCTTCCATTCGTTCAATTCATTCAATGTAAATCATTTTGGCCATTTGTCCGTCCATCTGTTTTGTTGTTCTTCCAACCGATGTTATTGCTCTTTTCAAAAGCCTAGTCTTGGTCTTATCCTAAGTGGCACTCCTCCTTTCCCACCCACTGACACAACCGCTTTGGTCGATTGGGCCGCTAGGTAGTTATTTGGTATTCCTGTGCATTTTGGATAAAACTACAAAATTTTCACTTTGTCCCCGTTCCGTATCTGTTTTCACTATCCATTGCATGTTCAAGACAACGATTTTTATTTTGTTGTTTTTTTTTCACCAGGCAATCCCTTGAATGCCGAATTGGGGTGGCCATTTTGTGGGGGTGGGGGACTGGTAGTTTTCTTTGTTCTAGTTTTTATGCCAATCTATGTCAATGCATGGATAGATAGATGAGAATCAGAAATGCATTATGGTCATAGCCAGCCTAAATAAAACAGTGGGTGTGAATATGAGATTATTTGTACGATAGATACACTGAAAAAAAATGAAGTCTTAATCACAAAAGATTGTGCTATGATTAAGATTCTAATGCTAGTATTGACTAGTTTAGAAGCCGCATATCTCTATTGCAGCCATATTTTACTAGACCAAAAATCGATCAGCTTTCCATTGAAGACGCTTTGACTTTATAAAGGGTGATTTGTTAAGAGCTTGATAACTTTAAAAAAAAAAAAAACGCATAAAATTTGCAAAATCTCATCGGTTCTTTATTTGAAACGTTAGATTGGTCCATGACATTTACTTTTTGAAGATAATTTCATTTAAATGTTGACCGCGGCTGCGTCTTAGGTGGTCCATTCGGAAAGTCCAATTTTTGGGCAACTTTTTCCAGCATTTCGGCCGGAATAGCCCGAATTTCTTCGGAAATGTTGTCTTCCAAAGCTGGAATAGTTGCTGGCTTATTTCTGTAGACTTTAGACTTGACGTAGCCCCACAAAAAATAGTCTAAAGGCGTCAAATCGCATGATCTTGGTGGCCAACTTACCGGTCCATTTCTTGAGATGAATTGTTCTCCGAAGTTTTCCCTCAAAATGGCCATAGAATCGCGAGCTGTGTGGCATGTAGCGCCATCTTGTTGAAACCACATGTCAACCAAGTTCAGTTCTTCCATTTTTGGCAACAAAAAGTTTGTTAGCATCGAACGATAGCGATCGCCATTCACCGTAACGTTGCGTCCAACAGCATCTTTGAAAAAATACGGTCCAATGATTCCACCAGCGTACAAACCACACCAAACAGTGCATTTTTCATGGTGAAATTCTGAGTCGATCTAAGCTGTTGAAATCACGCTAACGAAACAAGCTATCGACTTGAAACTTGGCACAAGTAGTTGTTATTGATGTAGGCCGGATGGTATTGCAAATGGGCCATATCGGCCCATAACTATATATAGCCCCCATATAAACCGATCCCCAGGTTTGGCTTGCGGAGCCTCAAAGAGAAGCAAATTTCATCCGATCCGGCTGAAATTTTGTTCATGGTTTTGGTATATGGTCTCTAACAACCATGCTAAAATTGGTTCACATCGGTCCATAATTATATATAGCCCCCATATAAACCGATCCCCAGATTTGGCCTGCGGAGCCTCTAAGAGAAGCAAATTTCATCCGATTCGGCTGAAATTTGGTACATGATGTTGGTATATGGTCTCTAACAACCGTGCCAGAATTGGTCCATATTTATATATAGCTCCCATATAAAGCGTTCTACAGATTTGACCTCCGGAGCCTCTTGGAGGAGCAAAATTCATTCGATCCGGTTCAAATGTGGAACGTGGTGTTAGTGTATGGTCTCTAACATCCATGTAAAAATTGGTCCACATCGGTACATAATTATATAAAGCCCCCATATAAACCGATCCCCAGATTTGGCTTGCGGAGCCACTAAGAGAACCAAATTTCATCCGATCCGGTTGAAATTTGGAACATGGTGTTAGTATATGGTCTCTAACCACCGTGCCAGAATTGGTCCATATCGGTCCATAATTATATATAGCCGTTCTCCAGATTTGACCTCCGGAGCCTCTTATAGAAGCAAAATTCATCCGATCCGGTTCAAATGTGGAACGT
Source organism: Haematobia irritans (assembly GCF_050003625.1). Lineage (NCBI taxonomy): Eukaryota > Metazoa > Arthropoda > Insecta > Diptera > Muscidae > Haematobia > Haematobia irritans. Next base: position 164,189,499 of record NC_134400.1, read on the forward strand.
GGTGTTAGTATATGGCCGCTAACAACCATATCAAAATTGATCCATATCGGTCTATAGTTATATATAGCCAATCCCCAATCACACAAAAATTGGTCCATATCGGTTCATAATCATGGTTGCCACTCGAGCCAAAAATAATCTACCAAAATTTTATTTCTATAGAAAATTTTGTCAAAATGTTATTTCTATAGAAAATTTTGTTAAAATTTTATTTCTATAGAAAATTTTGTTAAAATTTCATTTCTATAGAAAATTTTGTCAAAACACAAAAATTGGTCCATGTCGATTCATATGTTGATCATGGTTGCCACTCGAGCCAAAAATAATCTACCAAAATTTTATTTCTATAGAAAATTTTGTCAAAATTTTATTTCTTTGGAAAATTTTGTTAATTTAAAATATATCACGTATGGACTTACTTACTATTTAGAAGACGGTGTTAGGAAGTTTTAAGATACTTTGACATCGGCAAGCGTTACTGCAACCCAAGGAATTCGATTGTGGATGTTTAGAAGAAGTTTCTACGCAATCCATGGTGGAGGATACATAAGATTCGGCCTGGCCGAACTTACGGCCGTATATACTTGTTTATAACTCGTTTTTTCATATTTTTAATTGGTAATCTTATCTCTTTTTGTTTTAAATAGGTTAAAAACAGAATAAGAATTAATACAATGGTACACATTTTTAATTTTTTTTTTTTGAAAAAAATGCAAAATCCACTGTAGAAAAAAATTTTGAAAAATTTTTAGGTCAAACCTTTCAGACAAGCGATAGAATGCATTAAAAAATCATAAACAATTATACGAATTATTTATTTGGCAAAATATCACAAAATTTTTTTATTTTTTATGTGGAACTTATGGGGTCTGAGAGCAGTTTTTCGATGTGTTATAAACGGAATGGCAAACTAAAGACATTCTTGCAATTTTCAACCCCAATATTTTCCTTCAAACTACAAAATGTTCTTCAACAAGGGAGAAAATTTACTTATGTCTAATAAATTTTCTTGAATTTGTCGAAAAATATTTAATTTTTGTTTGTGATATCGGCGTATGTAATACGTTTTATATTAAATTCTCTAAAAATAATCTAAATTTTCTAAAATTAACCAAAATTTGTCTTCCTGGTGGGTTCACTGTTTTTTTTTCAGACTAAATCTAAATCGTAAGCTTTTTCTCAGTGTAGATTGTAGAGGGCAATGACAATCTCTTCATATCCAGGGGCAAGCACTTTGCTGTAATGCATGCTCCCAATTGACTTTAGGTCATGTACAATCAATTTTCCATTATGGTGCCTGCCAAAGGCGTTTTTGTTTCGTATGGATTAGATTAAGCTGGTAGCCAACATTTGTCCAACATTCAGATATTATTTTTTGCCTTTAAGCTATCTTTGTCCTTTGAATACAGTTGGAAGGAAAATCTGCTTTTTTATATTGGATGAATATCAGGAATGAAATTTGGGTAATAAAATTTCATCGGAAAATGGGACAATACCATTATGGGAAGATAAAAGTCGCACAAACTAATTAAGGCGCACACCGTCACCGGATTAAAGTTTTCGCTTATGGGCTACTCCTATTTATATATATAAATTAACAGGTTGGCTGATAAGTCCCCGGTCTAACAAAGAAAAACACATTTTTTTGTCAAAATTCGTTTTTATTATTCAACATAGTTCCTTTCAAGAGCGATACAACGATTATAACGACCTTCCAATTTCTTGATACAATTTTGGTAGTACTCCTTTGGTTTTGCCTCAAAATAGGTCTCAGTTTCGGCGATCATCTCTTCATTGCAGCCAATTTTTTTCCCTGTGAACATCCTTTTGAGGTCTGAGAACAAGAAAAAGTCGCTGGGGGCCAGATATGGAGAATACGGCGGGTGGGGAAGCAATTCGAAGCCCAATTCATGAATTTTTGCCATCGTTCTCAATGACTTGTCACACGGTGTGTTGTCTTGGTGGAACAACACTTTTTTCTTCTTCATATGGGGCCGTTTTGCCGCGATTTCGGCCTTCAAACACTCCAATAACGCCATATAATTAATCACTGTTGATGGTTTTTCCCTTCTCAAGATAATCGATAAAAATTATTCCATGCGCATCCCAAAAAAACAGAGGCCATTACTTTGCCAGCGGAGTTTTGAGTCTTTCCACGCTTCGGAGACGGTTTACCGGTCGCTGTCCACTCAGCCGACTGTCGACTGGACTCAGGAGTGTAGTGATGGAACCATGTTTCATCCATTGTCACATATCGACGGAAAAGCTCGGGTATATTACGAGTTAACAGCTGCAAACACCGCTCAGAATCATCCACACGTTGTTGTTTTTGGTCAAATGTGAGCTCGCGCAGTATCCATTTGCACAGAGATTCCGCATATCCAAATATTGATGAATGATATGACCAACACGTTCTTTTGATATCTTTAAGGCCTCTGCTATCTCGATCAACTTCGCTTTACGGTCATTCAAAATCATGTTGTGGATTTTTTTGATGTTTTCGTCGGTAACCACCTCTTTCGGGCGTCCACTGCGTTCACCGTCCTCCGTGGTCATTTCACCACGCTTGAATTTTGCATACCAATCAATTATTGTTGATTTCCCTGGGGCAGAGTTCGGAAACTCATTATCAAACCAAGTTTGTGCTTCCACCGTATTTTTCCCTTCAAAAAACAGTATTTTATCAAAACACGAAATTTCTGTTTTTCCAATTTTTTCACAACAACAAAAGTTGCTTCACAAAAGACGCTCTATCTCACAAACTAATTGACTTACATACGTCAAAGTTTGACACGAATCATTTGAAGATTGGTACTATATAAAAATATTATACATTTAATACTAGAGACGCCATCTATGTGTCAGACCGGGTTGGCTGATAAGTCCCAATTGTGAATTAAAAAAAAAAACAAGTAAGGAAAGTCTAAAGTCGGGCGGGGCCGACTATATTGTACCCTGCACCACTTTGTAGATCTAAATTTTCGATACCATATCACATCCGTCAAATGTGTTGGGGGCTATATATATAGGTTTGTCCCAAATACATACATTTAAATATCATTCGATCTGGACAGAATTTGATAGACTTCTACAAAATCTATAGACTCAAAATTTAAGTCGGCTAATGCACTAGGGTGGAACACAATGTTAGTAAAAAAATATGGGAAACATTTAAATCTGAAGCAATTTTAAGGAAACTTCGCAAAAGTTTATTTATGATTTATAGCTCGATATATATCTATTAGAATTTTAGGAAATTAGAGTCATTTTTACAACTTTTCGACTAAGCAGTGGCAATTTTACAAGGAAAATGTTGGTATTTTGACCATTTTTGTCGAAATCAGAAAAACATATATATGGGAGCTATATCTAAATCTGATCCGATTTCAACCAAATTTGGCACGCATAGCAACAATGCTAATTCTACTCCCTGTGCAAAATTTCAACTAAATCGGAGTTAAAAATTGGCCTCTGTGGTCCTATGAGTGTAAATCGGGCGAAAGCTATATATGGGAGTTATATCTAAATCTGATCCGATTTCAACCAAATTTGGCACACTTGAATACACTACTAGTTGTACTCCTAGTGCAAAATTTCAATCAAATTGGGCTAAACCTCTGGCTTCTAGGAATATATTAGTCCATATCGGGCGAAAGATATATATGGGAGCTATATTTAAATCTGAACCGATTTCAATAAAATTTGGCACACTTGACTATACTACCAATTGTACTCCTCGTGCAAAATTTCAAGCAAATTGGGATAAAACTCTGGCTTCTGGATCCATATAAATGCATATCGGGCGAAAGATATATATGGGACCTATATCTAAATCTGAACCGATTTCTTCCAAAATCAATAGAGTTCTATTCTGACCCAAAACAGGAACATGTGCCAAATTTGAAGTCGATTGGACTTAAACTGCGACCTAGACTTTGATCACAAAAATGTGTTCACAGACAGACGGACGGACGGACGGACAGACGGACATGGTTATATCGACTCAGGGACCCACCCTGAGCTTTATTGCCAAAGACACCATGTGTCTATCTCGTCTCCTTCTGGGTGTTACAAACATATGCACTAACTTATAATACCCTGTTCCACAGTGTGGCGGAGGGTATAAAAACAATATATTTTTGTCTTCAATCACGAAATTAATTGATCCAATTAATATTTAATTGAAATATCTGTAATACCAAAATGTTAGTATCAATCACCAAAGCAAATTTAAAAAGAAGGCCACCTTGTGCTAAATATGAGTAAGATCGGTTAATAAAGAAGACTATTATTACCAAATTTAGGAAAATCGGGCGATACATATATATCGGAACATATAGTCAGTACTGCAAAATATTAGAGTAAGCCAACAGTGAGTAAGATCGGCAAAATCGGGCGATGATTTTTTGCACGTATAGTAAGTACTGTTGAAAAATAGATTTGGCCAACTTTGAGTAAGATCGGTTGATAAATAAGGGACTTATGGCCAAATTTGGGAAAATCGGGCGATACATATATAGGGGAGCTATATCTAAATCTGAACCAATTTCAATGAAATTTGGCACACTTAAAGGGTGGTAAATAAGATTACTTTGTGACAAACTTCACGCCGATCGGTTAGTAAATGAGCGCAATCCGACCCCATTTATCGAAATCGGGCCATACATACAAATATGCCTTACGGGAAATGGATCAACCACAGGACTAGCCCCTGGTGTGTATGGACCAGTCCTAGTTGTGGTCACGACGTATGGAAGGGACCGGTCACTTTAACATGGGTTTATCATTGAGGGGGTAAATTTACACTTTAGGACACGTCTTGGACTCGTTGCTAAGGACACGTCCTGGGACATTTTAGTAGTAGCACTCCATAGACAGGTCCTCATGAACCAGTCTCGGACAAACTTTTAGGGATCTGCTTCAGTTTAGTTCTCCGAATCGCACCATAAATGAAAAACTTTTGAAATATGTTGAACAATAGGTTACTCTGGTAATTCTACTTCACTAAATGTGAAGATCCAATAAGATTTTTATATCAAGCGAGTATGGAAATCATTCACTTATGACTATTTAAAAACTGTGACAAAGTGGATCACCGGTACCAGTCCTGTGATAGGTCCGTCAGTGGCAATTTGCACCAATTTCCCGTAAGGTGGGAGCTATAACTAAATTTGATACGATTTTTTTCCAAATTCAATAGCGTTCGTCCGTGTGCCATCAAAATCGGTTAATAATTGCGACCTGAATCCTGCGAACACAAAATACATGGACAGACGGACGGACACCAAACGCCAGATCGACTCAGGAGGTGATTCTGAGTTGATCGGTATATATTTAGACCCCACCAAATATATATAATTATGGACCGGTGTGAACCAATTTTTGCATGTTTGTTACACACAAAAATATTTTTTTCTGATTCAATCACGAAATTAATTGATCCAATTAATTTTTTAATTGAAATGTCTTCAATCACAGAAATGATAGTATCAATTAATAAATTAATTGATAGTCAATTAAAAAATTAATTGATCCAATTAAAAAATTAATTGATACTATTAAATTTTGTGATTGATTTTTGTTTCAATTAAAATATTTGTTGAATCAATTAAATTTTTAATTGAATATTTTATAAAACTCAATTAAAATTTTAATTGGAAAAATTGTCGTGAAATTTTTTTCTGTGTAGAGACCATATACCAACACCATGTATCAAATTTCAGCCCGACCAGATGAAATATGCTTCTCTTAGAGGCTCCGCAAGCCAAATCTGAGGGTCCGTTTATATGGGAGGCTATACATAAAAATGAACCGATATGGCCCATTTGCAATACCATCCGACCTCCATCAACTACTTGTGCCAAGTTTCAAGTCGATAGCTTGTTTCGTTCGTTTGTTTCTCGTGCAGCGTGATTTCAACAGACGGACGGACGGACTGACATGCTTAGATCGCCTCAGAATTTCACCACGATCCAGAATATATATACTTTATGGGGTCTTAGAGCAATATTTCGATGTGTAAAAACGGAATGATAAAGTTAATATCCACCCCCCTCCTATGGTGGAGAGTATAAAAATTTAATTAAAAGAATTTCCGGTGTTGTTAAAATAAAGAACATCTTTGGAAGGACATTTTATTTATTTATTTATTTATTTATTTAAGTCTATGGATTACAATCCTTACAGACTAGCAGAATTAAAAGTAAATTAAATCTAAAGTCGAGTTAAACTTATTTAAGGACATTGCAAAGTCCAAATCATGCAAGCTACTCAATTTATTAAACTCTTTAAGTGCTCTTAAGATTGGTTCATGATTGGCATAGTTACTTCTATGTAAAGGTATACTAAAGAACTCAAATTGATTCTTTAAATTTTGATTTAAATTTTTGATAGTGCTTTTAAAGTTGTGCCTTTAGAACAACTTTCAATTTTTTTGTTGGGTAACTTATGTGAATTTAGAATTGTGAACTTCATTTGAATGAAACTTTTTTTACTCAATTTTAGTTTATGTCCATAGTTATGTCCACATAAAAAAATTACAACATTTGAAATTCTAAGCTTCTTGGATGAGCAAATTTCAGCCCTCCAACTACCATAAAAATTGCTCTATATCGGGCCACCGTGGAGGATGGCACGTTATGTAGTACATCTCCATTTTATTGTGGTAAGTGTAGAGACAATTTTGCTTTTTCCTTTAAGATACAAAAATAACTTTTAATCTATTCATCTGACTCCCTCAAAAGAGATTTAAAATTTATCGTCCATCCCCTGCTGCTGCTGCTTCGATAGACGGCAGCAGATGCAGACATTTTTCAAATTTAAATTTAAATCTCTTTGTTTCATAAATATTTCATGCTAATGCAACATTTCTTTAACATAAAACAAGTAAGCAAAGTCTAAAGTCGGGCGGGGCCGACTATATTATACCCTGCACCACTTTGTAGATCTAAATTTTCGATACCATATCACATCCGTCAAATGTGTTGGGGCTATATATAAAGGTTTTTCCCAAATACATACATTTAAATATCACACGATCTGGACAGAATTTGATAGACTTCTACAAAATCTATGGACTCAAAATTTAAGTCGGCTAATGCACTAGGGTGGAACACAATGTTAGTAAAAAATATAAGAAACATTTAAATCTGAAGCAATTTTAAGGAAACTTCGCAAAAGTTTATTTATGATTTATCGCTCGATATATATGTATTAGAAGTTTAGGAAAATTTTTACAACTTTTCGACTCAGCAGTGGCGATTTTACAAGGAAAATGTTGGTATTTTGACTATTTTTGTGGAAATCAGAAAAACATATATATAGGAGTTATATCTAAATCTGAACCGATTTCAACCAAATTTGGCACGGATAGCTACAATGCTAATTCTACTCCCTATGCAAAATTTCAACTAAATCGGAGTTAAAAATTGGCCTCTGTGGTCATATGAGTGTAAATCGGGCGAAAGCTATATATGGGAGATATATCTAAATCTAAACCGATTTCAACCAAATTTGGCATGCATAGCTACAATGCTAATTCTACTTCCTGTGCAAAATTTCAACTAAATCGGAGCACAAAATTGGCCTCTGTGGTCATATGAGTGTAAATCGGCCGAAAGCTATATATCGGAGCTATATCTAAATCTGAACCGATTTCAATCATATTTGGCACGCATAGCTACTAGTGCTAATGCTAAATCTACACTCTGTGCAAAATTACAATCAAATTGGGCGAAAACTCTGGCTATTAGAACCATATTAGTCCATATCGGGCGAAAGATATATATGGGAGCTATATCTAAATCTGAACCGATTTCAATCAAATTTTGCACACTTAACTGTACTACTTATTGTACTCCTAGTGCAAAATTTCAAATAAATTGGGCCAAAACACTGGCTTCTAGGACCATATTAGTCCATATCGGGCGAAAGATATATATGGGAGCTCTATCTAAATCTGAATCGATTTCAAACAAATTTGACACGCATAGATACAATGCTAAATCTACTCCCTGTGCAAGATTTCAACCAAATTGGGCCAAAACTCTGGCTTTTAGGACCATATTAGTCCAAATCGGGCGAAAGATATATATGGGAGCTATATCTAAATCGGAACCGATTTCAATCAAATTTTGCACACTTGACTATACGACTAAGTGTTATGTTTGTACAAAATTTCAAGGAAATCGGTATAAAACTCTGGCTGCTGGGTCCATGTTAGTGCATATCGGGCGAAAGATATATATGGGAGCAATATCTAAATCTGAACAGATTTCTTCCAAAATCAATAGGGTTCTATTCTGACCCAAATTAGGAACATGAGCCAAATTTGAAGGCGATTGAACTTAAATTGCGACCTAGACTTTGATCACAAAAATGTGTTCACAGACAGACGGACGGAGGGACGGACGGACGGACAGACGGACATGGTTGTATCGACTCAGGGATCCACCCTGAGCATTATTGACAAAGACACCATGTGTCTATCTCGTCTCCTTCTGGGTGTTACAAACATATGCACTAACTTATAATACCCTGTTCCACAGTGTGGCGCAGGGTATAAATATGGGAAACATTTAAATCTGAAGCAATTATAAGGAAACTTCGCAAAAGTTTATTTACGATTTATCGCTCGATATATATGTATTCGAAGTTTAGGAAAATTAGAGTCATTTTTACAACTTTTCGACTAAGCAGTGGCGATTTTACAAGGAAAATGTTTGTATTTTGACCATTTTTGTCGAAATCAGAAAAACATATATATGGGAGCTATATCTAAATTTGAACCGATTTCAATCAAATATGGCACACATGACTATATTATTAATTGTACTCCTAGTGCAAAATTTCAACCAAATTGGGCCAAAACTCTGGCTTCTGGGGTCATATAAGTCCATATCGGGCGAAAAATATATATGGAAGCTATATATAAATCTGAACCGATTTCAATCAAATTTGGCACACATGACTATACTACCAATTGTACTCCTTGTGCAAAATTTCAAGCTAATCGGGTAAAACTCTGGCTTCTGGGTCCATATAAGTGCATATCGGGCGAAAGATATATATAGGTGCTATATCTAAATCTGAATCGATTTCAACCAAATTTGGCACACATAGCTACAATGCTAAATCTACTCCCTGTGCAAAATTTCAACCAAATTGGGCCAAAACTCTGGCTTCTGGGTCCATATAAGTGCATATCGGGCGAAAGATATATATGGGAGCTATATCTAAATCTGAATCGATTTCAACCAAATTTGGCACGCATAGCTACAATGCTAAATCTACTCCCTGAGCAAAATTTGAACCTAATTGGGCCAAAACTCTGGCTTTTAGGACCATATTAGTACATATCGGGTGAAAGATATATATGGGAGCTATATCTAAATCTGAACCGATTTCAATCAAATTTTTCACACTTGACTATACTACTAATTGTACTCCTAGTGCAAAATTTCAACCAAATTCGGCCAAAAATCTGGCTTCTGCGGCCATATAAGTCCATATCGGGCGAAAGATATATATGGGAGCTATATCTAAATCTGAACCGATTTCTTCCAAAATTAATAGGGTTTTATTCTGATCCAAATTAGGAACATGTGCCAAATTTGAAGGCGATTGGACTTAAATTGCGACCTAGACTTTTATCACAAAAATGTGTTCACAGACAGACGGACGGACGGACGATGGACAGACGGACATGGTTATATCGACTCAGGGACCCACCCTGAGCATTATTGCCAAAGACACCATGTGTCTATCTCGTCTCCTTCTGGGTGTTACAAACATATGCACTAACTTATAATACCCTGTTCCACAGTGTGGCGCAGGGTATAAAAATATAATGTGCATCTAATTAATAAATGACCTCTAAAGCCATAACAATGACAATGGCTGAAATATCCATAACATCGATCTGGAATATTTCCATAACAAATGAACATCGAAATTATCATGTTCATCGTGGACTACTAGAAATGCCATGTTTTGTTTTCAATAAACAGAGATACGATGCTGCAGTGGAGTGATGTTCCATGCAGTTCGTTTTCATCTCTTCAGTGGGTGTATAAGTAAATTTTCAATTCTCCATAAAAAATACAACCAGCTGCACTTAACGATGACACGACTCTACAGGAAGTGCAATGATATTGAAAATATAAACACCAAAGGGTGTCTGATAGGTATTGCAACCAAGTTGTTTCAAGTAGTTTTCATTTCTAAACTGCTCATCAGGCAGCTGTCACCTTTATTGCAGTGATAGTGGATTTTATTCTTTAAAGGCGTACAAAAGCATACACACAAACAAATTTTTTTCTGATTCAATCACGAAATTAATTGATCCAATTAATTTTTTAATTGGAATGTCTTCAATCACAGAAATGATAGTATCAATTAAAAAATTAATTGACGGACAATTAAAAATTAATTGATATAATTAAAAAATTAATTGATACTATTAATTTTTGTGATTGATTTTTGTTTCAATTAAAAAATTTGTTGATTCAATCAAATTTTTAATTAAATATTTTTTAAAACTCAATTAAAATTTTAATTGGAAAAATTTCCGTGAAAACTTTTTCTGTGGATAATATTCAGAAATAAAGTTATTCACGATGGAATTCAAGCGTGTTAAATAGTGGGATTGTTTTATATCTGGCTGGAAAACAACAAGTGGCTATCGTTAGATCCCTGCAATATTTAAATGTGAATCGTTTGTTTCTCGTGTTGCATCGCACCATACAACCGGATGAAAAAGCAATAGCAACACTAGAAATGATCCGAAAAGTGAAGGTCAGTTTTAATCGAATCTACGCCGCGGGGGAGAAAACTTGCTCGTGAGCATCACAAACAAAGTTAGACTGGAAAGTGTCAAGGAGTTGCATCGCTTGGACGAAAGTAGCCAGTTATTGCACTGAAAAAAATATTGTCGTAAAGTCAAAGATTTCATGTCTCTAAAATACGAATGCATATTTTGCTTAGCATAGAAGACGCATTTCTCTAATATAAAGTTTTTTCCCTTGTTCAAAAGCCGATAAACTTTTCAATGAAGTCATATTGTTCTTATAATTAAGTGATTTCACTTAAAAATGGGTATCATAACATGAAAGAAAAAATGTTTGGGCTAAGGTCAACTTGACTTTAATAATTCAGAAAAATTCTTTAAATTTAATGAAATTGTCTTTAAATTTGTCGTCTTTTGGCATCTTGACTACAAAGCAAAAAATTGTTCAAATATAGGGCATGTTTTTAAAAACTTTATTTTAAAGACGTTTTTTACTTGAAACATAACATAGAATAATCTCTACTGGAGCCGAGTCTTAATTTGGAAAATAAAGTTGTTGTTAACTCGTTTTTGAAGGACTTTGACAGCATATGAAGAAAAAAAGCTGAAAAGGCGAACAATTAAAATTTTCTTCCTAGAAGCAAGTACACAAAACCCAAATTTAAAAGAGAATTGGAATTCTCCGCTACTTTGGCTTGGAATCAATACCAAAATTTTTAAAGTAAAGACAAAATCTTTGGAAGCGGGCATGCTTTTTTTTCAGTGTGAATTTGGCTTTCTTCTCATTCCAAAATTGAGCAGTTGGTCAACAAACACAATGACCGGCTTTACTTGCCAAATAGATGAAAATGTACGCCTTCGATTGGCCACCAGGACTCAGGCGCCGCCGATGATAATGGGCTATGTCCTAAGATAGTATTGAAGCCCTGTGTAAAGAAACAACAGAAAACCATTGCCATTCATCATTCAAAAAAGTTTACTTGCAGTCGAAGGCGGAATACGATCACACCAAAATCATTAACGGAAGGTAAAAATATTTTGATCTATACACAGGGGAGGAATATGATCACTCCAGACATGTTTCACGAGCAAAATGTTATTTTTGGACGGTGGACATAGAACATGTTTGTCGCGATTATGTTTATATTTCAACAAGTAAGGAAAGTCTAAAGTCAGACGGGGCCGGCGATTTAACAAGGAAAATGTTGATATTTTTACCATTTTTGTCGAAATCAGAAAAACATATATATGGGAGCTATATCTAAATCTGAACCGATTTCAATCAAATTTAACACACATGACTATACTACTAATTGTACTCCTTGTGCAAAATTTCAAGCTAATCGGGATAAAACTCAGGCTGCTGGGTCCATATTAGTGCATATCGGGCGAAAGATATATATGGGAGCTATATCTAAATCTGAATCGATTTCAACCAAATTTTGCACACTTGACTATATGACTAAGTGTTATGTTTGTATAAAATTTCAAGCAAATTGGTATACAACTCTGGCTGCTGGGTCCATATTAGTACATATCGGGCGAAAGACATATATGGGAGCTATATCTAAATCTGAACCGATTTCTTCCAAAATCAATAGGGTTATATTCTGACCCAAATTAGGAACATATGCCAAAGTTGAAGGCGATTGGACATAAATTGCGACCTAGTCTTCGATCACAAAAATGTGTTCACAAACAGACGGATGGACGGACAAACGGACATGGTTATATCGACTCAGGGACCCACCCTGAGCATTATTGGCAAAGACACCATGTGTCTATCTCGTCTCCTTCTGGGTGTTACAAACATATGTATTATGTATTATTTGGAATCCTTATATGGTTAAATATTCAAATAGAATTGAACAGATACAAAGAAGGTTTTTGAAATTTGCTCTTAGGTCAATTAATTTCTCTATTCCTGAACCATCTTATTTGGATAAATGCAGACTTATAGCTCTTAAATCGCTTGAGAACAGAAGAATGCTTCAGTCGCAAATGTTTCTTTATATAATTATAAATGGTCTAGTGGATTGCTCTGATTTGCCTAACCTTTTGTCTTTGAATGTGCCTCCTAGGTTACTGCGTCATAATAAGTTCTTTCATATTCCATTACATAGAACGAATTATTCTATTAATGAACCTATAACAAGGGCTTTAAAAGAGTTCAATAGAATCAATGAATACAATTTGGATATAATGATCAACATAGAAGAATTCGCTGATTTATTAGATCTAATATATTTTTAGTTATAAGTTCTAGTCTGTAAGGAATGTTGTTGTTCCATAGACTGAAATAAATAAATAAATAAATAAATAAATATACACTAACTTATAATACTCTGTTCCACAGTGTGGCGCAGGGTATAAAAATTATTTATCTGAGATCGGCAACCAGTATATGTTTGCCAACCATGTATATGCGGCTTCTTTAAAATAATGACATTTTAGAGACCAATATAGCTTTAAATCTAACATTATTAAACTAAAATTTGGATACAGTTTTATCGAATTTTAATTTTCTTTTTGCGATATATTAACAAAGCTATTCATATACAATCAAATGTCAGTAACAAATACTTCGAAGTAAAAAATGTTTTCTTTATTCCAAAAAAACTTTAAACCAAAGATGTTAAATCCTCAAAATAAGTCTTAGCCTATAATAAAAGATTTTTATCTTTCAGTCAAAGATTCCGTATCTAAGTTAAATTAAAGCTTATTTCTTTAAATCAAAAATATTTTTCTTTACTTTAAGGAAAATTTTCTTTAATTCAAAGGCATACGACTTTAACGTAGGGACATACATTTCAAAAATTCGTGTCCTAAATTTAATGAAAAGAATTTTTCAACCAAAGATTATAAACTTTCTTTTAATTAAAATTTCATTATCCTAAAGAAATTTGTCCTTAAATTGTGTAAATTGCGTTTCCTCAGCACTCGTCAACCAAGATCTCATTTCACAATGTCTAACAAAATCACCGGATCTCAATCCGTAGAACTTTTGCACCTTGGGCATTTTGGAAACTAAGGTTGGCACTAAAATGTCAATGCGTCGATCATTTCAAGACAGCCGTTTTCGCCGGTAATGGGCCAAAATATCCCAAAGCCACTTTTATGAAACGTGTAAGGGCTTTGTCGGACGGGCAATTCCAACAAATCTAAACTGATTCAAAATTTTTATGTTCTTACTGACATTTTTTTTGCTTTTGAACAATACAATTAAAATAGATGAATAAAAATATAAGTCTTTAGTTTATTGCATTACATATTCGCCATCCGGTTGACTTTGAAAAATTCACATGTCACACTAATAATATCGATGATAAGTTTGGCAGACATGAAGTTTTAATTGCATACCATAAATACGAAGGCGGTTCGGAAACTTCTTAGCCTATCAATGAAAGAGAATAGTTAGTTTTTCAAAAATATTTTTATTTTTAAATATAATCTCCTGAAACTTCAATACACTTAGTCCAATGCTTTTTTAGCAGTTCTATCCCTTGAATAAAATAGTTTTTCTCAAGGTCTTCAAAATAGTGGTTTACAACTGTAATTGCATCTTCATTTGAGGTAAAACGCTTGCCAGCAAGGATTTTTTTTAGATTTGGGAACAAGTAAAAGTCACTGGGAGCTAAATAAGGAGAATAAGGTAGGTGGTCAAGCAACTCGTACTTCAATTCGTTGATTTTAGCTATTGTTAAAACATACTTGTGCGCTGGTGCGTTGTGCTGATGAAAAATTATTTTTGTGTTGTAAGCCAGGACGTTTTTCTCGAATTTGTACATTTAATTGATCCAAAAGGTTGCAATAGTACTCTGAATTTATTGTTTTACCCTTTTGCAGATAGTCAATCAATAAAATACCTTTGAAGTCCCAAAAAACCGTTGCCATAACCTTACCAGCCTATTGAATATTTATTGCCTTCTTTGGGGCACTTCCTCCAGTTTCAGTTCATTGTTTGGATTGTTCTTTTGCCTCTGGAGTATAGTGGTGGATCCATGCCGCATCAACAGTTATGAATCGACGTTTAAAATCCATTTTATTTCGCTTAAAACGATCCAAACAAGCTTGAGAAATGTTCATTCTTATGCGTTTTTGATCGACTATTAACAAATGCGGCACCCATCTTGCACAAAGCTTTTTCATCTGTAGTTCTTCATGCAAAATTAAATGGACTCGATCATTTGAGATGCCCATAATATTAGCAATTTCACGCACTTTTATTCGTCGATCATTTAATACCATATAATGCACTTTGGCTACAATTTCTGTTGATGTTGCTGTTTTTGGACGTCCACTACGTGGTTCATCTTCAATGCTTGTACGACCACGTTTAAATTCAGCAACCCAATTTGTTACTGTTGCATATGAAGGAGCACTTTCACCTAACACATTCGCCATATCATTATGAATTTCTTTTCCCGATAAACCTTTTTTATGTAAATATTTAATGACAGCACGCATTTCTAATTTTTCCATTGTAAAAAATTGCGAATGCGTATTTTTTGAACACATGTTTCTATATGAAGGAGTTGCCTGATCGAAACAAAATTTAACATGTCTTCATAACAGAGATGGAAGTTTCCAAAACACTTAACTTTTTCTGTTTATACCGCGCTTTTGGTGCTAGGCTAAGAAGTTTCTGAACTGCCCTCGTATGTTTTTCTGATTTCGGCAAAAATGGCGAAAATACCAACATTTTTGTGGTAAAATCGCCAGTGCTAAGTCGAAAACTTGTAATAATGATTTAAATTTTCCTATACTTCTAATATATATCTATTGACCGATAAATCACAAATAAACACACTTTTGCAAAGTCGCCTGAAAACTGCTTCAGATTTAAATGTTTTCCATATTTTTATACCCTCCATCATAGGATGGGGGTATATTAACTTTGTCATTCCTTTTGTAACACATCGAAATATAGCTCTAAGACCCCATAAAGTATATATTTTCTGGGTCGTGGTGAAATTCTGAGTCGATCTAAGCATGTCCGTCCGTCCGTCTGTTGAAATCACGCTAACTTCGGAACGAAACAAGCTATCGACTTGAAACTTGGCACAAGTAGTTGTTATCGATGTAGGTCGGATGGTATTGAAAATGGGCCATATCGGTCCACTTTTACGTATAGCCCCCATATAAAGGGACCCTCAGATTTGGCTTGTGGAGCCTCTAAAAGAAGCATATTTCATCCGATCCGGCTGAAATTTGGTATATGGTGTTGGTATATGGTCTCTAACAACCATGCAAAAATTGGTCCACATCGTTCCATAATTATATATAGCCCCCATATAAACCGATCCCCAGATTTGGCTTGCGGAGCCTCAAAGAGAAGCAAATTTCATCCGATCCGGCTGAAATTTGGTACATGATGTTGGTATATGGTCTCTAACAACCATGCAAAAATTGATCCACATCGGTCCATAATTATATATAGACCCCATATAAACCGATCTCCAGATTTGGCTTGCGAAGCCTCAAAGAGGAGCAAATTGCATCCGATCCGGCTGAAATTTGGTACATGGTATTGGTATATGGTCTCTAACAACCGTGCAAAAATTGGTCCACATCGGTCCATAATTATATATGGAGCCCATATAAACCGATCCCCAGATTTGGGTAGCGGAGCCACAAAGAGAAGCAAATTTCATCCGATCCGCCTGAAATTTGGTACTGATATTGGCATATAGTCTCTAACAACCATGCAAAAATTGGTCCACATCGGTTCATAATTATATATAGCCCCCAATAAACCGAACCCCAGATTTGGCTTGCGAAGTCTCCAAGAGAAGCAAATTTCATCGAATCCGGTTGTAATTTGGAACATGGTGTTAGTATATGATCTTTAACAACCGTGCCAGAATTGGTCCATATCGGTCCATAATTATATATAGCCCCCATATAAAACGTTCTCCAGATTTGACCTCCGGAGCCTCTTGGAGGAGCAAAATTCATCCAATCCGGTTCAAATTAGGAACGTGGTGTTAGTATATGGTCGCTAACAACCATACCAAAATTGGTCCAATCACACAAGAATTGGTCCATATCTGTTCATAATCATGGTTGCCACTAGAGCCAAAAATAATCTACCAAAATTTTATTTCTATAGAAAATTTTGTCAAAATGTTATTTCTAAAGAAAATTTTGTCAAAATTTTATTTCTAAAGAAAATTTTGTCAAAATTTTATTTCTAGTGAAAATTTTGTTAAAATTTTATTCGGTTCATTAAAAAATTTTCATCATTGTCAACATTTTATTTCCATAGAAAATTTTGTCAAAATTGTATTTCTATAGAAAATTTTGTTCAAATTTTATTCGGTTCATAATCATGGTTGCCACTCGAGCCAAAAATAATCTACCAAGATTTTATTTCTATAGAAAAATTTGTCAAAAGTTTATTTCTATAGAAAATTTTGTTAGAATTTTATTTCTGTAGAAATTTTTGTCAACATTTTCTTTTTATAGAAAATTTTGTCAAAATTTTTATTTCTATAGAAAATTTTGTGAAAATTTTATTTCTATAGAAAATTTTGTTAAAATTTTATTTCTGTAGAAAATTTTGTCAAAATTTTATGTGTCCTTTGTCAAACTGAATTATATACGTATTGGATCGATCTTTTTATACCCACCACCATAGGATGGGGGGTATATTAACTTTGTCATTCCGTTTGTAACACATCGAAATATTGCTCTAAGACCCCATAAAGTATATATATTCTGGGTCGTGGTGAAATTCTGAGTCGATCTGAGCATGTCCGTCCGTCCGTCCGTCCGTCCGTCCGTCCGTCTGTTGAAATCACGATAACTTCCGAACGAAACAAGCTATCGACTTGAAACTTGGCACAAGTAGTTGTTATTGATGTAGGTCGGATGGTATTGCAAATGGGCCATATCGGTCCACTTTTACGTATAGCCCCCATATAAACGGACCCCAAAATTTGGCTTGCGAGGCCTCTAAGAGAAGCAAATTTCATCCGATCCGGCTGAAATTTGGTACATGGTGTTAGTATATGGTCTCTAACAACCATGCAAAAATTGGTCCACATCGGTCCATAATTATATATAGCCCCCATATAAACCGATCCCCCGATTTGGCTTGCGAGGCCCCTAAGAGAAGCAAATTTCACCCGATCCGGCTGAAATTTGGTACATGGTGTCAGTATATGCTCTAACAACCATGCAAAAATTGGTCCACATCGGTCCATAATTATATATAGCCCCCATATAAACCGATCCCTCGATTTGGCTTGCGAGACCGCTAAGAGAAGCAAATTTCATCCGATCCGGCTGAAATTTTGTACGTGATGTTAGTATATGGTCTATAACAACCATGCAAAAATTGGTCCACATCGGTTCATAATTATATATAGCCCCCATATAAACCGATCACCAGATTTGACCTCCGGAACCTGTTGGAAGACCAAAATTCATCTGATTCAGTTGAAATTTGGTACGTGGTGTTAATATATGGCCTCAAACTCCCATGCAAAAATTGGTCGATATCGGTCCATAATTATATATAGGCCCCATATAAACCGATCCCCAGATTTGACCTCCAGAGCCCCTTGGAAGAGCAAAATTCTTGCCATTCGGTTGAAATTTGGTACGTGATGTTAGTATATGGTATCCAACAACCATGCAGGAATTGGTTCCTATCAGTCCATAATTATATATAGCTCCCATATAAACCGATCCCCAGATTTGACCTCCGGTGCCTTTTGGAGAAGCAAAATTCATCCGATATGCTTGAAATTTGGTACGTGGTGGTAGTATATGATATTTAACAGCCATGCCAAAAGTGGTCCACATCAGTCCATAATCGTACATAGCCCCATATAAACCGATCCCGAGATTTGGTTTTGGAACCTCTTGGAAGAGCAAATTTCATCCGAGTGAGTTGAAATTTGGTACATTGTGCTAGTATATGGTCGTTAACAACCATGCCTAACTAGGTTCATATCGGTCTATAGTTATATATGGCCCTCAGATAAATCGATCCCCAATCACACAAAAATTGGTCCATATCAAGTTCATAATTGTATATAGCCCCCATATAAGCGACCCCCATATTTCAATTCTGGTTCTCTACGTACAAAAAGTCCATATCGATTCGTAATTATTTGTAGACTTAACTATACATAACTTTTTTGTCTAATATATACCATGTATGGACTAAATCACAGTCTTTCGTAGAAGTTTCTACGCAATCCATGGTGGTGGGTACATAAGATTCGGCCTGGCCGAACTTGCGGCCGTATGTACTTGTTTGATTTAATATATACCACGTATGGACTTACATACAATTTAAAAGATGGTATTAGGAGGTTTTAAGATACCTTGCCATCGGCAAGCGTTACCGGAACTTAAGTAATTCGATTGTGGATGGCAGTGGTTAGAAGAAGTTTCTACGCAATCCATGATGGAGGGTACATAAGCTTCGGCCTGGCCGAACTTACGGCCGTATATACTTGTTATATGTATACAACGTAACGGTTTTTCATTTGTTTATGAACTTAAGTTTTAAACCCTGATATTTTGCAATAATGAATTGTTTTTTATGTTTGCTTTATGGATATATATTTAATTATTTATTTTTTATGGATAAAAGGCTGAATTACTTTTATTCTTCAAGTTGTTTATTATGTCCACCCATATACATACATAATTAAGTGGACTTAGGAGTAAGTATGAGCAAGTTTTAATTCGTTTTACGTCGTTTCGATTAACGTCGTCAAATTCCGGAACCAATCACGACGTAAATCGAGGGATTACTGTATGATCACGATAAACAAGTTTCTTCTCTGTGTGCCCGAAATTGTACATGCCTTGTAACTCTGACCACCCTCACCATTTAATGGCTATTGCTTAAAGATGAGTGGTAGCAAATAAAAAAAAATCCCAGAGAGAAGAGAACTAATTCAAAACAGATCCCCTCTCTCTATATATATAGTGACCTACCCCACAATAAAGCTCAAAAGTCAAAGCTTTTATCAAAACAAAATAGTTGTCATAGCTCTTAGCCACATTTAGGGCCAGTGAACATATTTTTTTGGCGAAATGCACCACAAAGAAATTGACAATGAGCGGTTACCAAAACACACGCACACACACATATACACAAACATAAAAGAAACTCATTGTTTTCAAAAAGGCATGGATAGGTAGGTTAAATGACGGCATAATGCAAAGCAAAGAGCAAAAAGAGACAAAGTAAATGATGGCTCGATCCATGGATTTTTCGACCAACAAAAAAAACTTAATGTCTTAGTCTTAAGTGAAGCTTAAAACGGAACACACGTCTCATATACAAAGCAATAAATACGATTCTCATAAATATCACAAGAAATTGGGTTAAATGTAATCAACAAAAGAAAATTATTTTAAGCATTTTGAGTTTAACTAAATAACATCTTAGGCAAAAAGAGAGTTTGATCTCTTCCAAAAAACTAGGTGGTACTAAACGAAGAAATCGGTTTATATTAAGTGCATATACAAATATCATGAAATTAAAGTGCATAATTATTGAAGTGTTTTCTGTGGTTTAAAAAAAACCAAAAAAAAGTTATTGCAAAAGAAAAATGTTTACAAAAAATGCCATATAATTACATCAAAATAAATCAAATAAATTTTCGTGTAATATAGATATTCTATAGGCAGAAAAAATATATTTTTTTCTAGCAACGTGAAATCATTCATTTATATATGTTAAACTATGAATTTATTGCTATAGTGATTGTGGTCCAATTGGCATTAAGAATTTTATTTAATCTAATAAAAATTGCTTTATCTCTGGCTCAGCAGAATATCACATATATCACCGTCACCATGGGTTGCATGCAAAGAAATCTCTTAAAGAAATTTTTCATCACTTGTATAGTTCATAATATAATAGAATCGGGCTTCAGGAAAATAATATCGACCTTTGATAGTCAATTTACTTATAAAGATAAACAGAGATTTTTGTTGAGTCATTTAAAGAAAGAAAATTTTATTAAAATTGTGTCAAAGAAATTGTTTCGCTTATATAACAAAATTGTATGATTAGAACGTTTAATAATTGCATGAAATGTTTCGTGTTTACGTCTAAGATACATTATAGTAATGAAAGAGAACGAGAAATGGTACGTTTTTCGTATTCATTTTGCACAATAAGTGATATTTCAGCAACTTAAAGAAAGATAAACTATGACGATGTTTTTCAATTGTTGCTTAATTAATTGATAGAAATTGTCAGGAAAAAAACTGATGGCATAATGAAAATTTTATTAAAATTGGAACAACTAAATTTTATCCATTACGACAGCTAAAAAAAATATCATGACGAAATTTCTTCGCTGGCATAACGAATTTATTAATAAGATAATAAAAACGTTTTATAACAATATGAAACACTACATTAGCAAGTCTAAGATTCATTATCACAGGATACTTCGAGGATATCGTATAAAATTTCACAGATATTTTCTATAATATTGAATATTCGTTTTGTTTTGTTATTGTTGGTTTTTTTTCCTTTAATCATTGTTGTTGTTTTTGATTTCAGCTTAAAACCATGCATTGATTAAGCTACAACTGTAGCTTAACCAACAGAGGAAAATAATGTTTGTCAAATTTATTTGGGCAAAGCCCTATAGACTGCAAGATAGTTGGATGGACGCACGTTTCGGAATTACCACATTCCTCATCAGTATCCTCTACCTGCAGCAAAACTATCAACCAATTATCAGAATAAATTCAAGCAGTTCACTAAACCCAAAAGTGAACCACACTTGAACCGAGCTATATAGAAATTGTCAGGAAACAAACTGATGGCATAATGAAAATTTTATTAAAATAGGAACAACTAAATTTTAGCCATTACGACAGCTACAATTGTAGTTTAGTCAATGCATGGTTTTAAACTGAAATCAAAAACAACAACAATGAATATTGAATATTTTCTAAAAAATTTAAATTTTAAGGAAATTTTCTATAAAAACCAAATTGCAACAAATTTTCTGTAAACATCGTTTGAAATTTTCCATAAAAACTAAATTTCAAGGAAATTTTCTATAAAAAAATAACTTGACTCACATATTCTATAAATAGTGTCGAGGAAATTTTTTAAAAAAATCACACTACGAAAATTTTTTAAATCAAAAATTCAAGAAAATTTGCTAGAAAAATAAAATTTCAAGGAAATTTTGTATAAAAATATAATTTCACTGATATTTTCTATAAAAACTAAAATGTCTTGGAAATTTTCTATAAAAATCAAATTTTGAGAAATTTGCTATAAAATCAAAAGTCGAAAATATTTTCTATAAACATCTAACTTCGAGGAAATTTTCTATTAAAATCAAATTCCGAGAATATATTGAAGAAATTTTCTATAGCAATCACATTTCAGTGAAAATTTTAATAAAACCTTAAATCAGAAAATTTCAATAAGAATTTAATTCAGAAAATTTTAATAAAAATTTAATTTTTGCAGATGTTTTTATAAAAATTGAATTCCCAAGAAATTCCATATAAAATATAACTTCGAGAATATAAAATTGTCTATAGCAATCCAATATCACTGATATAATGATGATTTTTGATAAAATTGAAATTTCCCTGATATTTTTATAAAAATTAAATTGTGTAGCAAATTTTCTGTAAAAACCAAAATTCATGGAAATGTTCTATAAATGTTCTATATATTTTGAGAAATTTTTCTATAAAAATCAAATATACAGGAAATTAAAAAAAAATAATTTTGCGTATTTTTTCTATAAAATTTTAATTCCAAAGAAATTTCCTACAAAAATATAATTTTGAAATTTCCCTGATATTTCTATAAAAATTAAATTGTGTAGCAAATTTTCTGTAAAAACCAAAATTCATGGAAATATTCTATAAATGTTCTATATATTTTGAGAAATTTTTCTATAAAAATCAAATATACAGGAAATTAAAAAAAAATAATTTTGCGTATTTTTTCTATAAAATTTTAATTCCAAAGAAATTTCCTACAAAAATACAATTTTGAAAAGTACCAAATTTCGTGGAAATGTTCTAAAAAATTCCGAGGTAATTTTCTATACAATTTGGAGAAAATTTTCTATTAAAAAAAAAACAAATTTTGAAGATAGTTGATTTGACAAACATACTTTTCCTCTGTTGGTTAAGCTACACTTGTAGTTTAGTCAATGCATGGCTTTAAGCTGAGATCAAAAACAACAATAACGATTGAAGAGAAGCCAACAATAACAAACAAAACGAATGAAGATAGAGGAAGCACGCTCAAAAACAAACCCAGCCAAATACATTCAAATCGATGATTTGAGTTTGGCAAAGGATAAGAGATATGCTGGCAAATTTGTTTAGGCAGTAGCCGACTATCAAACCCTTTTTCGGGAGGTTCAAGTGTAGTTCACTTTGGGTTGAGTGAATTACCCGAATTTATTCTGATAATTGGTTGATAGTTTTGCTGCAAGTAGAGGATGCTGATGAGGAATGTGGTAATTCCGAAACAGCTGTACATCCAACCATCTTGCAGTCTATAGGGCTTTGCCCAAATAAATTTGACAAGCATACTTTTCCTCTGTTGGTTAAGCTACACTTGTAGTTTAGTCAATGCATGGCTTTAAGCTGAGATCAAAAACAACGATAGTTGATATATTCTATAAAAATGTAAATGTCTTGGAAATTTTCAATTAAAATCAAATCACTTCTGTAAAAAACAAATCCTTTACCAACCATCTTATTTCAAGTTTTTATAAAAATAAAATTTCAACGAAATTTTCTATAAAAATGTTTACTATATATTCTATGAAAATCGTTTTAAGAGGAAATTTTCTATAAACATTAAAATTTTATGATTTTTTTATAAAAATAAAAATGTTACTGATATTTTCTTACAAATCAAGTTTTGAAGAAATTTTTATAAATATCTTATTTCGAGAATATTTTCTATATAAATCAATTTTTCAACGATATTTTCTTTAAAAATCAAATTTCGAGAAAATTTTTAAGAAAAAATATAGAATGTTGTGCAGCAATTATATTATGATTGATGCCCTTTCTGAAATGAACTTCATGCAATTTGTATAATTAAACAGAGACAAGGATTAATTAGTCTACATTCCTAGGGAAATATTACGAAATTCATGTGCCATTGGTAATTACCTTGAGCTGTAACAAAGATTACCCATCGATAGACCAGTAAATTGATATTAAATTAATTCATTGATTCTCAACCGCATGAAGGGAGAAAGAGGAAGAAATGAACGAAATAGACAGTGCCGTTTTGTGTTAAAAACAAGAACTTGTGTATACGCTCACATCGAATCATCAACAGTCGCGTGCTCCTAATTACCCTCAGTGGATGATTGTTTAAAACAGGATGATTATTATCTGCTCATGGATATTCATCACGTAACTCTTCTATGGCCAATGTGACAACTCGGCGAAGTTTAAGGCCCATTGCAGTTTAAGCTTCAGTTTCACTTTAACCGTGGCTAAGGCCAACCTTGCCCAAAACAAACATTGTCGCCAAAAGCTAGACCAAATAATAAAAACTAAAACAAAACAGAAAAACCGCAATAGTGTGACCTTGAAACAAGCTCTTGAATTGAATAACAACGATAAATCGATCTCTAGTGTTATCAATACTAAATTGTGTGGTGTGTGTTTGGAAATTTATGTAGATCATAGATGAAATTGTATTCCAAAATATTTAAATCGTCCCCCGTTTGGATAACTTAAAAATCTTTACACTTTCTGTAACATTCGATTGTCGGTTGATAGGTCAATGTGATTACTTGTTGCTGGATTTCCATTAACATTTTATCAAATATTTAAAAATTACAACAACAACAACGACAACGACAAAACACCGCAACCTAAACAACAGCCAAAAAACAAGTTTTAGCCAAGTTAAGTTTTCTTTACACCAAGTGATCAAATTCATTGCCACTTCAAAGCCGCTACCACCTTAGCTCCTCAAGCTCACATTGATCTTGTATGCAACCGTCACAGGGCTACTGGTGTAAGCGGCGCTCTTGTTTGTTTTATTTAAAATTTTTTTACTTTGTGTTTTTATACCCTCCACCATAGAATGGGGCGTTTGCCAACTTTGTCATTGCGTTTGTAACATATAGAAATATTTTTCTCAGACCCCATAAAGTGAAATTCTGAGTTTATGTAGCGATGCCTGTTCATAGGTATATTGGAATCACGCTTACTTCCGATCGAAATTACCTACCGGCTTGGTCAATATAGGCTCTCTAACTACACAGAAAACATATCGCTAAAATTGTTCCAAACAAAAATTTTAAAAATATTCAATTAAATTTGAAAAATGTTAAATTAATTTAAAAATCTATTAAATAAAATTTTAATTGAATCAACTAAATTTTAAGTGAATTAAAAAAAAAATAATAAAAAAATAATTCTATCAATTAGTTGTTTAATTGAATGAATTATTTTTTAATTGACATTGGTGATTAAAACTACCATTCCTTTGATTAAAGAAATTTCAATTAATTTGATCATTTAATTTAATAAATTTTTTAATCTGCATTTTTCAATTTAGCAAATAATGTTAAGGAGTTTTAAGATACCTCGACATTTGCAACTATTAGCTCCACCAAAGTAACTTAATTGTGAATGATAGTCTTTTGAAAAGCTTGGTATGCAATCCATAGTGGAGGGTATAAAAGATTCGGCCTAGCCAAATTTTCGACCTATATACTTCATTTCTTTTTTTGCTTGCCGTTTATTCCAAAATCACTTCGACACTTCCAGCATGGTTGTACAGTGGGATAAATTGTGTAAAATTTAACGGTAAATTATTTAAAACAATACTAAAATATTCGGATTAAATTTTGATGAATTTTTTGTACAAAAATTGATAAATATTTTCACAGAAACAAAATTTCGAGGAATTAAAATGTCGACCTTATTTTCACTAAAGAATTGAATTTTGCATAAATTTCTATAGAAATAAAATTTTGGCAAAATTTTCTCTATAAAAAAATTTTTCGATGAGAACAAATTTCAAATAAATTTTCGACGAAACTTTCTATAGAAATAAAAATTTTCTATATAAATCAAATTTTGACAAAATTTTCCATAGATATCAAATTTTGACAAAATTTTCCATAGAAATCAAATTTTGACAAAATTTTCCATAGATATCAAATTTTGACAAAATTTTCCATAGAAATCAAATTTTGACAAAATTTTCCATAGAAATAAAATTTTGACCAAATTTTCTATAGAAATAAAATTTTCACAAGATTTTCCATAGAAATAAAATTTTGACTAAAGTTTCTAAAGAAAACGAATTTTGACAAAATTTTCGTACGAAATAACATTTTGAAAAAATTTTCTATAGTAATACATACAATATTGACAAAATTTTCTCTAGAAATACAATTTTGACAAAATTTTCTCCAGAAATACAATGGTGACAAAATTTTCTATATAAATACAATTTTTATAGAAACAAAATTTCGAGGAAATTTTATAAGGAAATAAAATGTCGACCTTATTTTCACTAAAGAATTGGATTTTGCATAAATTTCTATAGAAATAAAATTTTGGCAAAATTTTCTCTATAAAAAAATTGTTCGATGAAAACAAATTTCAAATAAATTTTCGACGAAACTTTCTATAGAAATAAAAATTTTCTATATAAATAAAATTTTGACGAAATTTTCCGTAGAAATCAAATGTTGACAAAATTTTCCATAGAAATAAAATTTTGACAACATTTTCTATAGAAATAAAATTTTCACAAAATTTTCCATAGAAATAAAATTTTGACAAAAGTTTCTAAAGAAAACGAATTTTGACAAAATTTTCGTACAAAATAAAATTTTGACAAAATTTTCTATAGAAATAAAATGCTGACAAAATTTTCTATAGTAATACATACAATTTTGACAAAATTTTCTCTAGAAATACAATTTTTACAAAATTTTCTCCAGACATACAATTTTGACGAAATTTTCTATATAAATACAATTTTTACCAAATTTTTCATAGAAAAAAAATTTCTAAGTAAACAAATTTTCTAAGACAAAAAATTTGGGAAATTTTTCTAAGAATAAAAATTAGGTAAAATTTTCTACAGAAATAAAATTTTGACATTTTAAAAAAAAAATTTTTTTGACAAAAATTTCGTACGAAATAAAATTTTGACAAAATTTTCTAAAAAAATTGGTAAAATTTTCGATAGAAATCAAATGTTGACAAAATTTTCTATAGTAACAGGCTGGTTTAATGCCCAAATCATTACAAAACAAGTATATACGGCCGTAAGTTCGGCCAGGCCGAATCTTATGTACCCTCCACCATGGATTGCATAGAAACTTGTAATAAAGACTGTCATCTACAATCGAATTACTTGGGTTGCGGTAACACTTGCCGATGACAAGGTATCTTAAAACTTCTTAACCGTCTTCTCAATATAAAAAAATAAAAAAGGTCGATTAAATACGTATATAATTCAGTTTGACAAAATTTTCTATAGAAATAAAATTTTGACAAAATTTTCTATAGAAATAAAATTTTGACAATATTTTCTATAGAAATAAAATTTTGACAAAATTTTCTATAGAAATAAAATTTTGACAAAATTTTCTATAGAAATAAAATTTTGACAAAATTTTCTATAGAAATAAAATTTTGGCAAAACTTTCTGTAGCAATAAAATTTTGAAAAAATTTTTTATAGAAATAAAATTTTGACAAAATTTTCTATAGAAATAAAATTTTGACAAAATTTTCTATAGAAATAAAATTTTGACAAAATTTTTTATAGAAATAAAATCTTGACAAAATTTTGTATAGCAATAAAATTTTGACAAAATTTTCTATAGTAATAAAATTTTGACAAAATTTACTTGGTAATAAAATTTCGATAACATTTTCTTTAGAAATAAAATTTTTGTAGATTTTTTTGGCGATCGGCTATATATAACTATAGACCGATATGGACCAATTTTGACATGGTTGTTAGCGGCCATATACTACCACAATGTACCAAATTTCACCACGTACCAAATTTCAACCGGATCGGATGAATTTTGCTCCTCCTAGAACTCCGGAGGTCAAATCTGAGGATCGGTTTATATATAATTATGAACCGATGTGGACCACTTTTTCTATGGTTGTTAGAGACCATATACTAACACCATATACCAAATTTATAGAATTAAAATTTTATAGAAATAAAATTTTGACAAAATTTTCCATAGACATTTTTTTCGCAATTTATTTGTATTATTTGTAATTTTCCGGCTTTTTAAAACCACATTTTAAGTTTTCATATTATTTTCCAATTAAACCCACTGTGCAAAGTTACTCATTACAACGTCTCCAATAATGTTATTGCAAAACCTTTAAATGTTGCTCTCTACTACTACTTCTTTGTGGTTTGTTATTATTGTTGTTGTTGTTTTTTTTTTTCTTTATTCTGGAATAAAACAAATTCATTTATTATTATTTTCAATAGTTTTTAGAGCAATCACCAAAACTATCTACCAAATCATTTTTAATATTAAATAGTGTTTTTTGTGCGAAATGAAAAATTTTTGAATTTTTATATGGAAATTATTTCTCGAAGTGTGTAGAAGAAGTCCATCTTCAAAAACACAAAAACAAATTTATCGTTAGCAATATACGAGTATTCCATTCAATGATCTACTCGCCATCGGTACGCTTTAAATACAGGCGTTTTACGATCGCTGCTTGTCTCAGATTGTGATTCGTTAACCGGTACCAGTTCTCAATCATCAATTTAAGCAAAATGCATAAAGTCACCCTACCTTGGCCTCTTTTTGGGGCATTTACTGGAATTTTACTATCGATGTTGGGTGCTTACTGTGGCTGGTCCCTGTTTCCCAATATGGTTCATAAGAAAGTTGAAGAGGTAAGTTTTTCAGATGCACATATACGAAAGTAAATATTATTTCTTTGCTACAAATATATATAATTTTGAAATACATTCATTTTAAAACTTTAGATTTTAATTTTTTTTAACAAAATGTAAAGACATAATAAAGAAGGAACTATACTTAAAGATGATTTTTTATATATTTAGACTTACATTGGAAAAATATTAACCTAGTATGAAAAATTATCCAAAATTCGTTAAAATAAGATAATTTTCTAAAAGTAAAGAAAAACAATTTTATTTTGGAGAAATAAAATTATAAGCTAACTGAGATATTGAATATTTAAGTTACCAAAAAAATCTTCCAAAATATTCCGAAACGTATTTTAAGGACCAAAGCTAAGTGTTTATATATTTAGGACTACACTGCAGATATATTGACCTGTTAATTAAAAATTTCTTTTAAATTAAGAAATTAAAATAAATTTCGTAATCTTTGATTTAAAATTTGTTGTTTTCGATAATTTTGGAACTACGATATTCCTCAGCATGCTCTATACAACCTAATAAGCTTATGTTTGATTGTAGGATATGACAGATTTCCATATACTAATTAACCAAGTGAAATAGGATTAAATAAAATTCAATACAGCTGTAAATCTAGGCCATTTTGTCTTTAAAATTCTAAAATAATAAATTTGTTGATGGAGGTTTAAAACATTTGCTTGAGCTTCAAGTGTTTGTTTAAATTTCGGGTATTTCTTACACAATGGGCACACACAATGGGCTACATGGAATGCATATTTAATGACGTTTATGTTCCATTTCGGATATGACCCCAAGCCGTCTTGGCATAAATATCACTTGTGACGCTTTGGCAAAACCATAAATTCTAAAATCCTATTGACACGTACACATTTTTTACGCTCATGGCCTAATGCTTGTAAATGTGAGCTTAAATTTTTCATATGGTCTTCTTATTTCAATTAGTCAGTTTTTTGTTTTGTTTCTATTAAAATGGATGACTAAATTGCCATTGAGTTCCATATGCATTGTAAATGATTCGAAATTATGGTCTTTGGGGTCGGGGTAAATACCATTGATCTCATGGATAGTGAGTCAAAAAAAAAAAACTTCAAAAGTTCGTGTCCTAAATGTAGTGAGCCACCGTGGTGCAATGGTTAGCATGCCCGCCTTGCATACACAAGGTCTTGGGTTCGATTCCTGCTTCGACCGAACACCAAAAAGTTTTTCAGCGGTGGATTATCCCACCTCAGTAATGCTGGTGACATTTCAAAGCTTCTCTAAGTGGTTTCACTGCAATGTGGAACGCCGTTCGGACTCGGCTATAAAAAGGAGGTCCCTTGTCATTGAGCTTAACATGGAATCGGGCAGCACTCAGTGATAAGAGAGAAGTTCACCAATGTGGTATCACAATGGACTGAATAGTCTAAGTGAGCCTGATACATCAGGCTGCCACCTAACCTAACCTAACCTAAATGTAGTGAACATTTTTTGAAGTAAATATAAACAAAAAAACTTTATTTATATTAAAATTGACTTTTTTGACATTTTTGCTTAATATTGTACAATCAGTTACATTAAAATTAATTTCTTTAAATCGTAAACATTTTTCAACTTTAAGGAAAATTTACATAACATGCGACTTTAACGCAGACTCATACATTTCATAAATTTGTGTCCTAAAGTTAATGGAAAAAAATTTAAGTAAAGATAACTGTATTTTTATTAAGATTTCATTTTTTAAAGAAATTTGTCCCTAAGATTGCAATTTCTTGTCCTAAAATTTAGTTTGCAAACTCAGATTTCACACAAAGAAAACCACATGTTGATACCTTTAACCATTCAAAATTTCCAGAATTATTGTTCCAATTTCAAACAAAACTGATAAAAATTGCGGTTTCTAGAAGACATAGAGTCAAATCGGGAGATCGGTCTATGTGGGCTTACAACAAAACATGTACTAATATGAAGCACATTCGGATCACCAATTTTTATACCCTCCACCATAGGATGGGGGTATACTAACTTTGTCATTCCGTTTGTAACACATCGAAATATTGCTCTAAGACCCCATAAAGTATATATATACTGGGTCGTGGTGAAATTCTGAGTCGATCTAAGCATGTCCGTCCCTCCGTCCGTCTGTTGAAATCACGCTAACTTCCGAACGAAACAAGCTATCGACTTCAAACTTGGTACAAGTAGTTGTTATTGATGTAGGTCGGATGGTATTACAAATGGGCCATATCGGTCCACTTTTACGTATAGCCCCCCTATAAACGGACCTCCAGATTTGGCTTGCGGAACCTATAAGAGTAACATATTTCATCCGATCCGGCTGAAATTTGTTACATGGTGTAAGTATATGGTATCTAACAACCATGCAAAAATTGGTCCATATCGGTCCATAATTATATACAGCCCCCATAAAAACCGTTCCCCAGATTTGACCTACGGAGCCCATTAGAGGAGCAAAATTCATCCGATCCGGTTGAAATTTGGTACGTGGTGTTAGTATATGGTTTCTAACAACCATGCCAAAATTGGTCCATATCGGTCCATAATTATATATAGCCCCCATATAAACCAATCCCCAGATTTGACCTCCGGAGCCTCTTGCAGGAGCAAAATTCATCCGATCCGGTTGAAATTTGGTACGTGGTGTTAGTATATGGTCTCTAACAACCATGCAAGAATTAGTCCATATCGGTCTATAGTTATATATAGCCCCCATATAGGTTAGGTTAGGTTAGGTTATGTGGCAGCCCGATGTATCAGGCTCACTTAGACTATTCAGTCCATTGTGATACCACAGTGGTGAACTTCTCTCTTATCACTGAGTGCTGCCCGATTCCATGTTAAGCTCAATGACAAGGGACCTCCTTTTTATAGCCGAGTCCGAACGGCGTTCCACATTCCAGTGAAACCACTTAGAGAAGCTTTGAAACCCTCAGAAATGTCACCAGCATTACTGAGGTGGGATAATCCACCGCCGAAAAACTTTTTGGTGTTCGGTCGTAGCAGGAATCGAACCCACGACCTTGTGTATGCAAGGCGGGCATGCTAACCATTGCACCACGGTGGCTCCCATATAAACCGATCTCCAGATTTGGTTTGCGGGTCCTCTAAGAGAATCACATTTCATCCGATCCGGCTGAAATTTGGTACGTGGTGTTAGTATATGGTCTCTAACAACCATACCAAAATTGGTCCATATCGGTCCATAATTATATATGGCCCCCATATAAACCGATCCCCAGATTTGGTTTGCGGATCCTCTAAGAGAATCACATTTCATCCGATCCGGCTGAAATTTGGTACATGGTATTAGTATATGGTCTCTAACAACCTTGCCGAAATTGGTCCATATCGGTTCATAATTATATATAGCCCCCATATAAACCGATCCCCAGATTTGGCTTGCGGATCCTCTAAGAGAGGCACATTTCATCCGATCCGGCTGAAATTTAGTAAAGGGTGATTTGTTAAGAGCTTGATAACTTTTTTTTTTAAAAAAACGCATAAAATTTGCAAAATCTCATCGGTTCTTTATTTGAAACGTTAGATTGGTCCATGACATTTACTTTTTGAAGATAATTTCATTTAAATGTTGACCGCGGCTGCGTCTTAGGTGGTCCATTCGGAAAGTCCAATTTTGGGCAACTTTTTCGAGCATTTCGGCCGGAATAGCTCGAATTTCTTCGGAAATGTTGTGTTCCAAAGCTGGAATAGTTGCTGGCTTATTTCTGTAGACTTTAGACTTGACGTAGCCCCACAAAAAATAGTCTAAAGGCGTCAAATCGCATGATCTTGGTGGCCAACTTACCGGTCCATTTCTTGAGATGAATTGTTCTCCGAAGTTTTCCCTCAAAATGGCCATAGAATCGCGAGCTGTGTGGCATGTAGCGCCATCTTGTTGAAACCACATGTCAACCAAGTTCAGTTCTTCCATTTTTGGCAACAAAAAGTTTGTTAGCATCGAACGATGGCGATCGCCATTCACCGTAACGTTGCGTCCAACAGCATCTTTGAAAAAATACGGTCCAATGATTCCACCAGCGTACAAACCACACCAAACAGTGCATTTTTCGGGATGCATGGGCAGTTCTTGAACGGCTTCTGGTTGCTCTTCACTCCAAATGCGGCAATTTTGCTTATTTACGTAGCCATTCAACCAGAAATGAGCCTCATCGCTGAACAAAATTTGTCGATAAAAAAGCGGATTTTCTGCCAACTTTTCTAGGGCCCATTCACTGAAAATTCGACGTTGTGGCAGATCGTTCGGCTATTCATGATGAAATGTCAAAGCATACTGAGCATCTTTCTCTTTGACACCATGTCTGAAATCCCACGTGATCTGTCAAATACTAATGCATGAAAATCCTAACCTCAAAAGAATCACCCTTTACATGGTGTTAGTATATGGTCTCTAACAACCATGCCGAAATTGGTCCATATCGGTCCATAATTATATATAGCCCCCATATAAACCCATCCCCAGATTTGACCACCGGAGCCTCTTGCAGGAGCAAAATTCATCTGATCCGGTTGAAATTTGGTACGTGGTGTTAGTATATGGTATCTAACAACCATGCAAGAATTAGTCCATATCGGTCTATAGTTATATATAGCCGATCCCCAATCACACAAAAATTGGTCCATATCGGAATATACCAAGAATATACGGACAAACTAAAGTGCCACATATAACTTTATATAAGAATAGAATGCATTGCAGAAGTCTTCGATCTTTTAATGTAGGCAAATGTATCAATTTACATCGATGCTCATAGAGTGGAATTGGCTCAGTAAAATTGAGTGAACTTAAGCAAAACTTCACAAATTTTTTCTGAAGACGTTCAATACGATTAATATGCGTACTACACGACGGGCTCCAAACAATTTGTGCATATTCTAACTTTGTCTCTACAAGCGCAGTGTACAAAGTCTTGCGAACATAAGGATCTTGAAACTCTGTACTATGTCGTCTGATCAAAGCTAAAAGGGCATAGGCTTTTGGCATTATGTAATCAATATGTACCAAAGTTTAAAGTTCGGATGAAATTTATTAATCCATGGTCCGAATACGAATTTCACCACAGAGAAATATATTTATACTATATTTTATTTCGAGCAATATTTTGATGTGTTTCACACAGAATCGCAAAATGAGTCCCATCATGTAGTGGAGGGTATAGAAATTAACTACTAAGTCATCTTTCCCACCCAAAGTATTTGGACTACTAAAAACACATAAGGAGGGAATACCACTGACACCAACATGCTCATCGGCCAACTCTACAGCATAACATACGGGTTATTATACCCTAAACCACATAGTGGTCAGGGTATAATAACTTTGATCTACTAAAAAAATGTGCCTACCAGAAATATTGATTTTAGACCCCATAAAATATATACCGATCGACTTAGAATCACCTCCTGAGTCGATCTAGCCCTTGATGTCCGTCCGTTCATGTATTTGTTGTTCGCAGGATTCCGGTCGCAATTATTAACCGATTTTGATGAAATTTGGTATATGGCGTTTTTTGACACAAGGACGAACGCTATTGAACGCAATTCGAAAAAATCGCCCGATTTCGATAAATGAGGTCAGATTGCGTTCATTTACCAACGGATTGGTTGGTAATCTGCCACAATCTGCCACAAGGTAATCCAATTGACCACCCTTTAAGTGTGCCAAATTTCACCGAAATAGGTTCAGATTTAGCTATAACTCCCATATATATGTACCGCCTGATTTTCCCAAATTTCGCCATAAAACCCTAATTTAACAACCGATCTTACTCATTTTCAATGACTTACTCTAATCTTCAATAGTACTGACTATATGTGCAAAATATCATCCAAATCCGTTCAGATTTAGATATAGCTCCCATATATATGTAGCGCCCGATTTTTAAAAATTCCCCCCTTGACCATAGTGACCTTTTTTGTTAACCGATCTTACTCAAATTCAGCACAAGGTAATCTCCTGTAATATCAACCAAACCTGCAAAATATAATCCAAATCGGTTCAGTTTTAGATATAGCTCCCATATATATGTATCGCCCGATTTTGAAAAATTTACCCCTTATAACTTTATTTCTGACCCTAATAGCCTTATTTAGTTATCTAAATAACCGATCACATTTGTCCTTTTTCGGCTCAAAGACGATCACTATCGATTTTGAAAAAAAATATCGGTTCATATTTAGATATAGCTTTCATATATATTTATAACCGATCTGGTCAGAAATGACGTATTTATCAACCGATCTTCTTCCAATTTCGTATAATCGAATATTTTGTGAGTTTCGTAAATTTTGCAAAATATCAGTCAAATCGGTTCACATTCAGATACAGCTCCCATATATAGCTTTCGCCCGATTTACACTCCTATGGCCTATATGACACCGAGCTACGTAAAATTTTGCAAAGGGAGTAAAATTAACATTATAAATATGCGTACCGAATTTGGTTGAACTCGGTTCAGATTTAGATATAGCTCCCATATATATCTGTCGCCCGATTTACAGATATGACCACCGTAGATCAAAATTTTCCTCCGATTTACTTAAAATTGTGCACAGGAAATGGAAATAACATTTTTAGTTGAAATTGTTTCAGATTTAAATATAACTGCAATATATATCTTTCGTCCTATACGAACTTATATGGCCCCAGAGGTCAAAATTTCACGCCGATTTACTTAAAGTTTTGCACAGAGAATATGACTAACATTCCTGCAACACATGCTAAATTTGGTTGAAATCGGTTCAGATCTAGATATAACTCCCATAACATTTTTACTATGCATGCCAAATTTAGTTGAAGTTGGTTCAGATTTTGATATAGCTGTCATATATATCTTTCGTCCGATAGGAACTTATATGGCCCCAGAGGTCGAAATTTCACGCCGATTTACTTAAAGTTTTCCACAGAGAATATGATTAACATTCTTGCAACACATGCCAAATGTGGTTGAAATCGGTTCAGATTTAGATATAACTCCCATATATATCTTTCGCCCGATTTAGATTCATATGACCACGGAGGCCAAAGTTTCATTTCGAAAATTTTGAAGTTTTGCACTGAGCGTTCAATTAAAATTTTAGCAATGTGTGCCAAATTTTATCAAAGTCGGCTCACAATTAGACAAAGCCCCCATATATATGTTCTTTCGATTTTAGCAAATATTGCCAAAATACCCACATGTTCCTTGTAAAATCGTCACTGTTAAGTCGAAAACTCGCAAAAATGATTCAAATTTACCTATAGTCTAATTAGTATATATCGACCTATAAACCATAAATGCAGATTTGCCAAGATTTATACAATTTAAATATTTCCAATATTTTTTTTACCAACATTGTGGTCCGTCCCGTTCATCAACCAATTTAAATTTTAAGTCTAGACATTTTGTGATAGTTTAAAAAATTTTGTCCAAATCGGTTCATATTGAAATAAATAAACCTTTATATAGTTCCTAACAAATTTGAAGATGTTAAGATGGTATCAAAAATATTGATATACATAGTGGTGAAGGGTATAATATAGTCGGTATAATACACCCGACTTTAGAATTTCCTTATTTGTTAAATAATGGACTCAATATTATCCGAATAGTAATAGTTGTATATAGTCATATCAGTACAATATCGATCATTTGTAAATTTGGCCCAAGTTTCTTGACATATTTGAAAGTGAAGAGAACATAGAAATTACTTTCTTGGATTTTAGCCTGACGGTTTTAGGCTTTATTATTACTATGTATTACTATGTAAGCAAACAACATACGAATAGTAATGGTCAGCCGATTTGTAAAAGCTTTAGCATTGTTTGATGCTCATCCATATTCTCTCTTATCTATCTCACTCTCATCTCGAATTGATAAACTCTCATCATAATTCAAAATAACAACAATGATGAATCGTAATTTGCCGGTTCGTTGCTTATTTTCTTGTCTTCGATCTATGTTTATCTCTTTCAATTTGCTATCGTCGTCATCATCAACCCCATTCACAATGGCTATGAAAAAATAAACAACAATCAAACGAATAGGTACCACAGACCATTGTAAATAGTTAGGGATGTCAGTTCATGGTATGTATTTTCCAAATTAAGAGATTTATACATGCTTGGTGAGAACGCACCAAGCATGTTTTGTGGTTTGAAATGTTTTCCCTTTATAAGCATTTCGAAACGAGTTGTTTTGTATCAAGTTCAAAACATAAGTTTTCCTCCAAAACACATTAATCTTATAATGCAAACGTCCCTAATTTGGAATAGGCTCTGACTGAGCATACTATTTTTCAAAATATATGTCAAATTATTAAAATAAATTTCATAGAAAAAACGAAAAAACAAAGGCTTTTAAGAACATAAGGACGTGAAAATAACTTACAAAATGTTTTCCCTTTGCGATCGCGGTATTTATTTAAATAAAAGCGGTGGTAACAGTCAAACTATGTTAAAATATCTCAACTCGGTTTGAAGGGTGAAATATGTTGGAAAAACGAATGAGGAAAACGAGTCAGTGGGAACATAGCATTACATTAAAAAACATTAACAAAGCAAACCATCTGCCAGATTGTATAAAATTACATATTGCAGTAAATAACATATATGAGGTTGCTCACGTTTGAAGATTACACCCGCTAAACCGTGAACCCACCAGAATGGAAAATTTGGGTCAATTTTAGAAAATTTATGTTAATTTTAGAAAATTTTAACTAAACTGTATTACAAAGACAGATGTCGCGTGGATTTCACAAAAAAATAAATATTTTTCGATAAATTCAAGAAATGTATTAGATATAATTATCTTTTCTTCACTTGTTAAAGAAAATTTCGAAGTTTGATAAAAAAGATTGATGTTCTTTAGTACCACACAAAGTTCATGATGGGCGTATTATTAATAAAATTTACAAATTTTAAGAAATTCTGACCTATTTTTTGGGATACACGATGTTGGCAAATCTTTATGCTTCATGTCTTAAGCGCCATACGAAGTTCAAAGTAGCCGCATTTGTGGTAACATTTACAAAATATAAGAAATAACTCTTTAGTGGAAAATACGAATAGTTTTGTATAATTTCCCTAGTTTTTAGTTCATTTAACCAAAGTAAACTATGAAGCAGTAAATATATCACGAGCATAAAGCAGAGTACTATGTTCAGTTTTCAAACTGATAACCAGCTTGTTTTCATGGTTATTTTTTTTAATTAAAATAATTTAGAAATATAACAAGTATATACGGCCGTAAGTTCGGCCAGGCCGAATCTTATGTACCCTCCGCCATAGATGGCGTAGAAACTTCTACGAAAGACTGTCATCCATAATCGAAATACTTGGGTTGTGGTATCTTAAAACTTCTTAACATCGTTTTCTAAATTGTGAGTTAGCCCATAGGTGGTATATATTAGACAAAAAAGTTATGTGTACTTAAGTCTACAAATAATTACGAATCGATATGGACTTTTTGCACGGTACGTAGAGAGCCAGAATTGAAATATGGGGGTCACTTCTATGGGGGCTATATACAATTATGAAGTTGATATGGACCAATTTTTGTGTGATTGGAAATCGATTTATCTGAGGCATATATATAACTATAGACCGATATGGACCAAGTTAGGCATGGTTGTTAACGACCATATACTAGCACAATGTACCAAATTTCAACTCACTCGGATGAAATTTGCTCCTACAAGAGGCTCCAAACCCTCGGGATCGGTTTATATGGGGGCTATATATGATTATGGACTGATATGGACCACTTTTGGCATGGTTGTTAAATATCATATACGATCAGCACTTACCAAATTTCAAGCAGATCGGATGAATTTTGCTTCTCCAAAAGGCACCGGAGGTCAAATCTGGGGATCGGTTTATATGGGAGCTATATATAATTATGGGCTGATAGGAACCAATTCATGCATGGTTGTTGGATACCATATACTAACATCACGTACCAAATTTCAACTGAATGGGAAGAATTTTGCTCTTCCAAGCGGCTCTGGAGGTCAAATCTGGGATCAGTTTATATGGGGCCTATACATAATTATGGACCGATTTCGACCAATTTGAGTTTGAGGCCATATATTAACACCACGTACCAAATTTCAACTGAATCAGATGAATTTTGGTCTTCCAAGAGGCTCCGGAGGTCAAATCTGGTGATCGGTTTATATGGGGGCTATATATAATTATGGACCGATGTGGACCAATTTTTGCATGGTTGTTAGAGACCATATACTAACACCATGTACCAAATTTCAGCCGGATCGGGTGAAATTTGCTTCTCTTAGAGACCTAGCAAGCCAAATCGGGGGATCGGTTTATATGGGGGCTATATATAATTATGGACCGATGTGGACCAATTTTTGGATGGTTGGTAGAGGCCATATACTAACACCATGTACCAAATTTCAGCCGGATCGGGTGAAATTTGCTTCTCTTAGAGACCTAGCAAGCCAAATCGGGGGATCGGTTTATATGGGGGCTATATATAATTATGGACCGATGTGGACCAATTTTTGCGTGGTTGTTAGAGACCATATACTAACACCATGTAACAAATTTCACCCGGATCGGATGAAATTTGCTTCTCTTAGAGGCCTCGCAAGCCAAATTTGGGTATCCGTTTATATGGGGGCTATCCGTAAAAGTGGACCGATATGGCCCATTTGCAATACCATCCGACCTACATCAATAACAACTACTTGTGCCAAGTTTCAAGTCGATAGGTTAGGTTAGGTTAGGTGGCAGCCCGATGTATCAGGCTCACTTAGACTATTCAGTCCATTGTGATACCACATTGGTGAACTTCTCTCTTATCACTGAGTGCTGCCCGATTCCATGTTAAGCTCAATGACAAGGGACCTCCTTTTTATAGCCGAGTCCGAACGGCGTTCCACATTGCAGTGAAACCACTTAGAGAAGCTTTGAAAACGCTCAGAAATGTCACCAGCATTACTGAGGTGGGATAATCCACCGCTGAAAAACTTTTTGGTGTTCGGTCGAAGCAGGAATCGAACCCACGACCTTGTGTATGCAAGGCGGGCATGCTAACCATTGCACCACGGTGGCTCCCAAGTCGATAGCTTGTTTCGTTCGGAAGTTAGCGTGATTTCAACAGACGGACGGACGGACATGCTCAGATCAACTCAGAATTTCACCACGACCCAGAATATATATACTTTATGGGGTCTTAGAGCAATATTTCGATGTGTTACAAACGGAATGACAAAGTTAATATACCCCCCATCCTATGGTGGAGGGTATAAAAATATAAAAATATTTGCAATCAATTCCTTGCATCTTTTCCACCCATTATTTGGTAAGACTTGAGCAAAATATAAACGTCTTCACAAATATATTTGTACTTTTAATTTAGTGTTTTGGTGAAAAACCCGAACATAGTACTCACCTTAATAAGAGAATACACCCAAAAAATGTAAACCCTCTGTGAATGAAAATATAGGTTTATTTTAGAAAAATCAAGTAAAATATTTTACTAATTGAAACATGAAACAATTAAGTTACTACTTTTTTTCAAATTGTGGAAATTTTATTAAAAACAACTAGTGTAGGTGTGCAAGAAAATGACCAACTAAAGCATTAATTTGAAATCCAAAATCTGTAGATTTTTACCCCCATTGTCCAACTGATTAGAAGAAACAAAATCTGGAAATTTTGGTTTCAGTTTCATGCAATTTCCATGATCAGTGCATCTTTTATACGCTCAAGTAGTGACATCGGTCTACATGGAGGCCTTACCAAATGGACCGATAAAAACTAAATCCGTTAAAATTTTAGGCAAATTTGATAACAACTACGGTTTATATAAGCCCAAGGAGTTAAATCGGAAGATCAGTCTATATGGGTGCTATGTCAAAAACATGTACCGATACACACCAAAAAAACTCTAGATTTCAAATTGCAGGCAGGATATCGATCTATATGGGGGCTATACAAAAAAATGGATCGATAGACACCATTTTCGGCACACCTATTTGTGGGCCTAAAATACTTCTAGATTTCCAATCTCAGGCAAATCGGATAGCAATTACAGTATCTAGAAGCCCAAGAAGTAAAATCTGGAGATCGGTCTATATGGGGGCTATAAAAAACCATGGATCGATAGACGCCATTTTCGGCACACCTATTTGTGGGCCTAAAATACCTCTAGAATTCCAATCTCTGGAAAATCGGATAGAAAATAGGGTTTCTAGAAGCCCAAGACCCCCAAATCGGGGGGGTCGCTTTATATGGGGGCTACGTCAAAACATGGACCGATATAGCCCATCTTCGAACTTTACCTGCCCTCAAACAAAAAACAAATCTGTGCCAAATTGCAGGACGATATCTCCATTATTGAAAGCTATGGCATGCTTACAACAGACAGACAGACGGACATGGTTATATCGTCTTAGAATTTCTCCCTGATAAAGAATATATACTTTATATAGTTGGAAATTGATATTTCGATGTGTTACAAATGGAATGACAAATTTATTATACCCCCATCTCCATTCTATGGTGGTGGGTACAAAAATAAATTTGTTCTGTTGATTAAGAAAATTACATTTATTATATAAAAATGTTTACTGTCATGGCATCCCTAGTCACAATCCCATTGTAATACAAATGCAACAACAATTAAAATGCTAGCTATTCAAAATTTGCACTTGAATAAAATTTAATGGAATCACAATGAATTCAGGGTCAATAAACACAACAACAACAACAACTAAAGACTTTTTAAATGAATGAGTGTCAGTGGAGGTGTTGTGACCACTATACAATGAATTCAACAAGTATGTGTTTGCAATTTGGTCAAAACAAATATGCAACAACAAACCGACTACGACTAAAGCAACAATCAAAACAACAACAATATACCCGGGGCACTGTTCAATCAGTAGTTATTCAATCGTCTATCGCCCATTCTGAGGTATGCCAATAAAACAAAAAAGTGTTAACAGATAATTCCCTTTTCTTAGGGTTATATACAGTGGTGCCAACTGTTTTGGGCTGTAAATCGTCATATTTTGAAATATTTTTCGTCAAAATCGTCAATTCGTCCCAAAAAATTCGTCAAAAAATCGTCACCCACAAAGGATCTGAAAAAAAAAAATGATTTAGGAACAAAATAAAAGTTTTATTCAAACCAAAATATAAGAAGAGGCTTAAATTCATGAACAATACCAT
Source organism: Haematobia irritans (assembly GCF_050003625.1). NCBI lineage: Eukaryota > Metazoa > Arthropoda > Insecta > Diptera > Muscidae > Haematobia > Haematobia irritans. The sequence goes on from NC_134400.1 coordinate 164,231,399, forward strand.
TTAAATCTCTACTTCAGTAATGTAACTTCCAGTTTTTTTTAACGTAGATTATTTTTTATACCCTTCACCACTACTGTGGTACAGGGTATAATAAGTTTGTGCATTTGTATGTAACGCCAAGAAGGAGTAATCATAGACCAACCTTTTAGTATACGGATCGGCTTAGAATTAAATTCTGAGTCGATTTAGCGATGTCCGTCTGTCTGTCTGTCCGTCTGTCTGTCCGTCTGTCTGTCCGTCTGTCTGTCTGTCTGTCTGTCTGTTGATGTATTTTTGTGTGCAAAGTACAGCTCGCAGTTTTAGTCCGATCGTCCTAAAATTTGGTATAGGGTCCTGTTTTGGCTCAAAGACGATCCCTATTGATTTTGGAAAAAATCGGTTCAGATTTAGATATAGCTGCCATATATATTTTTCGCCGATCTGGTCATAATTGGCGTGTATATCAACCGATCTTCCTCAAATTCCGTACATCCGAATATTTTATGGGTCTCGAAAAACTTGCAAAATACCAGCCAAATCGGTTCAGATTTAGATATAGCTCTCATATATAGCTTTCGTCCGATTTACACTCATTTGCCCAAAGAGGCCAATTTTTAACTCCGATTTGGTTGAAATTTTGCACAGGGAGTAGAATTAGCATTGTAACTATGCGTGCCAAATTTGGTTGAAATCGGTTCAGATTTGGATATATCTCCCATATATAGCTTTCGCCCGATTTACACTCATATGACCACAGAGGCCAATTTTTAACTCCGATTTAGTTGAAATTTTGCGCAGGGAGTAGAATTAGCATTGAAACTATGCGTGCCAAATTTTGTTGAAATCGGTTCAGATTTGGATATATCTCCCATATATAGCTCTCGCCCGATTTACACTCATATGACCACAGAGGCCAATTTTTTGTTCCGATTTAGTTGAAATTTTGCACAGGGAGTAGAATTAGCATTGTAGCTATGCGTGCCAAATTTGGTTGAAATCGGTTCAGATTTAGATATATCTCCCATATATAGCTTTCGCCCGATTTACACCCATATGACCACAGAGGCCAATTTTTAACTCCGATTTAGTTGACATTTTGCACAGAGAGTAGAATTAGCATTGTTGCTATGCGTGCCAAATTTGGTTGAAATCGGTTCAGATTTAGATATAGCTCCCATATATATGTTTTTCTGATTTCGACAAAAATGGTCAAAATACCAACAATTTCCTTGTAAAATCGCCACTGCTTAGTCGCAAAGTTATAAAATAACTCTAATTTTCCTAAACTTCTAATACATATATATCGAGCGATAAATCATAAATAAACTTTTGCAAAGTTTCCTTAAAATTGCTTCAGGTTTAAACGTTTCCCATATTTTTTTACTAACATTGTGTTCCACCCTAGTGCATTAGCCGACTTAAATTTTGAGTCTATAGATTTTGTAGAAGTCTATCAAATTCTTCTAGATCGAGTGATATTTAAATGTATGTATTTGGGACAAACCTTTATATATAGCCCCAAACACATTTGACGGATGTGATATGGTATCGAAAATTTAGATCTACAAAGTGGTGCAGGGTATAATATAGTCGGCCCCGTCCGACTTTAGACTTTCCTTACTGGTTAATATATGACTAGACTATACTAAATTTCGATTCAATTTGTTTAAAAATGTTCCTTGATAATTTTCCTTTTTTTCCTTAAATCCTTATTACTTTCTCATGTATAATTTTTATTATTATTACTATTTTTGTGCATAACTTGGCTTATCGGCAAAAGCTTTAAATCGTTTTTGGACAGAATACCTTGTAAAGTTGAAGTTTCAAAGGAATTCCGAATTTTTGTTTTATTTATATTGTTTGCTGTTAATTGCTTTCTACATTGGAGACGAACGAGAGCAAGCTGAACACAAATTATCATAGCATTGAGACTAAAAAATGATTGTTTACTTTACAACTTATTAAAATTCGTCAACTTATAACTACGTTACTTTGAAAAAAACGTCAAATCGCCATAAAAAACGTTAAAAGGAAACACTCGAGTCGAACATTTACAAAAATCGTCAACTCATAACTGTCTTAAAATCGTCGTCAAATCGTCACAGGCCAATTTTACCATTAAAAATCGTCAAAATGACGAAAAATCGTCAGAGTTGGCACCGCTGGTTATATAGGCTTGCACAGATTTTATTTTTTAAATAAACAATGACAGCCCCACCGAATACCTAAAATATTGATCGGAACCGAACAATTCCCAAAAACTAAAATTTTAGTGCTCGACCAAAATCTAATGCTAACAGCATTTTTATACCTTGGCCGAAAGGTGAGAATTAACACTCCAATGAAATAAATCCTCAAATGCTTATATAGGAAACAAAAAAACATCTTTTCAGATTTTATTCAATTTTTTGGGGCTCCCTTATTCCCTCCAAAATAGGATAGTGGGTAGACTTACTTTGTCATTACGTTTGTAACATATCGAAATGTTGGTCTCTGACCAAAAAAAAGTATATATCTTCCGGTCGTGATGAAATTCAGAGTAGATCTAGCAATGTCCGTCCGTCCGTCTATCAAGTTGTTATTATTGACATAGATCAAATGACATTGCCAATGGGTCATATCGGTATAGCCCCCATAATAACCGATGCCTCATAAATTCTATCCGGTTATTAGAAACCATATACTAACACCATGTACCAAATTTCAGACGGATCGGATGAAATTTGCTTTTCTTTGATGCTCCTCAAGCCAAATCGGGGGATCGGTTTCTATGGGGGCTATATATAATTATGGACCGATGTGGACCAATTTTTGCATGGTTGTTAGAGACCATATACTAACATCATGTACCAAAATTCAGACGGATCGGATGAAAATTGTTCCTCCAAGAGGCTTCGGAGCTCAAACCTGTGATCAGTTTATATGGGGGCAATATATAATTATGGACCCCACGTACCAAATTTTAACCGCATTGTATGAAATTTACTTCTCTAAGAGGCTCCGTAAGCCAAATCTGGGGGTCCGTTTATATGGGGGCTATACGAAAAAGTGGCCCGTTTGCAATACCATCCGATCTACATTAATAACAACTACTTGTGCCAAGTTTCAAGTCGATAGCTTGATTCGTTCGGAAGTTAACGTGATTTCCACAGACAAACGGACGGACGAACATCGGCAGCTCGACTCAGAATATATATACTTTATGGGGATTTAGACCAATATTTCGATATGTTACAAACGAAATGAAAAAGTTAATCTCCTATGGTGGAGGGTAAAAAAATGGTCTAATAATTGATTCCACATTATTTGTATTAGAGAACAGAAAGTAGTGAGAGCTAAATATATCATGTGAAAGTGCCTGAAATTCGGAATCCAAAATTATTTTGGAATTTCGAATTTCCATGGCAACCGCCAAACTAAAACATCTCAACTCAGTGTGAACGGTGAAATGTTTTGGATGAAAACGAGTCTGTGGGAACATAGCATAAAGCCAATTTAATTCTATTTTAGTTCATGGAATTATTATGATTTTCTTGACTTTAATATTTTGGTAAGGGATAAGGGATAACAAATTATACACAATTGAAGCATAAAGATTTACAAAATTATTGTCTTCAACAAAATATTTCAGAATTTCTTAAAATTTGTACATTTTTTCAATAATGGGCCCATCTTGAATTTCGTATGGCACTAAAAACGTTCTTGCAAAAACGTACGGTCAAAATTTGGTCAATATAAACTTAAACGTATTTCTTTCAATTTTGCATTTAAGAAACCTGAACACCCCTCATTTTGAAGGTGTGTGTGTGTATAATGTTGCTCCTATTTTGATTTTGGAATTCACTCTTCAGTTGTCAAAATTCCGTCCAAGCAAGAAGAGCAGCGTATCAAAATTTTGCTCGCGCATCGCGAAAATCCGAGCTACTCGAACGCAAAGCTGGCAAAATCGCTAAAAGTTGCCAAATCAACCGTTACAAATGTAATTAAAGTGTTTGGGGAACGTTTGTCGACAGCCAGGAAGTCTGGATCGGGGGGAAATCGAAAACCGGAAGCCGCTGAGACGACAAAGAGAGTTGCCGGTAGTTTCAAGCGAAATCCTAACCTCTCTCTCCGAGATGCCGCAAATAAGCTGGGTGTATCGTCTACAACCGTGCATCGAGCCAAAAGCGAGCCGGACTATCGACTTACAAGAAGGTAGTGACTCCAAATCGCTATGATAAACAAAATACGACGGAGGCTGTACACGACGATGCTGACGAAGTTTGACTGCGTCATAATGGACGACGAAACCTACGTCAAAGCCGACTACAAGCAGCTTCCGGTACAGGAGTTTTATACGGCAAAAGGAAGGGGAAAGGTAGCAGATATTTTCAAGCACATAAAACTATCAAAGTTCGCAAAGAAATATCTGGTTTGGCAAGCCATCTGTACCTGTGGCTTGAAAAGCAGCATTTTCATAGCTTCCGGGACTGTCAACCAAGAAATTTACGTGAAAGAGTGTTTGAATAAACTCTGCTGCCTTTCCTGAAGAAACACGGTTGTTCCGTACTGTTTTGGCCGGATGTGGCATCTTGCCATTACGGTAAAAAGGCCATGGAGTGGTACGCCGCCAACAACGTGCAGATGGTTCCCAAGGACAAGAACACTCCCAACACGCCAGAGCTCCGCCCAATTTGGAAATACTAGGCTATTGTCAAGCGGAACCTAAAGAAGACCAAAAAACTGCTAAGGACGAGCAGCAGTTCAAGGCAAACTGGCTTTCTGCGGCGAAGAAGGTGGCTGTACAAAATCTGATGGCAGGTGTCAAGCGTGAGGCCCGGCAATTCGGATTTGGAAAAGCGAAAGCCTAACTGAATATTTTTCCTGAATTTTATACTAATTGAACTTGAAAAAGAAATTTAATTTGATTTTTTAAATAAACGATTTCACCGATTTACACGCGTTTTCCCTTGACCAAATTTTGACCGTATCACCCTTTAATCAATTGTCTTGAGTTTGTCGAAAAATATTTACTTATTTTTCGTGACCGACTAAACGAGTCGCTTATCCAGGAACTCACTTATCCAGGACATGTCCAAAAATGATCAACACTGTCATCAGCTGTTTGTAAACATTCACAGAAAACAAGTGAAATCATAAATTTTTAATATATAGTAATAAATATTTACTGCTGTAATTATTTACGACACTTATTACGGCTAATTTCATGTTATTCGACAAAATTAGCCACAATAAATTGCTATTGTGCATCGAAAAAACGTCACTTTATCAAAATCAAAATACAATCTGGCAACACCGTCGCGATTTGCACTGATGAGATGTTCTGGATTGAACACCAGTGCAACAATGTTCTGGATAGCTCATTCAAATGTTGCATCCTGTACTAAAAGAAAGCAGACCTAATATAAAATGTAAATATCGATAAACAGTGCTGTCAATGAAATATTGGTTTTGAAAATTCAATGTTAATATATTCGCTGTCCACTACACAAATATAGGCATTCGTATTTGTCTTTGTTCCATGGTACCAAGTCTTAATGGCAACGCAAGCTACAAAACAACTCTTAACCGCTCTTCTGTAAAAGGGGGTGTTGAAAGATGCACATGCCTGTACGCATAGCCTTCTTAGCGTTGGCAGCTGACACTGGCTGATGGAAAACAATGATATAAAATTTGAATGTTTCGGTCATGGGACGTGACTAAAATCTTCAAAAAAAAAAACTTTAAATGAAATCGAAGACAAAGTCAAAGCCGAACAATTGCAATCTTTGAAGTGACCCTCAGAAACCGTGAGTGCATTTTATACTGCATTTGCCAAAAACAAAAACTAGAAAAAAATTGAGCTTCCATATGAGATCATTGTTTGAAAACTAACAAGTATATATGGCCGTAAGATATGTACCATCCACCATGGATTGCGTAGAAACTTCTACTAAAGACTATCATCTACAATTGAATTACTTTGGTTGTGGTAATACTTGCCGATGGCAAGATCGTCTTCTAAATTGGAAGTTAGTCCATACGGAGTACATAGAAAGAAATTTCACAAAGCCTTAATTGAGTTATAAACAAGTAAGGAAAGTCTAAAGTCGGGCGGGGCCGACTATATTATACCCTGCACCACTTTGTAGATCTACATTTTCGATACCATATCATATCCATCAAATGTGTTGGGGGCTATTTATAAAGGTTTGTCCCAAGTACCTACATTTAAATATCACTCGATCTGGACAGAATTTGATAGACTTCTACAAAATCTATAGACTCAAAATTTAAGTCGGCTAATGCACTAGGGTGGAACACAATGTTAGTAAAAAACAAGTAAGGAAAGTCTAAAGTCGGGAGGGGCCGACTATATTATACCCTGCACCACTTTGTAGATCTAATTTTTCGATACCATATCACATCCGTCAAATGTGTTGGGGGCTATTTATAAAGGTTTGTCCCAAATACATACATTTAAATATCACTCGATCTGGACAGAATTTGGTAGACTTCTACAAAATCTATAGACTCACAATTTAAGTCGTCAAATGCACTAGGGTGGAACACAATGTTAGTATAAAAATATGGGAAACATTTAAATCTGAAGCAATTTTAAGGAAACTTCGCAAAAGTTTATTTATGATTTATCGCTCGATATATATGTATTAGTTTAGGAAAAATAGAGTAATTTTTACAACTTTTCGACTAATCAGTGGCGATTTTACAAAGAAAATGTTGGTATTTTGACCATTTTTTTCGAAATCAGAAAAACATATATATGGGAGCTATATCCAAATCTGAACCGATTTTAACAAAATTTGGCACGCATAGCTACAATGCTAATTCTACTCCCTGTGCAAAATTTCAACTAAATCGGAGTTAAAAAATGGGCTCTGTGGTCATATGAGTGTAAATCGGACGAAAGATATATATGGGAGATATATCTAAATCTGAACCGATTTTAACCAAATTTGGCACGCATAGCTACAATGCTAAATCTACTCCCTGTGCAAAATTTCAACCAAATTGGCCAAAACTCTGGCTTTTAGGACCATAGTAGTCCATATCGGGCGAAAGATATATATGGGAGCTATATATAAATCTGAACCGATTTCAATCAAATGTTGCACACTTGACTATACGATTAAGTGTTATGTTTGTACAAAATTTCAAGCAAATCGGTATAAAACTCTGGCTGCTGGGTCCATATTAGTGCATATCGGGCGAAAGATATATATGGGAGCTATATCTAAATCTGAACCGATTTCTTCCAAAATCAATAGGGTTCTATTCTGACCCAAACTAAGAACATGTGCCAAATTTGAAGGCGATTGGACTTAAATTGCGATCTAGACTTTGATCACAAAAATGTGTTCACAGACAGACGGACGGACGGACGGACGGACGGACGGACAGACATGGCTATATCGACTCAGGAGCCCACCCTGAGCATTTTTGCCAAAGACACCATGTGTCTATCTCGTCTCCTTCTAGGCGTTGCAAACATATCCACTAACTTATAATACCCTGTTCCACAGTGTGGCGCAGGGTATAAAAATATGGGAAACATTTAAATCTGAAGCAATTTTAAGGAAACTTCGCAAAAGTTTATTTATGATTTATCGCTCGATATATATGTATTAGAAGTTTAGGAAAATTAGAGTCATTTTTACAACTTTTCGACTAAGCAGTGGCGATTTTACAAGGAAAATGTTGGTATTTTGACCATTTTTGTCGAAATCAGAAAAACATATATATGGGAGCTATATCTAAATCTGAACCGATTTGAACCAAATTTGACACGCATAGCTACAATGCTAATTCTACTCCCTGTGCAAAATTTCAATCAAATCGGAGTAAAAGATTGGCCACGGTGGTCATATGAGTGTAAATCGGACGAACGATATATATGGGAGCTATATCTAAATCTGAACCGATTTCAATAAAATTTGGCACACTTGACTACACTACTAATTGTACTCCTAGTGCAAATTCTCAACCAAATTGGGGTAAAACTCTGGCTTCTGGGACCGTATTAGTCCATATCGGGCGAACGATATATATGTGAGCTATATCTAAATCTGAACCGATTTCAATAAAATTTGGCACACTGAACTACACTACTAATTGTACTCCTAGTGAAAAATTTCAACCAAATTGGGATAAAACTCTGGCTTCTGGGACCGTATTAGTCCATATCGGGAGAAATATATATATGGGAGCTATGTCTAAATCTGAACCGATTTCTTCCAAGATCAGGGTTCTATTCTGAACCAAAACACATACTTGTACCAAATTTGAACTCACTTGGACTAAAACTGCGACCTAGACTTTGATTACAAAAATGTGTTCACGTACAGACGGGCAGACGGACATGGCTATATCGACTCCGGAACCCACCCTGAGCATTTTTGCCAAAGACACCATGTGTCTATCTCGTCTCCTTCTGGGTGTTGCAAACATATGCACTAACTTATAATACCCTGTTCCACAGTGTGGCGCAGGGTATAACATAAAAATCATTTATTTAGATATTTCTGTATATTTCTTAGATATTTTTCCAATGACAGATAAATTCCATATTCGATGCACTAAATCATTCATATTAATAAGAGATATATTTTACAAATTTTATGTAGCAAATAAGACATTAGCCAATGAGCTCATTTATATTTCGGGAAACAAATTTCAAACGTGTGCATTCCTAACATTTCAATATAGCATTTATAATTTTTTCTTAAAAAAAAAACATGATTTTTGTCACATACTTGACCCCCTTTCTATAGGGTAAAACTATGCAGGCCATTAGAAATATTCAATGTGTTGGCCCCATGGCATTTATCGCACAATAAACGGGACAATGTTATGAGGAATATTTCACTCCATTTAAATGCTGACTTACATATGAACTTTGCTTTTGTTAAAATGTTGAAGAAAATTTGGTATGTTTCATAGAACTCACACGGTGAGCTATTAGAAGAATTGAAAATTTCCCTGATGGCATTAGCCTAATTTATGATGTCATTTATGATGAACTGAGAAGCTAATATAGGCCAACTTCATGAGAAGCCAAGAAAAACACCATGGCAGGAAAAGAATGCAAAGGCCAAAAATTTAATGGTTTCGAAACCATCAAATTATTCGTTTTATGCCTCCGTTAGCATGAGTCATTCAAGTCCTTTTCTTCATGTACATTGTATTTCATGGTCCGCCTATTTCGAGGTCTTAATTTAGATGGCCAATAAACACTTGAGCGTAAAAATATTAGGGACGTATGCTCGCTTGGTTGATGAATGCAACATCAGCCACCAGATCACTGAACCTCATAGATGTGAAACACAACTCCCACAAAAAAAAAAACAAAGCTTTTCGTTATTCGTCCCCCCCTTGATTGGTTCGTATTTTGTACCGTGTCATTATGTTTGTAGTTGAAGATTTATGTAAACGTTTTAATTATTTTTAAATTTATTTCATTTGACTTCGGAAAGACAACCATTCTATTGTTCTTTGATGTTCGAAGCAAATTAAAAATAATTACACGCAGTTAATTCTAATCAAACTGAAAGCCAATAAGAATACCTTTAGAGAACGGTAACACGTTGTAGATGATCTTGTTTTTTTATACCCTCCATCATAGGATGGGGGTATATTAACTTTCTCATTCCGTTTGTAACACATCGACCCCACACGCAAAAAAATAATTCTTTCCTCCCAAACGAAATTTTAGACAAACAAAGTTCGTTTCTCATTTGCTTTTCGCTGTAAGGAAGTGTATTTGGAAGAAAAGTATATACTTTTTGTGATAAACGTTTATTCTTTTCCAGTATGTAAAAACAATTTCATAAAGACTAGCTCAAAAAAAACATTATTTTCTTGCTAATTGCATTGTCCCTCACATCTTTCTCACATCCACGAGGATTTTTAGTTCTTAACACCTTTTCCTGTAATACCAACAATGTAGAAGAAATTATACGATTTTATAAATTTTAAAATTTTTTTTTTACCTTTCGCCTGGACGGAGAATCGAACCGCGGACCATGCACATTGTAAGCCAACACACTAACCACTGAGCTATGTACCTGTTATGGTCATCAATAGATAAATATCCATATAAGTTATATTTATATAGCATAGCTTGCGGCGCCCACGAACCGAATAAACAAAGTTTATTTAACAGAAACAAACATTTAGTTTGGCACCGTGGAGCAGTGGTAGCTACGTCCGACTCTCATGCCAAGGGTCGTGGGTTCGATCCCTGCTTCGGCCAAAGTTTTTTTTTTTTTGCTTTTGTTTTTTTTTTTACATATATTCCAGATATATTCGGAAGATTCCGAAAAAATATTCAACATTACATTGTACTATATTAAATTTTGAACTGTAAAATGTGTCTTATTAAAGACCTAAAGTCAGAAAAGAATAGTGTTTGATATAAACGAAATGAACTGTGTTGGTAGTTCAAAAATAAGTTTTTTTATTGAAAAAATAAAAATTTTGTACCAAACGATTTTTTTTGGTGATAAAAGTGTATACTTTTCGAAGCAATTCAAAAAACTCTAACAAAAGAAAAACGTTTTCGGTACACGTTTTCCAAACGTTTTTTTTCTTTGCGGGCATAAAGTATATATATTCTGGGTCGTGGTGAAATTCTGCGACGATCTGAGCATGTCCGTCTGTCCGTCTGTTGAAATAAGGCTAACTCCCGAACGAAACAAGCTATCCACTTGAAACTTGGCACGAGTAGCTGTTATTGATGGTCGGATGGTCGGATGGTATTGCAAATGGGCCATATCGGTCCACTTTTACGTATAGCCCCCACATAAACGAACCGCCAAATTTTGGCGGTCTGCAAGCATCCGATACGGCTGAAATTTGGTACATGGTGTTAGTATATGGCATTTAACAACCATGCAAAAATTGGTTCACATCGGTCCATAATTATATACAGCCCCCATATAAACCGATCCCCAGATTTGGCTTGCGGAGCCTTTAAGAAAAGAAAATTTCATCCGATCCGGCTGAAATTTGGTACATGGTGTTAGTATATGGTATTTAACAACCATGCAAAAATTAGTCTACATCGGTCCATAATTATATACAGCCCCCATATAAACCGATCCCCCGATTTGGCTTGCGGAGCCTCTAAGAGAAGCAAATTTCATCCGATCCGGCTGAAATTTGGTACATGGTGTTAGTATATGGTTTCTAATGACCATGCAAAAATTGGTCCATATCGGTGCATAATCATATATTGCCCCCATATAAACCGATCACCAGATTTGACCTCCGGAGCTTCTTAGAGGAGCAAAATTCATCCGATCCGGTTGAAATTTGGTACGTGGTGTTAGTATATGGTCTCTAACAACAATGCAAAAATTAGTCCATATCGGTCCATAATTATATATAGCCCCCATATAAACCGATCCCCAGATTTGACCTCCGGAGCCTCTTAGAGGAGCAAAATTCATCCGATCTGGCTGAAATTTGGTACATTATATGGTACTAGTATATGGACTCTAACAACCATGCAAAAATTGGTCATATCGGTCCATAATTATATATAGCCCCCATATAAACCGATCCCCAGATTTGGTTTGCGGATCCTCTAAGAGAAGCAAATTTCATCTTATACGAAATTTGGTACATTATATGGTATTAGTATATGGACTCTAACAACCATGCCAAAATGGGTCCGTAATTATATATAGCCCCCATATAAACCGACCCCCAGGAGAAAAATTCATCCGATCCGGTTGAAATTTGGTACGTGGTGTTAGTATATAGTCTCTAACAACCATGCAAGAATTGGTCCATATCTGTCCATAATTATATATAGCCCCCATATAAACCGATCCCCAGATTTGACCTCCGGAGCCCCTTGGAAGAGCAAAATTCATCCGATTCGGTTGAAATTTGGTACGCGATGTTAGTATATGGTATCCAACAACCATGCAGGAATTGGTTCATATCAGTCCATAATTATACATAACCCCCATATAAACCGATCCCCAGATTTGATTTCCGGTGCCTTTTGGAGAAGCATAATTCATCCGATCTGGTTGAAATTTGGTACGTGGCGGTAGTATATGATATTTAACAACCATGTCAAAAGTGGTCCATAATCATATATAGCCCCCATATAAACCGATCACGAGATTTGGTTTTGGAGCCTCTTGGAGTAGCAAATTTCATCCGAGTCAGTTGAAATTTGGTACATTGTGCTAGTATATGGCCGTTAACAACCATGCCTAACTAGGTCCATATCGGCCTATAGTTATATATAGCCCTCAGATAAATCGATCCCCAATCACACAAATATTGGTCCATACCAAGTTCATAATTGTATATGGCCCCCATATAAGCGACCCCCATATTTCAATTCTTTCTCCCTACGTACCTTGTAACAGTCCATATCGATTCGTAATTATTTGTAAACTTACCTACACATACCTTTTTTGTCTAATATATACCACGTATGGACTAACTCGCAATTTAGAAAACGATTTAAGATACCACAACCCAAGTCATTCGATTGTGGATGACAGTCTTATGTAGTACTATCTACGCTATCCGTGGTGGAGGGTATATAAGATTCGGCCTGGCCGAACTTACGACCATATATACTTGTTTTTTTTTTTTTTCATTGACAATCATTGATGCCATCGAGAGTACAGAAAAATATGGAGTTAATTAGGAAAACATTTTTCAACTGATGAATTAATCGATATACATATTTATTTCAGTCCCATTCACGCATATTCACGAGAGTTGCTTCAGATTTTGTTCACGACTCACGTGATTCACGCGTGAAAACATTTCGTGTCACGCGCACACCTCTAATGCACAAAGAAAAAATATTTCGCTCCGGAACGAAATTTTTGACAAACGATATTCACCATTCATATAAATTATTTTCATTTAGAAAAAATAAACCCAATTTTATGATAAGCGATTCAATAATTGTTTATAAACTTTTTTTGTTTGCTGTTATAGAAATTTTTGTTATCGTTAAACAAAAAGTTTGCGTGTCTAAAATTTCGTTCCTCAGAAAAGAAAACTATTCTTTCTGTGTAGTGAGTCCTTTAAATAGCCGTCTAGTAATGGAATGCAGTCTCATTAGACTTGCCTTTCGAGTAAGCATGTTTACGTTTTGAGAACAATCTTTAAATATTGGTTCAGTTTTAAGTTATATATCTATCAAACTCTCCGGATTATTAATATGAAGCGATATTCCTTGCAGCTGTTTGTGGGTGATAACAACTATTGGCCTTCCTTCAGTTTTGAGGAATATACGCACAAATCTATCAGCCACTACTTGCATTTTCCATCAAACGGAAAAATTGTCACGTCAGATACCATGAATTTAGAAAAATGACATAGTTGGTGCAACCGCAGCTATTCATTTGATTTGACTTAGGTTAGGCTCACTTAGACTATTCAGTCCGTTGTGATACCACATTGGTGAACTTCTCTCTTATCACTGAGTGCTGCCCGATTCCATGTTAAGCTCAATAACCCTCAGAAATGTCACCAGCATAACTGAGGTGAGATAATCCACCGCTGAAAAACTTTTTGGTGTTCGGTCGAAGCAGGAATCGAACCCACGACCTTGTGTATGCACGGCGGGCATGCTAAAAAAAAATAGTAATACAAAATTTTTATACCCTCCACCATACCATTCCGTTTGTAACACATCGAAATATTGCTCTAAGACCCCATAAAGTATATATATTCTGGGTCGTGGTGAAATTCTGAGTCAATCTAAGCATGTCCGTTCGAATCACGCTAAGTTCCGAACGAAACAAGCTATCGACTTCAAACTTGGCACAAGTAGTTGTTATTGATGTAGATCGGATGGTATTGTAACTGGGCCATATCGGTCCACTTTTACGTATAGCCCCCATATAAACGGACCCCCAGATTTGGCTTGCGGAGCCTATAAGAGTAGCATATTTTATCCGATCCAGCTGAAATTTTGTACATGGTGTAAGTATATGGTCTCTAACAACATGCAAAAATTGGTCCATATCGGTCCATAATTATATATAGCCCCCATATAAACCGATCCCCAGATTTGACCTACGGAGCCTCATGCAGGAGAAAAATTCATCCGATCCGGTTGAAATTTGGTACGTGGTGTTAGTATATGGTCTCTAACAACCATGCAAGAATTGGTCCATATCGGTCCATAATTATATATAGCCCCCATATAAACCTATCCCCAGATTTGACCTACGGAGCCTCTTGCAGGAGAAAAATTCATCCGATCCGGTTGAAATTTGGTACGTGGTGTTAGTATATGGTCTCTAACAACCATGCAAAAATTGGTCCATATCGGTCCATAGTTATATACAGCCGATCCCCAATCGGACCATATCGGTTCATAATCGTTATTGCCCCTCGAGCCAAAAATAATCTACCAACATTTTATTTTTATAGAAAATTTTGTCAAAATGTTATTTCTATAGAAAAATTTTTTGAAATTTTATTTCTATAGAAAATTTTGTCAAAATTTTATTTCTATAGAAAATTTTTTCAAAATTTTATATCCATAGAAAATTTTGTCAAAATTTTATTTCTATAGAAAATTTTGTCAAAACTTTGTTTCTATAGAAAATTTTGTCAAAATTTTGTTTCTATTGAAAAATTTTGTCAACATTTTATTTCTATAGAAAATTTTGTCAAAATTTTGGTTTTATAGAACATTTTGTAAAAATTTTATTTCTATAGAAAATTTTATCAAAATTTTATTTCTGTAGAAAATTTTGTCAAAATTTTATTTCTATAGAAAATTTTGTTAAAATTTTATTTCTATAGAACATTTTTTCCAAATTTTACTTCTATGGCAAATGTTGTCAAAATTTTATTTCTATAGAAACTTTAAACTTAATTATATACGTATTTCATCGGCTTTTTTAGTTTAATATATACCACGTATGGACTATGTGGTATATATTCAGTGTTAGGGAGTTTTAAGATAACATGCCATCGACAAGTGTTAGGTTAGGTTAGGTTAGGTTAGGTGGCAGCCCGATGTATCAGACTCACTTAGACTATTCAGTCCATTGTGATACCACATTGGTGAACTTCTCTCTTATCACTGAGTGCTGCCCGATTCCATGTTAAGCTCAATGACAAGGGACCTCCTTTTTATAGCCGAGTCCGAACGGCGTTCCACATTGCAGTGAAACCACTTAGAGAAGCTTTGAAACCCTCAGAAATGTCACCAGCATTACTGAGGTGGGATAATCCACCGCTGAAAAACTTTTTGGTGTTCGGTCGAAGCAGGAATCGAACCCACGACCTTGTGTATGCAAGGCGGGCATGCTAACCATTGCACCACGGTGGCTCCCGTATTACCTTAACCGAAGTAATTCGATTGTGGATGACAGTCTTCAGTAGAAGTTTCTACGCAATCCGTGGTGGAGGGTACATAAACTTCGGCCTGGCCGGACTTACGGCCGTATATACTTGTTTGTATTACTATTTATTTATTTATTTACAATTATTTTACCTCGGGATAAAATATGTTTTTATAAGAATTTAAACATTCATTTTATAAGAGTTTATACATAGGAATTTTTCGATTATAATTATAGTTGGGATTTTCTTTAGATTTGAGTCAAAATTTAATTAAACATTGAATCGTATGTACACAGAAACAAATTATTTCCGAATAAATTTTTCAAAATTATGGGGCATATTGGATTAGATATTGGTATGGCCTTCATACAGACCGATCCGCGGTTGTGACTACTTGAGTGTCCTAAAGGCTAAATTCCGTCTATGACTTCAGTATTCTCCCTTAGTAACCACACAAAAATTGGTCTTTATCATTCCATAATTACATATAGCCTATACCAGCATTTCGTTTCCCGAGCGTCTTTTAACCTTACAAAAATTGTTCCATTTCAGTCCATATGAGACATAGCCCCCATTATAGAACGATTTTAGATTTAACTTCTCGAGCGTTCTGTAGTTTTATTTTTCGCCCGAACCGCCTTCGTACATGACTTCGGTATACAACCCTAAACAACCACAGTAAAATTGGTCCAAACCGGTTCATAATTAGATTTAGTTCCCTGAAAACTTATTTTTCACCTGAAATTTGTTAGATGACGTCGGCATTCAGTCGTAAGCAACTACAAAAAATTGGTCCATGTTTAGATATAGCCCCATACAAACAGAAACTCAACTTTGATTAGTTTAAAGTTCTAAATGCTTATTTGTAAATCCGATCAGTCTAAAAAAATTGATTACTAGAATTGATTCCAATCGGTCCATAATTAGATATTGCCCCCATATAGACCCCCATTGACAACTAAGAATAACCTAACATATAGATACATCCCCAGATTTTACTTCTTGCGAGTTCTGATGGCTTATTTTGCACCCAAAATTCGGTACATGACGTCGTTATTCACCCCTAAGTCTCCACATAAAAATTGGTTCAAATTTATGTATAGGCCCCACATAAACCGATCCTTATATTTGACTACTTTAGTATCCTAAAGGCTCATATTTCAGCCGATATGCACCCTTAACAAACCACACAAAAATTGGTGCATTTATTTTTTGCTTTTGTGTAAAACCATAAGCCTTTTGAAACTTTTTGGAAAGTAGATTTCGTTGAATTCGAGTCCTAACTGGCCGAACCATTTGGGCCACCACCAAGGCGTCCGCCAGAACTACCAATATCATTATAGCAAATTATCGTGTGATACAAAATCAGTATGTTTATAGCCGTTTTGAATTTCCAGCCAAATATACATATTACGCTTGAACTACACAACGAATAATTTGCATTTTAAATAAACTCTGACGTAAATGCTTTTACTGGCATATAAACCCTATAATAAGTTGTCAATAAAAACAATATCCTGTAACTATCATTATAATAATAATTCTTTTTTATTTACTTATTGTTTTTTTTTTCTTAATTTATTTATTAATTCGTTCCTTTCTTTCGTTACAGAGCGTAGTTATAACCGATGGCTCAGAACAATACAAGCGATTTGTTGAATTACCACAGCCATTAACCTTTAAAGTCTACATTTTCAATGTGACTAATCCCATGAAAGTACAACAAGGTGCCATACCCATCGTTAAAGAAGTGGGTCCCTATGTTTATAAGTAAGTAATGGAATTCCCAGTTGCCTCTAATTGAAGTATAAACATTTTAAGTTTGTCACTTGTGGCAAATTATTCCTCATCCTCATTAATTTAGGCAATATCGCAAAAAACGTGTCAAACATTTCTCACGTGATGGCTCTAAGATTTCATTTATCCAGGATCAAATGTATATTTTCGATCCGGAGGCTTCAAGTCCTTACAGTGAAAGTGATACTATTGTGGCCTTGAATATGCATATGAATGTAAGTTTCCTTTCGCCAGTGTCCCCTTTGTTCGATGGGATATTGGCGAAAATAAAATTGCCGAAAACAAAGTGATTGATTGTTATAATTGAGATTGATGAATATTTTAAATCAATATTTTTTGAAATTTGGAAATAAGTTAAATTTAAAGTTAAAATTAAAATGCGGTTTGAAGATATGAAATTTAAATCATCAAAATAAAATCTTGAAATAATGATTAAAATTAAATTATATCTTAAATATTAAAATTGAAATATTCATATGAATGTAAACTACGCAGATGCTATCCATACAGAAAATATCCGTATAGGATGAAGAAAATTAACTCGAAATTCATATAAGAGGGAAATGCGAAAAATGAAACTGAATGTACGATCTTCTATTGCAACTAATGGGGAAACGATAGATTCGCTTTGGCGCATTCGGATGTTGTCATCAAATGTGATTTAATGAGTTGACAGAAAATGACTTGAAAGTTGAATGTTGGTCACTTCGGGTATGTGAAATGTTCTCTTAGTTGCAACTATGAACCCATCTCCACAATTTTCTTTACCACACCCAGGGAAGAAATATGATCACCTCGAACATGTTGCCAGAGCATAATTTTACTTTTTTACTAGGAAAATGTAATATGTTTGTCGCAACTATATTATTTTGTCAAGAAAACAATTATTTTGAGACAAATCTGATCTGATTTTCCACGTGACAAAGTAACATAATGTTCTTGAAACTGGTTTGACTATATATAATTATGGACCGATATGGACCAATTCTTGCGTGTTTGTTAGAGACGACATTCTCACACCATGTTCAAAATTTCAACCGGATCGTATGAATTTTGCTCCTCCAAGAGGCCCCGGAGGACAAATCTGGGAATCGATTTATATGGGGACTATATATAATTATGGACCGATATGGACCAATTTTTGCATGGTCATTAGAGACCATATACCAACATCATCTACCAAATTTCAGCCGGATCGGATGAAATTTGCTTCTCTTTGAGGCTCCGCAAGCCAAATCTGGGGATCGGTTTATATGGGGGCTATATATAATTATGGACCGATGTGGACCAATTTTTGCACGGTTGTTAGAGACCTTATACCAACACCATGTACCAAATTTCAGCCAGATCAGATGAAATTTGCTTCTCTTAGAGGCTCCGCAAGCCAAATCGGGGGATCGGTTTATATGGGTGCTGTATATAATTATGGACCGATGTGGACCAATTTTTGCACGGTTGTTAGAGACCATATACTAACACCATGTTCCAAATTTCAGCCGGATCGGATGAAATTTGGTTCTCTTAGAGGCTCCGCAAACCAAATCGGGGGATCGGTTTATATGGGGGCTATATGTAATTATAGACCAATATGGACCAATTTTTGCATGGTTGTTAGAGACCATATACTAACACCATGTTCCAAATTTCAGCCGGATCGGATGAAATTTGGTTCTCTTAGAGGCTCCGCAAACCAAATCGGGGGATCGGTTTTTATGGGGGCTATATGTAATTATGGACCGATATGTACCAATTTTTGCATGGTTGTTAGAGACCATATACTAACATCATGTACCAAATTTCAGCCGGATCGGATGAAATTTTCTTCTCTTAGAGGCCTCGTAAGCCAAATTTGGGGGTCCGTTTATATGGGGGCTATACGTAAAAGTGGACCGATATGGCCCATTTGCAACACCATCCGACCTACATCATTAACAACTACTTGTGCCAAGTTTCAAGTCGATAGCTTGTTTCGTTCGGAAGTTAGCGTGATTTCAAAAGACGGACGGACGGACATGCTCAGATCGACTCAGAATTTCACCTCGACCCAGAATATATACTTTATGGGGTCTTAGATCAATATTTGGATTTGTTACAAACGGAATGACAAAGTTAATATACCCCCCATTCTATGGTGGAGGGTATAATAAAATTTATTTATCAAAATCAAATGTGTGTTTTACAAAATCTATGGTAATATTGTCCTACAAAATCGAACTATTTACAAAAATGTCTATATAGCAATCTATCACTTTGTTTCCTATTCTCTATACAATATTTTTACATTTAGCCCTTAGTTAATATACAAACAATTAATTGAAATTAAAAATTTTCTAGGCATTTTTACAAGTATTTGAAAGAGAAATCACAGATATCTTGCAGGGTTTTGCAAATCGTATTAACCATCGTCTCAATCGAACGCCGGGCGTTCGTGTCTTGAAACGTTTAATGGATCGCATACGTGGGAAACGTAAAGTAATTTGTTATATTTACAAAACAATTTATCAATCTATCAATCTCTTTATTTATTCGCCTATTTCTCTTAACTGTTTTATTTCTATGCTTTTTTCTTTTCATTTCCAAAAAAAAAATTGGGATTTTCTGTTTTTTCTCACTTTAATATTTTCAAATAATAACTTTGCTTTAACTTTTATGCTAAACAAATAGAAACTAATTTTGCATGAATAATAACAACAAGTCGAATAACCATAATTAACCTATATTTGAGAAATACTAATAATGTGAAATTATATTTTATGTTATGTTGTTTTGAATAACTACCATTTAGCATGACGATTTACTATTGATATCGTAAATTCGAATATCTCTGGTAAATATGTCACAATTAGCTGAACAATATAACATACCAATATAGATGGGTGGGATCATCTGCAAATGTTTGATTGCTTGCTTGGTTGGCTGTTGAGACACTGAGAAGTTATGGTGTTAATGTTTATTTTAATATAGACACTGGCAAAACAGCGAACTCATCAGGAAAGAAAATTTAGGTTAATTTCAGAATTTTTTATCTACTACAAACTACGAAATGGAAAAATAAGTAAATATTTTTCGAATATATGTAAGAAAATTGATTATAAAGGGTGATTCTTTTGAGGTTAGGATTTTCATGCATTAGTATTTGACAGATCACGTGGGATTTCAGACATGGTGTCAAAGAGAAAGATGCTCAGTTTTGTTGACATTTCATCATGAATAGACTTACTAACGAGCAACGCTTGCAAATCATTGAATTTTATTACCAAAATCAGTGTTCGGTTCGAAATGTGTTTCGCGCTTTACGATGAGGCTCATTTCTGGTTGAATGGCTACGTAAATAAGCAAAATTGCCGCATTTGGAGTGAAGAGCAACCAGAAGCCGTTCAAGAACTGCCCATGCATCCCGAAAAATGCACTGTTTGGTGTGGTTTGTACGCTGGTGGAATCATTGGACCGTATTTTTTCAAAGATGCTGTTGGACGCAACGTTACGGTGAATGGCGATCGCTATCGTTCGATGCTAACAAACTTTTTGTTGCCAAAAATGGAAGAACTGAACTTGGTTGACATGTGGTTTCAACAAGATGGCGCTACATGCCACACAGCTCGCGATTCTATGGCCATTTTGAGGGAAAACTTCGGAGAACAATTCATCTCAAGAAATGGACCGGTAAGTTGGCCACCAAGATCATGCGATTTGACGCCTTTAGACTATTTTTTGTGGGGCTACGTCAAGTCTAAAGTCTACAGAAATAAGCCAGCAACTATTCCAGCTTTGGAAGACAACATTTCCGAAGAAATTCGGGCTATTCCGGCCGAAATGCTCGAAAAAGTTGCCCAAAATTGGACTTTCCGAATGGACCACCTAAGACGCAGCCGCGGTCAACATTTAAATGAAATTATCTTCAAAAAGTAAATGTCATGGACCAATCTAACGTTTCAAATAAAGAACCGATGAGATTTTGCAAATTTTATGCGTTTTTTTTTTAAAAAAAGTTATCAAGCTCTTAACAAATCACCCTTTACATAATTAATTTTGTCCACTTGTTAAAGAAAAAGGATAATTTAAATATACACCTTCAAAAAAAATCGCTACTCTAACATATGTTCCAAACATATTTTGCAGGAAGCACATATATTATTGGATACTGCCGAAACATTATTATGTTTGTTTTATGTGAACATATTATATGTTTGGAAGCATTTTGAGCCCAAAAATATTATATGCTTGGAAGAATTTTCCCCAAAGAAGATTTTGCTCATTCCGTCACATAATTTTCAATTCCACGAAATTTTTTAGTTCTTGGCACCTTTTTCTGTAATACAAATGATGTTGAAGAAATTATTCAATTTTATAAATTTTTTAAATTTTACCTTTCGCCTGGACGGAGAATTTAACCGAGGACCATACAGTTTGTAAGTCAACACACTATCCACTGGGATACGTAGCTATTATAGTCACCAGTAGACAATTATCGTTATAAGTTACATTTATATAGCATAGTTTGCAGCGCCCACGAGCCCATGCAAACATAACATTATTTAACAGAAACATATATTGGCCACGTGGAGCAGTGGTTAGCATGTCTGCCTTGCATGCAAATGGTCGTGGGTTCAATCCCTGCTCCGATCGAACACCATTTTTTTTTTTTAATTTACATATTTATATTTATACTAAATTAAATTTTTTACTAAATATAAATTATCACAGTCAGAAACAGTGCTTGATATAAACGAAATTGACTGAGCTTTTGGATAGAATATTATTTCGGAACCAAGAGAATAGACATTTGAAAAAAACAAAAACTGCATGTGTTTTCTCCTTGAGAGCAGCATTTTATGTATGTGCGGACATGTGTTTTATTTCTCATTTTGGCACTATGGGCACAATTTTTTTTCTTGCTTCGTTACAAGAAATGGGAACTTACGATGAGTAAGTCAAAATATTCAGGCAAAGGAAATTAAAAAAACGGTGGGAAATATACACAAATTACAAATGGATCTTCATAAAAGTAACGAAAGGGCACTATACTATTTTTAGAGTTGGGACAGTAAAATGGAAAAGTAGGAAATAGTGATGAATTAAACAGTAAAATGTATAAAAACAAAGTTTAGTTCCTCTTTATTTAATATTTATACCCTTCACCACTACTGTGGTACAGAGTATAATAAGTTTATACATTTGTATGTAACGGCAAGAAGGAAAAGTCTGAGACCCTTCGTTTAGTTTAACGATCGTCTCAGAATTAAATTCTGAGTCGATTTAGCGATGTCCGTCTGTCTGTTTGTCCGTCCGTCTGTCTTGATTGATGGTTTCTCCCTTCTCAAGATAAACAATCGATAAAAATTATTCCATGCGCATCCCAAAAAAACAGAGGCCATTACTTTGTCAGCGGACTTTTGAGTCTTTCCACGCTTCGGAGACGGTTCACCGGTCGCTGTCCACTCAGCCGACTGCCGATTGGACTCAGGAGTGTGATGGAGCCATGTATCATCCATTGTCACATATCGACGGAAAAACTCGGGTGTATTACGAGTTAACAGCTGCAAACACCGCTCAGAATCATCAACACGTTGTTGTTTTTGGTCAAATGTGAGCTCGCGCGGCACCCATTTTGCACAGAGCTTCCGCATATCCAAGTATTGATGAATGATATGACCAACACGTTCCTTTGATATCTTTAAGGCCTCTGCTATCTCGATCAACTTCATTTTACTGTCATTCAAAATCATTTTGTGGATTTTTTTGATGTTTTCGTCGGTAACCACCTCTTTCGGGCGTCCACTGCGTTCACTGTCCTCCGTGCTCATTTCACCACTCTTGAATTTTGCATATCAATCAATTATTGTTGATTTCCCTGGGGCAGAGTCCGGAAACTCATTATCAAGCCAAGTTTTTACTTCCGCCGTATTTTTTCCCTTCAGAAAACAGTATTTTATCAAAACACGAAATTCCTTTTATTCTATTTTTTTCACAATAACAAAAGTTGCTTCACAAAAGACGCTCTATCTCACAAACTAACTGACTTACAGACGTCAAATTTGAAGGTTGGTACTATACAAAAATAATATGCATTTAATACTAGAGACGCCATCTATGTGTCAGACTGGGGACTTATCAGCCAACCTGTTATGTACGCCAGAGTTTGGGAAATAGGGTAGAATGTTTCATATTTTAATCCCATTTTTAATGGGATTTTCCTCCAATTGACTTGATAGTTTGCACAGAGAATATATTTAATATGCTATTTAAGTGTGACCTAATTTGGTTCAGATTTAAATAAATCCTTAATATATTTGTTCTTCTGATTTATACAAATATGGCCAAAAATGTGGGTAACATTGTATACAAAATTCTGTGATGATTCCCCCATATCGTAGCCATATCCTACACACTGTACTTCCAGATTTTCCACAGAACGGTTGAGTCTTAAATAAGGCTCAGACTTGGCCAAATAATATATCACAACCCACAATTGAGCACATATCTTGGCGAGATCTAACCATATCTTGGCGAGATCTAACCAACCAACCAACTTGTAAAATCGCCACTGCTAAGTAGCAAAAATTGTAAATATTACTCAAATTGTCCTATATCTCGAATATATATGTATCATAAATGCTCTTTTGTACAATTGCATTAAAATTGTTCTAGCTTTATATTCCCCATCCTTTTTTACTAACATTGTGTGTCATCCCAGGATGATAGCTCATTTAAATTTTAATTTGAGAGATTTTGTAGAAGTACAAAAATTTGTCTCCAAATCGGTTAAGGTATAAATATTTGAATATGGGAATATAAATCTTCAAAAAAACTCACAACAAATTTGAAGGAGTTGAGATGGTAACACAAATTTTGGTGTACACACACGCTCACAAAAAATCGCTTCTGTAACATATACTCCCAAACATATTTTGCTTCAAGCATATACATTTTTGGCTATTGCCCAAACATTTATATGTTTGATCTCTTCCAATATATAATATGTTTGAAAGCATATTGGTCTAAACAATATATGTTTGGGTAGTCAATTTCCAAACATTTTGTATTTTTGCATCCAAATTCAATAATGTTGTCTTCCAAAAAACAATATGTTATTATGTGAACATATAATACGTTCGGAAGCATTTTGCACCCAAAAATATTATATGCTTAAAAAAAATTCTCCCAAACAATATTGTGCTCAAAATTTTATTTATTTATTTATATATTTACAATCATAATGAATTATGAAAATAAACAGGTAATATAGGTGCTAACAACATAGGTTTTCGACCTGAATGCTCAAAATTTTGTTTCTGCCCGATTGTATATTCCCCCACATCTTTCTCACTTCCACGAGATTTTTTAGTTCTTAGCACCTTTTTCTGTAATACAAACATTGTAGAAGAAATTATTCAATTGTATGATTTTTTTATTTTAATTTTACCTTTTGCCGGACGGGGATTCGAACAGCGGACCACACAGTTTGTAAGGATCAAAGAAGTAGCTGATCAATTGCCCAAGGAAAAATAAAATGTTAATTTTGTAATAACAAGCAACAACCACCAACTTAATTCAATATCGCTTCCTGTTAAATAGCGCTCCAAGCTACTAAACACATATATGTTTATAGGCTATTTCTAAATTAATATATGTTTGCATCCAAGCATAAAAACATATTATGTCCCAAACATAATATGTTCTAACATATTAACATATATGTCCCAAACATGTTATGATAGTTTCTGAACATTATATGCTTGCACTCAAAAATATTGTGTTTAAAAATTTGTTTTCCAAACATATAATGTTTATAGCCAAACATATGAAAAACAGTCTTTTTCATCCGTGCAGTGGTGAAGGGTATAATATAGTCGGTCCCGCTCGACTTTAGACTTTACTTACTTGTTTTTATTTGCGTTTAAAGAAAATGTCTTACCGTCAAAGGAAAATTTCGTTTGTCTAAAATGTTATTCCTTAGAAAAGAAACCTCTTTTCTAAGGAATGTATTTGTATGAGGGTTGCCTTTTATATTTCGAAATTAGAGAACAAAAAATATACTAATCATCGATAATCGCTTTATTCTGCATGCATTTGAACCTGTAGTCGAATCACTTTTGAACTCTGATTGAAGTATCTCAAAAACATGCATTCGAAATGCATCAACGTTCGAACGTCGAAAAACGTTGATGTCCCATTTAATTTTTTTACGTACGTGAATAAAAAGAAGTCATTCGGTGCCATGTGAGAACTATATTCGGATGACGCATCAAATCGATGTTTTGAGTGCTCTAAATTGCTCGCATTGTAGTGCAGACCTGTAAAAGTTGGTACAATTATACTAAATTCGATACATTCCACTTCTCTAAAGGACAATGGTACTAAAGGTTGATACGGTCAAAATTTGGTCAATAAAAACTTGACGTATTTCTTTCAATTCTGCATTTAAAAAACCTAAACACCCCTCATTTTGAAGGTGTGTGTGTAGAATGTTGCTCCTATTTTGATTTTGGAATTCACTCTTCAGTTGTCAAAATGCCGTCCAAGCAAGAAGAGCAGCGTATCAAAATTTTGCTCGCGCATCGCAAAAATCCGAGCTACTCGCACGCAAAGCTGGCAAAATCGCTAAAAGTTGCCAAATCAACCGTTACAAATGTAATTAAAGTGTTTGGGGAACGTTTGTCGACAGCCAGGAAGTCTGGATCGGGGGAAAATCGAAAACCGGAAGCCGCTGAGACGACAAAGAGATTTGCCGGTAGTTTCAAGCGAAACCCTAACCTCTCTCTCCAAGATGCTGCAATAAGCTGGGTGTATCGTCTACAACCGTGCATCGAGCCAAAAAACGAGCCGGACTATCGACTTACAAGAAGGTAGTGACTCCAAATCGCGATGATAAACAAAATACGACGGCCAAAGCGCGATCCCGGAGGCTGTACACGACGATGCTGACGAAGTTTGACTGCGTGGTAATGGACGACGAAACCTACGTCAAAGCCGACTACAAGCAGCTTCCGGGACAGGAGTTTCATACGGCAAAAGGAAGGGGAAAGGTAGCAGATATTTTCAAGCACATAAAACTGTCAAAGTTCACAAAGAAATATCTGGTTTGGCAAGCCATCTGTACCTGTGGCTTGAAAAGCAGCATTTTCATAGCTTCCTGGACTGTCATCCAAGAAATTTACGTGAAAGAGTGTTTGAATAAACGTCTGCTGCCTTTCCTGAAGAAACACGGTTGTTCCGTACTGTTTTGGCCGGATTTGGCATCTTGCCCTTACGGTAAAAAGGCCATGGAGTGGTACGTCGCCAACAACGTGCAGGTGGTTCCCAAGGACAAGAACCCTCCCAACATGCCAGAGCTCCGCCCAATTGAGAAATACTGGGCTATTGTCAAGCGGAACCTAAAGAAGACCAAAAAACTGCTAAGGACGAGCAGCAGTTCAAGGCAAACTGGCTTTCTGCGGCGAAGAAGGTGGACAAGGTGGCTGTACAAAATCTGATGGCAGGTGTCAAGCGTGAGGCCCGGCAATTCGGATTTGGAAAAGCGAAAGCCTAACTGAATATTTTTCCTGAATTTTATACTAATTGAACTTGAAAAAGAAACTTAATTTGATTTTTTAAATAAACGATTTCACTGATTTACACGCGTTTTCCCTTGACGAAATTTTGACCGTATCACCCTTTACTATGACCTAGTTGGTACAATTTGAAGCACTCAGTTCGTCTTCAAACTACTCGAGAAGTCCCAATTAATTAATTGTCCAATATAAATTATATTGTTCTCACTTTTTAGATACTGACCAAATTACAAACACATGGGATAAAAAAATAACTATTTCAAATTTGGAGTTCATTTGTATCTGACACTAAAATAAAAAATTTCGGAACATTAAATGCCAACTGCATATTTAAAATATTCATGACATCAAATATGGACTCCATTTTTTTCCAAATACTGAAATCAATAAAAAATATATTTAAGATTTTATGAAGCATACTGAGGTCATGTCGAAACTTCTGCCAGATCAGGGACAAGTCTTGAGTGAAAAATTGTTTCCTTTCTATTAATTTCCAATAATGAATGCCTTATTCCCAATTTTTGAGCCTGAAAGTGTTGTGGTATTTCAAGAATGGTTCGTCTTCAAATTCCTAATTTTGTTACGTTTTTGACTGAATATTTTCATACGAAAATATGATGAAGGCTTTGAAAACAAAGACATTGGAAGGCAACATATTTTGAATTTAGACTCGCACAGAACCTTTATAATTTGGTAAATAATTTTTATTTTTTCGGTTACTAAATTATAAACAATTATTTTTGAGATATGGTGCAATTTGAACCCAAAAAGTACACTTTTTTATTCTCGTTTGTACAATTTACAAATTTGATTTTTCCTTCCTGTTGTAATGGTGAAAAGTGATCCGTCTTCTGCCCTTGGGTTTTCCTGATTTTTGTTTTGTTTTTTTGGAAGACAACTGGCAAACAAATGGTTGTGTACCACTCAGAAAAAACAGGCGATCATTCCAACCAGAACATCCAAGCAGCAGATCACCTGTCACGATGTCATAGGCATATTGCGAAGCACCGCGGTAGTAGTTTTGGAGCATTGCTTTCAATCAATCGACACGAAACTTTTGTTTAGAGCGTTTGACAAATTCCAATGCAATATTGAATGTATGCTGGTCCCACTAATGCCTAAAGATGTCTCAATCCTACGATAGGTCCTATAACGGTCTTGCAATATCAGTTGACGCCAGAGATGGCATCTTTTTTCAAAATCTGAACCGATGTAGCCCATCCTCAAACTTGACCTGCTTGCAGACAAAAAACTACTCTGTACCAAATTGCAGAACGATAGTTCTATTGTTGAAGGCCACAGGGGGATTCCAGCAGACAGAGGGGCATCATTGTATAGTATTATTGCTGGCTAATGCTAACAAAAATATATGAAAACCCTATTCACTAATTTTTGAAGACTCTGCGTTAGATAAGAATTTCAATTTCTATATTTTAGTGTTTGATCGGTTTATATAGAGATTGGCCGATAGCCTATAGTTGCTATCTCAGAAACAATATCCAAATCTTTAAGCGAAGGGCGAAGGGCGAAATCTCTGGAGCCTATACCATAGTTACAATAGTTTCTCTGCAATTAAATTTACCACAAATGTCTGGTATCTCAGTTAATTAGCCCCATCATCATCTGTACACCAAAGTCTTTCACATAAATTAGCACTAAGCAATTGCAAACATAAATATGGGAAACATTTAACGCATCAATTGAATTTGGACAAAAATATATATTCAGTTAATTTGTAGATGGTCATACATACGTACGTTACCTATAACCAACGAAATTGGTGTCGCAAAGAAAATAATATCCATAATTGTCGGCAATGTTTTGCATTTAATAATACATAGTATAAGGGGAAATTGGTTTACCAACATGGAATGATGTAAAAAGTAAACTATTTTATAGTTGATTGAAAAACAACCCATTTGGAAAAAAACCGAAATACGAACTTTCGAGCTTATAGGAAAACAAAAGCAAACATTTTGAAAGAGTAGCGCTTTATTTATCGTCATAGTCTCTTTCTAATTTAATATGAATATGAAAAATGCTTTTCTGTTCCGGCCATGCATTCCTCATTGTCTCATCTCGATTTTACATCTGAATGTCAATAACACAAAGAAGCGCAGAATTGAAGTAAGACACAATTATCTTCAGCATAGTAGTTAGTGGTCCTACAATTATTCCATAACCTAAATTTCTGGAATATCGTTGAGGACCAAAGTGTAAAATTATGAAATTAGCTTGGGGCGTATCCAGAATTCTAGAAAGCAGCTTGAGCTAGGTTAGGCTAGATTAGGTTAAAGTGGCAGCCCGATTAAGTTTCAGGCTCACTTAGACTATTCAGTCCATTGTGATACCACATTAACTAAAAGTACCTATTACATATGGGCACTTCTAGTTTTAACCGCTGAACCTTTTCGATTATTTCCTTCTGTTGAACCAACCAGATTGTTCCAAAAACATTAGCAGACTGCTTAAGTTAACGTTTTTCAGGTCCGCCAGTAATCTAAAGCTATATGCCCCAAAAATTCGCTTACGCCTTACACAAAAGAAGGACACTCATACAAGAGGTGTTTAATTGATTCCTTTTCCTACGCATCATGACAGCTCATACAGTAGTCATTATACTTCGCGCCAATAGTTTTTGCAAAATCGCCTATCAGGTAGCGACACGATATAGCAGATATCAGAAGTGATATCTGACGTCTTGAGAACACTAGCACACTAGTGTGCAGTTTAAGTTCAAGTGGGGCCATATTTGCTTGGTGTCGTTACAACCCTTGCAATTCTCCCATCGAACATTTGTCATCATGAAGGCTGTTATGATGGCAAATTTTCGCAGAAACAAATGTTCACGCAGTAAGAGTTTGCAGATAGCCAGGGGCATACCAACAGATTCTAGTTCCACTGGAATATGTAAGGTAGTTCCTAGCCCTGCTAACTCATCCGCTTCGCAGTTCCCGGTATGTTCCTATTAGGTGAATATTGTACTGCTCAGCCATCTCGTTGAGAGATTTGCGGCAGTCGATGGCCGTTGTCGAGTTAAGGAACAGAGAATCCAAGTATTCTATTGCAGGTTGACTGTCTGAGTATATATTAATGCCAACATTTGTTGGAACATTACTTCTGAGCCAATTCGCCACCTCTCTTATTGCTGGTATTTCTGCCTAACAAACACTACAGTGACTGGGTAATCGTTTCGCTATTCGAAGTTCCAGGTCCTTAGAATATACTCCGAAACCAATTTGTCCATCACATTTGGAGACATATGTGTAGAAATCTATATAACATTTATTCCCTGGGGCCTGTATGCACCACGCCTCACTGTTGGGAGGCGTGGTGCATTAGAGTTTCAAACTTTTTGTCGAAATGTTTGAGCTTGAACTAAATGGGTGTTATTGATGTTCAGAAGTAAAATCGGGACAAAATTATCTTTTAAAGGGTGATACGGTCACAATTTGGTCAAGGGAAAACGCGTGTAAATCGGTGAAATCGTTTATTTAAAAAATCAAATTAAATTTCTTTTTCAAGTTCAATTAGTATAAAATTCAGGAAAAATATTCAGTTAGGCTTTCGCTTTTCCAAATCCGAATTGCCGGGCCTCACGCTTGACACCTGCCATCAGATTTTGTACAGCCACCTTGTCCACCTTGTCCAAGAAGCTGCTCGTCCTTAGCTGCTCGTCCTTAGCAGTTTTTTGGTCTTCTTTAGGTTCCGCTTGACAATAGCCCAGTATTTCTCAATTGGGCGGAGCTCTGGCGTGTTGGGAGGGTTCTTGTCCTTGGGAACCACCGTTGCACGTTGTTGGCGGCGTACCACTCCATGGTCTTTTTACCGTAATGGCAAGATGCCAAATCCGGCCAAAACAGTACGGAACAACCGTGTTTCTTCAGGAAAGGCAGCAGACGTTTATTCAAACACTCTTTCTTGGTTGACAGTCCCGGAAGCTATGAAAATGCTGCTTTTCAAGCCACAGGTACAGATGGCTTGCCAAACCAGATATTTCTTTGCGAACTTTGACAGTTTTATGTACTTGAAAATATCTGCTACCTTTCCCCTTCCTTTTGCCGTATAAAACTCCTGTCCCGGAAGCTGCTTGTAGTCGGCTTTGACGTAGGTGTCGTCGTCCATTACCACGCAGTCAAACTTCGTCAGCATCGTCGTGTACAGGCTCCGGGATCGCGCTTTGGCCGTCGTATTTTGTTTATCATCGCGATTTGGAGTCACTACCTTCTTGTAAGTCGATAGTCCGGCTCGTTTTTTGGCTCGATGCACGGTTGTAGACGATAAACCCAGCTTATTTGCGGCATCTCGGAGAGAGAGAGGTTAGGGTTTCGCTTGAAACTACTGGCAACTCTCTTTGTCGTCTCAGCGGCTTCAGGTTTTCGATTTCCCCCCGATCCAGACTTCCTGGCTGTCGACAAACGTTCCCAAACAATTTAATTACATTTCTAACGGTTGATTTGGCAACTTTTAGCGATTTTGCCAGCTTTGCGTGCGAGTAGCTCGGATTTTCGCGATGCGCGAGCAAAGTTTTGATACGCTGCTCTTCTTGCTTGGACGGCATTTTGACAACTGAAGAGTGAACTCCAAAGTCAAAATAGCAGCAACATTCTACACACACACACCTTCAAAATGAGGGGTGTTCAGGTTTTTTAAATGCAAAATTGAAAGAAATACGTCAAGTTTATTTGACCAAATTTTGACGGTATCACCCTTTATGTACTTGATGCTAGGAAACAAATTTTAATTTATTAGTTTTTATACCCTTCACCATAGGATGGGGGGTATTTTAACTGTGTCATTCCGTTTGTAACACATCGAAATATTGCTCCCCCCATTAAGTAACAGGTTGGCTGATAAGTCCCCGGTCTAACAAAGAAAAACACATTTTTTTGTCAAAATTCGTTTTTATTATTCAACATAGTTCCCTTCAAGAGCGATACAACGATTATAACGACCTTCCAATTTTTTGATACCATTTTGGTAGTACTCCTTCGGTTTTGCCTCAAAATAGGCCTCAGTTTTGGCGATCACCTCTTCATTGCAGCCAATTTTTTTCCCTGCGAGCATCCTTTAGAGGTCTGAGACAAGAAAAAGTCGCTGGGGCCAGATCTGGAGAATACGGTGGGTGGGGAAGCAATTCGAAGCCCAATTCATGAATTTTTGCCATCGTTCTCAATGACTTGTGGCACGGTGCGTTGTCTTGGTGGAAAAACACTTTTTTCTTATTCATATGGAGCCGTTTTGCAGCGATTTCGACCTTCAAAAGCTCCAATAACGCCATATAATAGTCACTGTTGATGGTTTTTCCCTTCTCAAGATAATCGATAAAAATTATTCCATGCGCATCCCACAAAACAGAGGCCATTACTTTGCCAGCGGACTTTTGAGTCTTTCTACGCTTCGGAGACGGTTCACCGGCTCCTGTCCACTCAGCCGACTGTCGATTGGACTCAGGAGTGTAGTGATGGAGCCATGTTTCATCCATTGTCACATATCGACGGAAAAACTCGGGTGTATTACGAGTTAACAGCTGCAAACACCGCTCAGAATCATCAACACGTTGTTGTTTGTGGTCAAATGTGAGCTCGCGCGGCATCCATTTTGCACAGAGCTTCCGCATATCAAAATATTGATGAATGATATGACCAACATGTTCCTTTGATATCTTTAATGCCTCTGCTATTTCGATCAACTTCATTCAAAATCATTTTGTGGATTTTTTTGATGTTTTCGTCGGTAACCACCTCTTTCGGGGGTCCACTGCGTTCACCGTCCTCCGTACTGATTTCACCGCGCTTGAATTTTGCATACCAATCAATTATTGTTGATTTTTCCTGGGGCAGAGTCAGGAAACTCATTATCAAGCCAAGTTTTTGCTTCCACCGTATTTTTTCCCTTCAGAAAACAGTATTTTATCAAATCACAATAACAAAAGTTGCTTCACAAAAGACGTTCTATCTCACAAACTAATTGACTTACAGACGTCAAATTTTGACACGAATCATTTGAAGGTTGGTACTATATAAAAATAATATGCATTTAATACTAGCGACGCCATCTATGTGTCAGACCGGGGACTTAACAGCCAACATGTTAACTCGTACGAAAATTGAACTAAATTTTGCTACACATTTTGAGATTTCCCCAAAGCGTTGTTAAAACCAGGAAAATTTAATGCCCTGTTGTACTTTTTAACTACATTTCACGAAATTACACCCTCTTATAGAAGAAAATATTAATTAAAAGTTAAGAAGAAAATCATTGGCGCCAAATCATGGACATTTTAACCATACTATTTTTGGGAATCGTACGAAAATTTTCATTTGCTTTAGTTCATATTGAAATTATGTGTACGGTCATCGAACTTAATACTCACGTTTAGTTCATAAAATATTTGAGACATACTTAAAAAAAACCAAAATTTCATTGGGCTGTGGAAAATTTCGCAAAAAGTAATAAAATTTAACTACTAACAAATAATTTTTTTACAATAAAAATAAGTTAAATTTAGCGTAAGTTTAACTACGGAAATTTTTTTCTGTGCACATAAGATTCGGCTTGGCCGAACTTACGGCCGTATATACTTGTTGCAGTTTTTTTCTTCATGTGTTAAAATGTGTTAACGTCAACTTACATTTCCAAATTCAGGCTCGTCTTTAAGTAGAAATTATACTATGTTTCAAGTAAAAAGGTCCTTAAAAAAGTGCAAATTTGGCACAGAAGCAATGAATTTAACATGGGTTTGTCATAGGACGGATGTGCACCATTTCAACAACTGTTTCACAGAATTTACATCACTTCTTAAGGTGCGAAGGTGTATAAAAACGATCAGCTAAAGGATTCAGAAATGGTCAAGCCTCTGTCTGAATCAGAAGTAAGCGGATCCTCTTGCGAAGTCGAGGGAGATACCAAAGTTGAAGACATGGATAGATACCGTATGCGTGAGGAGGCTTCTACTGCCTCAGAACTCACCAAAGTTGAACCTATGGTTATTGCGAGAGTCACCGAGATCCCTGAAGAGGACATTCTTGATGACTCGATTGAAGCGGCTGATGTGACGGTTGTTGAAAATCTCGATGGTCCTACGGATCCTCCAGATAAATCTTCATCATTGTAAGGCTGCATGTGCTGCCTTAAAAGTTCCCCTGATGAAAGGGGCCATAGACATAGTTCTTATTCACGAACCATATGTTTATAGAAACAAAATATGTGAATTAAGTACTCCGGGGTTCAAACTATTGCAGTATACTGGTAATGATGTAATTCGAGCCTGTAGAATTGCTAAAAACGAGCTTAACTTATTTCTGCTTCCTTCAATGTGCAATACAGACACTGTCGTTGCCAATTTAGAAATAGCCAAATGCAAATATTGGGTATCTTCGGTCTATATGGGACATGACAGGGAGATGCCTCCATGTGCCGTTAAGACCTTAGTTGAGGAGTCACAGAAAACAAAGACGAAACTCATTATGGGATGCGATGCAAATGCGCATCATATTATATGGGGAAGTAGTGATACTAATGCAAGGGGAGAGTCACTAATAGAGTTTATTTTGCGTACTAATCTGGTAGTTTGCAACAAGGGAGATGCCCCAACATCACCTTGGCCTCGCAAGAACTGAATGAAATGATATCTGAGTGGCAGGTTTTAAGTGAACACAGCTTTTCAGATCATCGCTACATCTGTTTCAAATTTGATGTTCATACCACCAAGACCATATTTCCGCCAAATGTTAGGAAAGCTGAC
The DNA here is from genome assembly GCF_050003625.1 of Haematobia irritans. Lineage (NCBI taxonomy): Eukaryota > Metazoa > Arthropoda > Insecta > Diptera > Muscidae > Haematobia > Haematobia irritans. The sequence continues at coordinate 164,265,818 of NC_134400.1, forward strand.
TGGAATAGGTATAGGGAATCGTTCAATATGATGATACCGGAAATACCAGAGACAAATATGAGCACTGTACAAGTTATCGAACACGCAGTGGAGAGGATTACTAAGGCCTTCAACATTTCACTGAAAGCTGCATGCCCTAAAGGGATGCAAGGGGGGAAAATCGACCACCATGGTGGTCTACGGAGTTAGGTAATATGAGGAAATCGTGCAGGAAGATCTTTAACAAAGCAAAGTCCACCAGAGCTCCTGTGGATTGGGACGCTTACAAGAAGAATCTGAGAGGGTACAAGCGAGAACTGAGAAAGGCTCAGCATAACTCTTGGAATGATTACTGCAGCAGCATTGAGAATACGTCCGAGGCTTCCAGACTACGGAAGGTGCTAGCATCCACGAGCTCCGCCCCAGGTTTCATTAAAACATCGGAGGGCAATTGGACAACGTCCAGTGAGGAGACGCTGGAGGTACTATTGGACACACATTTTCCCGGAAATCAGACGGTTGAACCATGCACTGGCGGTGCCACAGTGGCTCAGCGGTCGTTTCCTATCGAGGAAATTGTATCAGAATCTAGAATAAAATGGGCGTTAAATAGCTTTGGATCATTCAAATCCCCCGGACCTGATGGAATTACTCCGGCGGAGTTAAAAGCGGTGGCTGACAGAATTATCCCCTGGTTGTCGATGTATCAACTTAGCATATATTCCACGAAAGTGGAGAGAATCAAAAGTCGTTTTCATACCTAAAGCGGGAAAAGCCTCTCACTCGAATGCGAAGGATTTCCGACCAATCAGCTTATCATCATTCCTACTTAAGACTCTGGAGAGGATGATAGATATTTATCTTAGAACTAGCGCCGATTCAAGTTTGCTTTCGAAACGACAACATGCATAGTCGAAGGGCAGGTCTACTGAGACCGCATTACATGAACTGGTCAGCTTTATTGAAAGCTCACTATCTGTCAAAGAATACACAATCGTGGCATTTCTAGACATCGAAGGGGCGTTCAATAACGTCCATCCGAGCTCGATATTAAATGGACTGACAACTCTGAATGTTGATCCAATTATACTTAGGCTGTTAGACGAACTTCTAAGGAAGAGACGCATTTCAGCCACACTAGGACAAGCAAACATACAAAGGTATGTGAACAGAGGCACTCCTCAAGGAGGAGTTCTATCACCTCTTCTTTGGAATGTTGCTATAAACGACCTTCTGGTTTCCCTAGAAAAAGAAAGGATACAAGTGGTGGCATACGCAGATGATATGACGCTTGCAGTCAGGGGAAAATTCCCATCAACAGTTAGAGATATTATACAGAGAGCCCTCCGGATGACTGAGAAATGGGCGAAAGATAATGGTCTTGGGGTAAATCCTGCAAAGACAGAACTAGTCATGTACTGCAAAGACCGCAAAACTCCCACTGTTAGACCCATTTCCTTAGGGGGTATTGAAATTCCCTTTAGGGAGTGTGCAAAATACCTCGACGTTATTTTGGACAGGAAGCTGAACTTTAAGCTTAATATTGAAGAAAGGGCGAGGAAAGCAACGGTAGCTTTATACTCGTGCAAAAAGGCAATAGGGAAAAAGTGGGGACTAAAACCCAAAATTGTACATTGGCTATACACGGCAGTGGTTAGACCTAGAATGCTATATGGTGTTGTAGTCTGGTGGCCGGCACTTCACCAGTCGACAAGTTTAGACAAAGTTCAGCGTATGGCGTGCTTGTGTATCTCAGGTGCATTCAGCAAGACAGGAACAAACTCCCTTAATGTCATACTGCATCTATTGCCTTTAGACATTTTGGCCAAACAGTCAGCTGCAACAACGGCTGTGCGGTTGCGCGAGCTATCGCTGTGGTCGGAAAAAAGTTACGGTCACAGTTGGGTCCTCAAAATAATGCCAGATGTGCCTAACGTAGTGGATTACACTTTGGCGAGTCCACTTTTCGACAAAAAGTTTGAGACTCTAATTCCCAACAGTAAGGCGTGGTGTACACGGACCCCGGGGAATAAAAGATATATAGATTTCTACACTGATGGCTCCAAATTGGATGGCCAAGTGGGTTTCGGAGTATATTCTAAAGATCTGGAACTTCGAATAGCGAAAAGATTACCTGATCACTTTAGTGCTTTTCAGGCTGAAATACTAGCAATAAGAGAAGTGGTGAATTGGCTGAGAAGTAATGCTCCAAGCAATATTGGCATTAATATATACTCAGACAGTCAACCTGCAATAAAATCCTTGGAATCTGTGTTCCTCAACTCGAAAACGGCCATCGACTGCCGCAAATCTCTCAATGAGATGGCTGAGCAGCACAATATTCATCTAATATGGGTGCCTGGCCATAGGAACATACCGGGGAACTGCGAAGCAGATGAGCTAGCAAGGCTAGGAACTACCTTACATATTCCAGGGGAACTAGAATCTGTTGGTATGTCCCTGGCTACCTGCAAGCTCATGCTGCGTGAGAAGGCTGTTATGATGGCAAATGTTCGATGGGAGAATTGCAAGGGCTGTAACGACACCAAGCAAATATGGCCCCATTTAAACTTAAACTGCACACTAGATATGCTAGTATTCTCGAGACGCCAGATATCACTCCTGATATCTGCTATAACGGGTCGCTGCCTGATAGGCGATTTTGCAAAAACTATTGGTGCGAAGTATAATGACTATTGTATGAGTTGTCATGATGCGGAGGAAAAGGAATCAATAAAACACCTCTTGTGTGAGTGTCCTGCATTTTGTGTAAGGCGTAAGCAAATTTTAGGGGCATATAGCTTCAGATTACTGGCGGACCTGGAAAACGTTAACTTAAGCAGTCTGCTAATGTTTTTGGAACAATCTGGTTGGTTCAACAGAAGAAAATAATCGAGAAGGTTCAACGGTTAAGAAGTGCCCATATGTAATAGGTACTTTTAGTTAATGTGGTATCACAATGGACTGAATAGTCTAGGTTAGGTTAGGTTAGGTGGCAGCCCGATGTATCAGGCTCACTTAGACTATTCAGTCCATTGTGATACCACATTGGTGAACTTCTCTCTTATCACTGAGTGCTGCCCGATTCCATGTTAAGCTCAATGACAAGGGACCTCCTTTTTATAGCCGAGTCCGAACGGCGTTCCACATTGCAGTGAAACCACTTAGAGAAGCTTGAAACCCTCACATATGTCACCAGCATTACTGAGGTGGGATAATCCGCCGCTGAAAAACTTTTTGGTGTTCGGTCGAAGCAGGAATCGAACCCACGACCTTGGGTATGCAAGGCGGGCATGCTAACCATTGCACCACGGTGAATAGTCTAAGTGAGCCTGAATCTAAATCGGGCTGCCACTTTAACCTAACCTAACCTAAGGTGCGATCCGAATTCATTGTTTTGGACGTGAATTAAAAAAATTTGTGATATTTTGCCAAATAAATAATTTTTATAATTCTTTTCATGATTTTTAATGCATTATAACGCTGATCTGCAACGTCTGGCATCAAATAATTTTAAAATTCGCAATTTTTCTAGAAGAGATTTAGCATTCTTTTTCGACAAAATTAAAAAAAAAAATTAGTATTTTATGAATTCTTAATTTGTTGTTAACTTATTTGAAACAAAAGAAGTTAAAATTACCCATTATAAATATGAAAAAAGCAAGTTATAAAAAATGTAAATAAAAAACTTCCTGTATGATTAAAATAGAGAACATTCTTGGGAGGACATTTTTGGAAGTGTTTTTAAAGTTTTGCCCTTAGAACAACTTCCATTTTTTTTTGCTGGGCTTCTATATCTACTAATATTTCAATATAAATTATCTACCATTAATAACTACTAATGCTTTTCAATTAATAATTATTTTTATTTTTACTAATTGATTTTTATGTTTTTGTACATATACATATATCTTTAGAACCCTTGAGATGGGTATGCAATATTTTTGAGATATTAATTGTTTCGGCTAAAGTAAGTTACTATTCATAGAATCTATATAAATAGCAAAGCTATAGCGAAATTGGTAAATTGATATTGGTGAACGTAAATTAGTTATCTAAATAGCATGTGTAGATAGTTAGTTTTAATCCACTCCTATTAAGACAAAATTCTAAAAATAAATTATGCTTTTAAACTAACCACATATAAAAGAAACGAAAGGAATTCAAAGAAGTCACTGAGAAGTAAATGAGACAATTTTTAGAAATTCACAATTGCAACACCGGCAGAGATTGTAAAAAATACTTTCTTTATCAACGAAATTTTGATAAGTAGTCATTAAGTAGTTTCTTTAAGAGAATAACCCCAAATTTATAATCACCAAAACTAATTTTTTACGAATCCTTTTTAAGAAAAAAAATTTTAAATTTTAACTTCAAACTAAACATTTTAAATCGTGGTGATTATAGGCTCTCTTTATCAGACAAACGGACGGAATCTCCAAACATATGGACTCTTTGAATTCCTTATTATTTATAAATATATTTATGCCCATATTCAAAAATTATAATAGAACTAATTAATATGGTAAAAAGTAAACTTCAAGTATGCTCTAACTATTGTGAATATGGGGATAATTTCTTAATCAATCAACAATTAATTGTCTATATGATTTTTTTTATTTCTTTCCCATGCATCCCCCCCCAAACAGTCAGTATTACAAATTGGAGAGAATGATCCTGGTCTGGCCATATTATTGGTTCATCTCAATGCCAATATGAAGGCTATCTTCAACGATCCTAAATCAATGTTTGTACGCACAAGCGTAAAAGAATATCTTTTCGATGGAGTACGATTCTGTATAAATCCTCAAGGTTTAGCCAAAGCCATTTGCAATCAAATCAAGGATGGTGGCTCAAAAACCATACGAGAGTTAAAAGATGGCAGTTTAGCTTTCTCGTTTTTCAATCATGTAAGTAGGATTTTTTTAAGTGTGATTTTTTTTTAAATTTTTTTTCATTCTTTCTTTTCTAGAAAAATGGTACAGGCCGTGAGGTCTATGAAGTCCATACTGGCAAAGATGATGCCATGCGTGTTTTGGAAATTCAAAAATTGGATGATAACAATCATTTGCAAGTTTGGCTTAATGCCTCCGATTCCAATGAATATTCAATGTGCAATTTGATAAATGGCACAGATGCCTCTTCGTATCCACCTTTCCGTCAAAAAGGTGATTCCATGTACATTTTCAGTGCGGATATATGTCGTTCCGTTCAATTATTCTATCAAAAGGAAATCAAATACAAGGGTATACCCGGTTATCGTTATTCCATCGGTGAGAATTTCGTCAATGACATTGGACCGGAGCATGACAACGATTGTTTTTGTGTTGATAAATTGACGAATGTAATTAAACGGAAAAATGGTTGTCTCTATACGGGAGCCATGGACTTGACAAATTGCTTGGGTAAGTCTATTGATAATTAAGAGGAATGATTTTTTTTTTGGAATGATTGGAATTTGAAATTTAAAATTTTTGCAAATTTTATTAATGGTGATTTCCTTTTTAATTGCTATTATAATCAAACAGTGGGCTTTTATATGAAAATTAATATGATTTAGGTCATGAAAAGTGTTGCCAGTATTTTTCTGGTGCTTCTCCCCCAAATCAGGACTTTTTCGTCCCCAAAAATCCCCTATAATTTTTTTACAACTTTATTATAAAAAAAAAGCAAATCAGAAAAATTAACAAAACATTTTTGTCCTACAATAAGATCATGATTAGGAAACGCAACACCAGGAGACCGGTGATCGTCTTCTACATGCTCGGGAAATGAAAATGGAAGTTCGGTCACCATGTATTTATGAACGAAAATTTCCTTCGAAATATCAATCAAGTAATAAAATTGGGTGAAACTTCTTTATCATTATATATATTTGTCGGATATATTGTCGAAATCAATGATGAACACTGATGAGGGGACAACATATCACAATTGTCGAAAAATGTCTTAGCCAAGCTGAGTAAGATTATAAATCAGCGCTTGTGCCCCCAAAATAAAACTCTATGTCTATTTTTAGATCAAATGCTGCATTTCCACCCTATTGAAAATTCCTCAAATGAGATCTGCATCTTAGTTTTAATTTTATTGACCCTAGATTTATACCAACATTTTTAAAGTAAAGACAAAATATTTGGAACCGGGCATGCTTTTTTTTTAGTGCACCAAGTGAAATAGGTGCAAACCACCACGCCACCACCTGAAATTGGAAGTACACAAAGTGCTGTGCTTTTGCTGCACGCAAAAAAAATAATTCTTTCCTCCCAAACGAAATTTTAGACAAAGAAAGTTCGTTTCGCATTTGCTTTTCGTTGAAAGGAAGTGTATTTGGAAGAAAAGTATATACTTTTTGTGATAAACGTTTATTCTTTTCCAGGATGTAAAAACAATTCCATAAAGACTAACTCAAAAAAAATTTTTCTGGCTAATTGCATTTTCCCTCACATTTTTCTCACTTCCACGAAGTTTTTTAGTTCTTAGCACCTTTTTCTGTAATACAAACAATGTAGAAGAAATTATACGATTTTATAAATTTTTAAATTTTTTTTTACCTTTCGCCTGGACGGAGAATCGAACCGCGGACCATCCAATTTGTAAGCCAACACACTATCCACTGAGCCATGTAGCCGTTGTTGTCATCAATAGACAATTACCCATATCAGTTATATTTATATAGCATAGCTTGCGGCGCCCACGAGCCGATTACATAAAGTTTATTTAACAGAAAAATACATTTAGTTGGGCACCTTAGAGCAGTGGTTGCTACGTCCGACTTGCATGCCAAGGGTCGTGGGTTCGATCCCTGCTTCGACCAAAGTTTTTTTTTTACATATATTCCAACTACGGTCGGAAGATTCCGAAAAAATGTTCAACATTACGTTCTACTATATAAAATTTTTACTATGAACTGTAAAATGTCTTATTAAAGACCTAAATTTAGAAAAGAACAGTGTTTGATATAAACGAAATGGACTGTGTTGTTGGTTCAAAAATAACTTTTTTTATTGAAAAAATAAAAATTTTGTAACAAACGAATTTTTTTGGTGATAAAAATGTATACTTTTCGAAGCAATTCAAAAAACTCTAACAAAAGAAAAACGTTTTCGGTACACGTTTTCCAAACGTTTTTTTTTCTTTGCGTGTGTGAAATAGATCCAAACGATCTAGCTTTCACCTCGTTTCATTCATTTGATGTTTCTTATACCCGCTGCCATAGAATGGTGATGGGGGAAATAAGATTGGCATTTAAATGTTATCTCAAAGATATTCTTCATTTTAACTGCACAGGAAGTTCTTCTAATTCATATTTTTAATGGGTAATTATACCCTTCACCACTACTGTGGTACAGGGTATAATAAGTTTGTGCATTTGTATGTAACGCCAAGAAATAGTGGTCATGGACCCATCTTTTAGTATACCGATCGGCTTAGAATTAAATTCTGAGTCGATTTAGCGATGTCCGTCTGTCTGTCTGTCTGTCTGTCTGTCCGTCCGTCTGTATATGTAATTTTGTGCACAAAGTACAGCTCGCAATTTAAGCCCGATCGTCCCCAAATTTGGCAGAGGGCCGTTTCTTGGGACAGAGACAATCGCTATTGGTTTTGGAAAACATCGGTTCAGATTTAGATATAGCTGCCATATATATTTATCCCCGATGTGGTCACACTAATGGAAAAAGTTTCGTTATATTAACGAAATGTGTCGTTAAAAGTCAGCCAATGAAACAAATTCGTTAATACAACGAATTTTTTCGTTAACATAACGAATTTTCTGACAATCAACGTAACGTTTCGTAGTATTGACGAATATTTTCATTGTATTAATGAAAATGTTTCGTTATATCAATGAAAATTTTTCGTTGGTTGACTTTTAATGAAATTTTCTTTGTGTGCATAGTTAGCGTGTTTACAAACCGATTTGCTTGAAATACCGTACATCCAAATATTTTATGAATCTCGAAAATCTTGCAAAATATCAGCCAAATCGGTTCAGATTTAGATATAGCTCCCATATATATCTTTCGCCCGATATGGACTTATATGGCCCCAGAAGCCAGATTTTTGGCCGAATTCGGTTGAAATTTTGCACTAGAAGTACAATTAGTAATATAGTGAAGTGTGCAAAATTTGATTGAAATCGTTTGATATTTAGATATAGCTCCCATATATATCTTTCGCCCGATATGAACTAATATGGTCCTAAACGCCAGAGTTTTGCCCCAATTTGGTTGAAATTTTGCACAGGGAGTAGATTTAGCATTGTAGCTATGCCACTGCTTAGTCGAAAAGTTGTCAAAATGACTCTAATTTTCCTAAACTTCTAATACATATATATCGAGCGATAAATCACAAATAAACTTTTGCGAAGTTTCCTTAAAATTGATTCAGATTTAAATGTTTCCCATATTTTTTTACTAACATTGTGTTCCACCCTAGCGACTTAAATTTTGAGTCTATAGATTTTGTATAAGTCTATCAAATTCTGTCCAGATCGGTGGCTCCCACCGTTGTGCAACCCACGACCTTGTGTATGCCCGCCTTGCATACACAAGTTCGTGGGTTCGATTTCTGCTTCGACCGAACACCAACAAGTTTTTCAGCGGTGGATTATCCGACCTCAGTAATGCTGGTGACATTTCTGAGGGTTTCAAAGTTTCTCTAAGTGGTTTCACTGCAATGTGGAACGCCGTTTGGACTCGGCTATAAAAAGGAGGTCCCTTGTCATTGAGCTTAACATTTGACGGATATGATATCGAAAATTTAGATCTACAAAGTGATGCAGGGTATAATATAGTCGGCCCCGCCCGACTTTAGACTTTCCTTACTTGTTTTTGTTTCAAATAGGTTTAAAAACAGAGTAAGAACTAATAAAATGGTACAAATTATTAAAATTTTGACGAAAAAAATGCCAAATCCATTCTAGAACAAGTAAGGAAAGTCTAAAGTCGGGCGGGGCCGACTATATTATACCCTGCACCACTTTGTAGATCTAAATTTTCGATACCATAGCACATCCGTCAAATGTGTCGGGGGCTATATATAGAGGTTTGTCCCAAATACATACATTTAAATATCACTCGATCTGGACAGAATTTGATAGACTTCTACAAAATCTATAGACTCAAAATTTAAGTCGGCTAATGTACTAGGGTGGAACACAATGTTAGTAAAAAATATGGGAGACATTTAAAACTGAAGCAATTTTAAGGAAACTTCGCAAAAGTTTATTTATGATTTATCGCTCGATATATATGTATTGGAAGCTTAGTAAAATTACAGCCATTTTTACAACTTTTCGACTAAGCAGTGGCGATTTTACAAGGAAACTGTTGGTATTTTGACCATTTTTGTCGAAATCAGAAAAACATATATATGGGAGCTATATCTAAATCTGAACCGATTTCAATAAAAATTTGGCACACTTGACTAGAGTACTAGTTGTTCTTCTTATGCAAAATTTTAAGCAAATTAGGGTAAAACTCTGGCTTCTGGGGCCATATAAGTCCATATCGGGCGAAATATATATGGGAGCTACATCTAAATCTGAACCGATTTCTTCCAAAATCAATAGGGTTCTATTCTGAGCCAAAACACATACTTGTGCCAAATTTGAAGTCGATTGGACTAAAACTAAAACAAAAATGTGTTCACGGACAGACGGACATGGCTATATCGACTCAGGAGCCCACCCTGAGCATTTTTGCCAAAGACACCATGTGTCTATCTCGTCTCCTTCTGGGTGTTGCAAACATATGCACTAACTTATAATACCCTGTTCCACAGTGTGGCGCAGGGTATAAAAATTGCGAACTTTTGAAAATATTTGAGGTCAAACGTCTCAGACAAGCGCTAGAATGCATCAAAAATCATAAAAAATTATGAAAATTATTTACTTGGCAAAATATTACAACAATTTTTAATTCACATCCAAAACACTGAATTCGAATCACAATTTAATAAGTGATGCAAATTCAGTGCGACGGCTGTTGAAATCGTGGATATCCATCCTACGACAAGCCCATGTTAAATTCATCGCTTCTCCGCCAATTTTGCACCACTTCCGGATCCAAAAAGAACATTTGCACTACTTTTTTTGACGACGCTTTGTTTGCTGGGTTATTTACCATTTGCCTGAAGTTGGAAGTCCACAAAGTTCTATGCTGCTGGTTTATATCAGTCCATATTTTGGTATAGATCCTATTTTGACCGATTTTATAATTTGACTTGGGCTTCTAAATTCCCGGATTTTTATCCGATTTGCCTGAAATTGGAAATTTACTTCAGAGCAACAAATAGGTGTGCGAATATGGTTTATGTTTTGCTTCATGTTTTGGTACAGCCGCATATGGACCAATCTAAAATTTGTATCAAATTGAATTTGGTTTATATCGATCCATGTTTTGGTAAAAGCCCCCATATTGGCCGGAAGTTCAAAATCTGGACTCAAAAAAAGTGAACTCACTATTTCACTAAAGCCAATTTAACTATATTTTAGTTCATGAAATTATTATATTTGGAGAAAGTTTCATTTACTCTAATATTTTTTTGCGAACGTTAGTTAAATGAACTAAAAGACGGGAAAAAATTATACACAAATTAAGCATAGAGATTTACTAAATTCGTATTTCTCATAAAATAGTTCATTATTAAATTTGTAAATTTTACTACAAAAGCGTCCATCATGAACTTCGTATGTCACTAAAGACATTCTTGCAATTTTGAACTCCAATTTTTTTCCTTCAAACTACAAAATTTTCTTTAAATGAAATGTGTCTAATACATTTTCTTGAATTTGTTGAAAAATATTTACTTATTTTTGTGATATCGGTGTGATGCCAGCGCTTGTAATACTGTTTAGTTAAAAATTTCTAAAACTATTCAAAATTTTCTAAAATTAATCAAAAGATTTCTTCCTGTTGGGTTCACTGTTTTTTCAGTGTGGAGCTATTTTAGGTTCACAAATAAGTGTGCCGATTATGAGGAGTTTCGGTCCATATTTTCAAATGGCCCCCATATAGACCGACGCCCTGTTTTGAGTTCTTGGAAAATTTTTATCCAACTGTCATGAAATTGAAAATCTAAAGGGATTTTAGATCAATCAAATGTCAAATTTTTTTAGGTCAATCAAATGTCAAAATTTTTTTATAAGAGTCTGTTATAGCCCGAACTCCCCATCTAACTTCATGAGGGGTCAAAAGTCGAATTGATGTTCGAAAAAATTTCCCGATTTTACTTCTCGTGTCCATTCTTTGAATGACATACCTTTTAACCTCTCATGAGGTATAACAAAAAACCTATCACACCAAATAAAAGTATTTCAAGTAGATCTCATCAATGATAGACTATGGAAATATCAATTAAGGTGTCAAAATTCAAATCAAATTCTATGTCACGCACATTTGATTAACCAACGCACTTTCTATTCAGGCAGATTACCTCTATTCATATTCATTCACTTTATCTTAATGAGCAAGCTAATCAATATTTGAGTAGTGTCAGATAAGTCAGAATAATTCCTTCGAATGTCAATTTAATTTCGTAATAAATAATAGCTAAAGAGGGATGGGTATTCGTGTGTTCGTATGTTCGTATGTCTCTGAAGAACATCTCCTTTTCCTAAAATTCCTCACTTCCCCACTTGGCTCCAGTGAGCTGAAACGTTTAAAAATTTAATTGATTTTTAATTTCAAATTGAAATATTAACAGACATTAAGGTGATACAATGATTAACTATTAACTCATCACCATAGTACAAAACACTTTTTTGTACATTTGTTTTTTGTATCTCCAACATATAACTGCATGCCCAGATGAAAAACAATTAATAATCTCATGTACGAATTTGTTTGTTTTTTTTTTTGTCTTGATGTGATCGTTGATGATTCTTAAGCCACTCAATTAACAACATACTATTTACTGATGCTCTAACGACCCGTCTTTTAATGCCAACCATCAACTAACGAGTGAACGGTCTTATGGTAAATTACAAATTGCCAATATAATCGGTTAATAAGATATTTGCCGTTTTTATTGATATGCGTATATAGGGGCATATTCTATAAAATATTGACAATTAATTTGAGATGTTTTTGTTTTGTCTACGAGTACGTCTTCTTCGATGTACCCCCTGTCGACCCGGTAGTTATTGGGTCTCGGGTTTTCTGGTACAATTAAAATGTTATTTTAATTGTCAATGCCAGGTTTAATGGCTTCTGTTTGATTGTCGCCAAGTTCAATTCAAGGACCGGTTTCCTTACCCAAGTAAATATCATAAAATAAAATAGTAAAAAAAATAGTATAAATTCTTTAATTGACTAAAATCTCTCAGTGAATATCTTGACTATTTTTATATGTTCCTAAATCGTATGGTGTCACAATGGATTAGGTTATCAATAGCCTAACCTAAACTAACTATAACCTAACAAGTGTGTTGTTTTAGTTTTTCAAGGTAAGAAATTCTTTGCCCCTAAAATGCTACATTTTTATACCCTCCACCATAGGATGGGGGTATATTAACTTTGTCATTCCGTTTGTAACACATCGAAATATTGCTCTAAGAGCCCATAAAGTATATATTCTGGGTCGTGGTGAAATTCTGAGTCGATCTAAGCATGTCCGTCCGTCCGTCCGTCTGTTGAAATCACGCTAACTTCCGAACGAAACAAGCTATCGACTTGAAAGTTGGCACAAGTAGTTGTTATTCATGTAGGTCGGATGGTATTGAAAATGGGCCATATCGATCCACTTTTACGTATAGCCCCCATATAAAGGGACCCTCAGATTTGGTTTGTGGAGCCTCAAACAGAAGCAAATTTCATCCGATCCGGCTGAAATTTGGTACATGGTGTTGGTATATGGTCTCTAACAACCATGCAAAAATTGGTCCACATCGGTCCATAATTATATATAGCCCCCATATAAACCGATCCCCAGATTTGGCTTGCGGAGCCTCAAAGAGAAGCACATTTCATCCCCTCCATCTGAAATTTGGTACATGATGTTGGTATATGGTCTCTTACAACCATGCAAAAATTTGTCCACATCGGTTCATAATTATATATACACCCCATATAAACCGATCCCCAGATTTGGCTTGCGAAGTCTCCAAGAGAAGCAAATTTCATCCAATCCGGTTGTAATTTGGAACATGGTGTTAGTATATGATCTTTAACAACCGTGCCAGAATTGGTCCATATCGGTGCATAATTATATATAGCCCACATATAAAACGTTCTCCAGATTTGACCTCCGGAGCCTCTTGGAGGAGCAAAATTCATCCGAACCGGTTCAAATTTGGAACGTGGTGTTAGTATATGGCCGCTAACAACCATACCAAAATTGGTCCATATCGGTCTATAGTTATATATAGCCGATCTCCAATCACACATGGTGGCCCCTCGAGCCAAAAATAATCTACCAAAATTTTATTTCTATAGAAAATTTTGTCAAAATTTTATTTCTATAGAAAATTTTGTTAAAATTTTATTCGGTTCATAATTTTCATCATTGTCAAAATTTTATTTCTATAGAAAATTTTGTTCAAATTTTATTCGGTTCATAATCATGGTTGCCACTCGAGCCAAAAATAATCTACCAAGATTTTATTTCTATAAAAATTTTGTGAAAATTTTATTTCTATAGAAAATTTTGTTAAAATTTTATTTCTGTAGAAAATTTAGTCAAAATTGTATGTCTATTTCGTCAAACTGAATTACATACGTATTTGATCGATCTTTCTTGATTTAATATATACCACGTATGGACTTACATACAATTTAGAAGATGGTGTTAGGAGGTTGTACGATACCTTGCCATCGGCAAGCGTTACCGCAACTTAAGTAATTCGATTGTGGATGGCAGTGTTTAGAAGAAGTTTCTACGCAATCAATGGTGGAGGGTACATAAGCTTTGGCCTGGCCGAACTTACGGCCGTATATACTTGTTTTGTATCAAGTCTTTGTCACGCTTTGACACTTCTTACCTAATTCATTTTTTATCGCAGTTTTTTTTTTTTTTGAAATTTTGATTCCGAGATTCCTCTAAGATTATGGATTTAAGAAGTAATAGATTGTTTATTTGTATTTTGCCTTCCTATATCATGTTTTTTTTCAACCGGCCTAAAAGTATGGAAATTATCTATACTAGGAAACTGCCAGCGAAAGCCAAAGGATAAGCATTTTGCATGTGCACTGTGGTCCACAAAATCGGGTATAGTTAAAGGATCGGTTTCGTTGCCCAAGTAAATATCATAAAATAAAATTATGGAATATAGTACAAATTGAATTGACCAAAGTCGCTCAATGGACTATATTGTCCTACATAGTGTCCTAATAACTCTCAACTGTGTTATTTTAGTGACAAATAACTACGCCACATTTTTAAGATATGTTAATTTTCTTTACAATTTTGTAGCACATATTGTAACGCTATGACACATTCTTATTTAATTAATTTTATGCTGTACTTATTGTGAATTTTGATTCCATGACCCCTCGGAGATTACGGATGTATTCGAAGCCTTAAAAAATTATCGGGTTTTCGAGTCCAATGATATATTTGCGAGTTGTCTTTTTTTCGTCCTATATCCAGTATAAAACCCTTCACCATAGGATGGGGGGTATATTAACTTTGTCATTCCGTTTGTAACACATCGAAATATTGCTCTAAGACCCCATAAAGTATATATATTCTGGATCGTGGTGAAATTCTGAGTCGACCTAAGCATGTCCGTCCGTCTGTTGAAATCACGCTAACTTCCGAACGAAACAAGCTATCGACTTGAAACTTGGCATAAATAGTTGTTATTGATGTAGGTCGGATGGTATTGCAAATGGGCCATATCGATCCACTTTTACGTATAGCCCCCATATAAACGGACCCCATGATTTGACCTCCGGATTCTCTTGGAGGTGCAAAATTAATTCGATACGGTTGAAATTTGGTACGTGGTGTTAGTATTTGGTCTCTAACAATCATGTAAAAACTGGTCCATATCGGTCCATAATTATATATAGACCCCATATAAACCGATCCGGAGCCTCTTGGAGAAGCAAAATTCACCGATCCGGTTGAAATTTGGTATGTGGTGTTAGTATTTGGTCTCTAACAACCATGCAAAAATTGATCCATATCGGCCCATAATTATATATAGCCCCCATATAAATCGATCCCCAGATTTGACCTCCGGTACCTCTTGGAGGAGCAAAATTCTTCCGATCCGGTTGAAATTTGGTAGGTGGTGTTAGTATATGGTCTCTAACAACCATGCCAAAATTGGTCCATATCGGTTCATAATTATATATAGCCCCCATATAAATCGATCCCCAGATTTGACCTCCGGAACCTCTTGGAGGAACAAAGTTCATTCCATTCGGTTGAAATTTGGTACATTACGCTAATATATGGCCGCTAACAGCCATGCAAAAATTGGTCCATATCGGTCTATAGTTATATATAGCCGATCGCCAATCACACAAACATTGGTACATATCGCCAAAAATAATCTACCAAAATTTTATTTCTATAGAAAATTTTGTCAAAATTTTATTTCTATAGAAAATTTTATCAAAATTTTATTATTATAGAAAATGTTGTCAAAATTTTATCACATTTTTATTTCTATAGAAAATTTTGTCGAAATTTTATTTCTATAGAAAATTTTGTCCAAATTTTATTTCTATAGAAAATTTTGTCGAAATTTTATTTCTATAGAAAATTTTGTCAATTTAGAAGACGGTGTTAAGAAGTTTTAAGATACCTTGCCATAGAAGTTTCTATGCAATCCACGGTGGAGGGTACATAAGATTCGGCCTGGCCGAACTTACAGCCGTATATACTTGTTTTTTTTTCAAACGAACAGGTGTAAAGCCTAAAAGTATGCAAATATTCCAATGAAAATTATCTATACTAGGAAACAGGTACAAAACACCAAAGGATGAGCATTTTTCATGTGTATTATGGTCCACAAAATCATAAAATAAAATTATTAAATAATAATAAAATTCGTTAATAGACCAAAATCTCTCAGTGAATACATTGAGTATTTTATATTTGTTGTCCTAAATAGTGCGGTGTCAAAATGGTCTAGATTGTCTATAGCCTATCGTAAGCTAAACCATAACCTATCCTAAATAGTGTCATATTTTATTTACCATCAATTATGTTGGTGGGAAATATGCTACGTTTTTCAATGATATATTTTGCCACTAAATGGTGCATATTTTGTGCCACTTTTTTGTCACGCTATGACACTTTCTCATTTAATTAATTTTGTGCTGTATTTTTTGTGAATTTTGATTCCGAGACCCCTCTAAGATTACGGATGTATGCGGTGCCTTAAAAAATAAGCGATTCTTCCCTCCAATGACATATTTACTTCCTTATCATGGGGTAAATCCAAATATTCCATTGTCACTTATTTTTACCACGCTTTGACATTTCTTATTTCATTTTTTTGAGAAATTTTGATTTTTTATAATTTTAAAGGGGCCTCGAGCCCCTTTAAAATTACGGATGTGAGCGGTGCTTTAATCGATTTTTTTCGAGTTCGAAAAGTATGTATCCCAATGAAAATTATCTATACTAGGAAACAGATAACAAAAATCAAAAGATGAATATTTTTATGTACACTGTAGTCCACAAATTGTCCTCTAGAATTTGTCGATTTTTACAAATGGACTGAGATGGCTCCAAATAATATAGATCCAAACCAAGCAAACCAAGCTTACATCTCATTTCATTCAATTGGTGTTATTTTTTATTAATTTCGTAGGAATGGTGCTAATAAATGGTGATACGGTCAAGGGAAAACGCGTGTAAATCGGTGAAATCGTTTATTTAAAAAATCAAATTAAATTTCTTTTTCAAGTTCAATTAGTATAAAATTTAGGAAAAATATTCAGTTAGGCTTTCGCTTTTCCAAATCCGAATTGCCGGGCCTCACGCTTGACACCTGCCATCAGATTTTGTACAGCCACCTTGTCCACCTTCTTCGCCGCAGAAAGCCAGTTTGCCTTGGACTGCTGCTCGTCCTTAGCAGTTTTTTTGGTCTTTAGGTTCCGCTTGACAATAGCCCAGTATTTCTCAATTGGGCGGAGCTCTGGCGTGTTGGGAGGGTTCTTGTCCTTGGGAACCACCTGCACGTTGTTGGTGGCGTACCACTCCATGGCCTTTTTACCGTAATGGCAAGATGCCAAATCCGGCCAAAACAGTACGGAACAACCGTGTTTCTTCAGGAAAGGCAGCAGACGTTTATTCAAACACTCTTTCACGTTAATTTCTTGGTTGACAGTCCCGGAAGCTATGAAAATGCTGCTTTTCAAGCCGTTGGTTTCGTCGTCCATTACCACGCAGTCAAACTTCGTCAGCATCGTCGTGTACAGCCTCCGGGATCGCGCTTTGTTTTAGATTTCCCCCCGATCCAGACTTCCTGGCTGTCGACAAACTTTCCCCAAACACTTCAATTACATTTGTAACGGTTGATTTGGCAACTTTTAGCTATTTTGCCAGCTTTGCGTGCGAGTAGCTCGGATTTTCGCGATGCGCGAGCAAAATTTTGATACGCTGCTCTTCTTGCTTGGACGGCATTTTGACAACTGAAGAGTGAATTCCAAAATCAAAATAGGAGCAACATTCTACACACACACACCTTTAAAATGAGGGGTGTTCAGGTTTTTTAAATGCAAACATGAAAGAAATACGTCAAGTTTATATTGACCAAATTTTGACCGTATCACCCTTTAATACTTCTTGCCATCTGCATGAAAATAATTCATGTTGGTTTGTTTCCAGTTTTGCATAAGTTGAAAACTTGAACAGTCGACTTTTACAAATTTGGACAATGTCAAAGGTTTACAATCCTTAAACCAGTCCATTACATGATGTCTTTTGTACACTTTTAGAAAAATCTTTGTAATATTAACGAAATTTTTCATTAAAATTAAGGCAATTAACTAATTTCATAATTACCATGAACGAATTTGTCACTGCTATGAATTTTGGACTTGATAATTCATTCAAATGAAGACACCAAAATAATTTCACAATTACTATGAACGTTTTCGTTACTGCTATGAATTTTGGATTTAATAACGAAAAGTATTATAGCTTTGTAATATTAACGAAATTTTTCATTAAAATTAAGTCAACGAACTAATTTCATAAATACCCTGAACGAATTTGGTACTGCTATGAATTTTGGACTTGATAATTCATTCAAATGAAGACAACGAAATAATATCACAATTACCATGAACGTTTTCGTTACTGCTATGAATTTTGGACTTAATAACGAAAAGTATTATAGCTTTGTAATATTAACGAAATTTTTCATTAAAATTAAGTCAACGGAATAATTTCATAATTATCATAACGAAAAGTGTCATACTATTAATGAACATGTTCATTGTCTTATTGAAAATTTTCGTTAGGCTGATGAAAAAACATCGCTGGCTCATTTATTATAAAACATTCTTTATATGAACGAGTACAAAGATTTTATATTATTTGAAACATTTTTGTTGTCTAGTGAAACCCGATTAAATTAAGTCCGCTTAAATTTTTTGCTTTTTTGTTTTTAATTTCAGCTTAAAACCATGCATTGACTAAACTACAAGTGTAGTTTAGGAAAAGTATGTTTGTCAAATTTATTTGGGCAAAGCCCTATAGACTACAAGACGGTTGAATGGACAGCTGTTTCGGAATTACCACATTTCTCATCAGTATTCTCTACTTGCAGCAAAACTATCAACCAATTATCAGAATAAATTCTAGTTACTCAATAAACCCAAAGTGAATTACACTTGAACCTCCCGAAAAAGGTTTATGATGGCTTTGCCTAAACAAATTTTCAAGCATATCTCTTTTCCTTGGCCAAAGTCAAATCATCGATTTGATCGCAGTTGGCTGGGTTTGTTTTTGAGCGTGCTTCCTCTATCTTCATTCGTTTTCTTTGTTATTGTTGGTTTATTCTTCAATCATTATTGTTGTTTTTGATTTCAACTTAAAACCATGCATAGACTAAACTACAAGTGTAGCTTAACCCTCTAATGCCAGCTGATTAAATTTTCAATGTTAACGACACGAAAGCAAGAAAACTAAACAAGAAAAATTTATACGGTAAAATTCAGTATATGCTGCAAAGCCTCTTGAACAATTTTAACTAAGTTTTCTTTTTATTTTACCCATTTTTATTCTCTTAAGGTGTGTTTTACTAAAACATTCCTTATTAAATGAAGACCGCCTAAAGGCGGTCTTGTCAAATTTATTTGGGCAAAGCCCTCTAGACTGAAAAACGGTTGGATGGACAGCTGTTTCGGACTTACCACATTCCTCATCAGCATCATTTGCTTTTGAGAAAAAGCTTGTAGTAAAGTGTAATCATAAATATTTCCAATTATTATTTTTATTTATGCCATTTCAAGCTTATGGCAATGTTTTGTCCAGGTCTATCATTAATCCAATGCTGCCAGACAGTCTAACACTAACCGATAGATAACAGTTAACACGTCATAGTTTCTCATTTGTTATCTCATTGAATGATCGACCTCTCAACCAACATCTCAGACGACTTTCATTAGATAGTTATTAATAGTTTGGGAATCAGGTTTCTAATGTAGGAAACAATATGAAAAATAAATACCCCCAGCAAAGAAGCTTACAAAATTAGGCACTAAGCAAAACAAACAAATGGTTGTAAGCTGAGCTTAAATGATCCCAAAGAGCCCCAGGCAATGTTCTCATAATATAGAAGAGATGTCTGTATGATATTAAGGGCACTTACATTGATAAAAAATTTTATTATGAAATTTTTAAAAATGTCTTAAAATTATGGAATCAATCTATACTAGATTATTATGGATATTTATGCCTGTTGCTGATTAGAGGCCATGATGTTAACCGTACCGATCTCCCTTGCCACACTTGTTTAAAATTGTCTGGTCTGTTTTAATTTTCAAGAAACGGGAAGACTGGTCTTTCAAGCTCACTTAGACTATTCAGTCCATTGTGGCACCACAGTGGTGAGCTTCTGTCTTATCACTGGTTGCTGTCAGATTCTACACTGATAGAAAAAACTTCGTTATATTAACTAAATGTGTTATTGAAACTGAGCCAATGAACCAAATTCGTTGATATAACGACATTTTTCGTTATTATAATGCATTTTCTGTTAATCAATGAAACGTTTCGTACTATTAACAAATATTTTCATTGTCGCAATGAAAATGTTTCATTATATCAATGAAATAGTTTCGTTGGCTCAATTTTAATGAAATTTTCTTTGTGTGTAAGTTTAGCTCATTGACAGTAACCGAGTCCGAACGGCGTTCCACATTCCGGTGGAAACACTTACCCCTATATGCAATAAAGTTACAGAATACTTCTGTCAATAAATTGGTTTGCATATGGGCATTAGAAAAGCTTTGAAACACTCAGAAATGTCAACAGCATTACTGAGAGGGTAATTCACGGCTGGTGTTTAGTCGAAACGGGGATTGAAGCCATTACCCTTTGTACGCACGGTGTGCATGCTAACAATTGCACCACGGTGGTTCCCGGTGGGTTAAGTGAACCTTTGACTACAAAACAACATTTGGGTTCTGTATTTAAACGCCTACAATTCTCTGATTTACTTTAAAATTGTGAAGGGTTTTTCGACGAGATATATTCCACTGTGCCGTTCTTTTTCTACCATCGAAAGTTTTCTTTGTACACCAAAAGAATTCTCTTCGTTAATTTTATTCAACAACTTAAGATGTAAAGTAGTGATGACATTTTTCAAATTTGTTACTACAACTTTGGACTACAATTTTTTTCTTAAAGTTCGAACATTTTTCACAAAAAGTACGGAAGTTTTTAATAAATAGTACGAAATGGTTTCTTTAAAAGTACGTAGCAATTTCATAAAAACTATGACAAACTGTCGTAAAAAGTACGACACAATTTCATAAAAAGAACGAAATTCTTTCATAAAAGGTATGAAACTTGTTCATAAAAAAGTACGAAGTCGAAGTTTCTTACAAACTACGAAGTTTCTAACAAACTTTGAAAATTTTGAAAGAATTTTTCTTCGTAAAAAGAACGAAATATTTCATACTTTTAATGAAAAGATTCTTTGGTTGTAAAACAATGACAAATTTCGTACTTTTAAGGAAATTGTTCATTATTTTTACGAAGAAAATTCTTCGGGTGTATTTACATTCCTACAAATTTTAGGGGGTTTTTTGAAAAATATCTAGATCAATTCATTTGTTTTTTCTTAAAATTTCGGGGTAAGGTTCACATATCACCTGGCAACATTGGTTCCGATGATTGTTCTTTGGAGATTCTCATCTATCACGTCCTCTAAACTTATCGTTAGATACAATACTTTCTTCTAAGCTTATTCGCATAAGATGCAAAACTACACTGAAAATATGTTGTCGTGAGGCCAAAGATTTCATGTTCTTAAAATACGAATGCGATTTTTGCTTAGCATTGAAAATGCATTTCTCTGATATAAAGTTTTTTCCTTGTTCAAAAGTCGATAAACTCTTCAATGAAGTTTCTTTGTCTTTATAATTAAGCGATTCGATATAAAAATGGATATCTTTACATGAAAGAAAATCTTGTTGGACTGAGGTCAACTTGACTTTAATAATTCTGAAAATTTCTTCAAATGGAATGTCTTACGTCTTTAAATTTGTTGTCTTTTTGCCTACAAAGCACAAAAGCGTTCAAAAATAGGACATGTCTTCCAACACAATATTTTAAATACGATTTTTACTTGAAACATAGCAATATTTCTACTTGAAGTCGAGTCCGACTTTGAAAATTAAAGTTGCCGTCAAAAAGTTTTTAAAGGACTTTGATAAGACATGAAGAAACAAGTAAGGAAAGCCTAAAGTCGGGCGGGGCCGACTATATTATACCCTGCACCACTTTGTAGATCTAAATTTTCGATACCATATCACATCCGTCAAATGTGTTGGGGGCTATATATAAAGGTTTGTCCCAAATACATACATTTAAATATCACTCGATTTGGACAGAATTTGATAGACTTCTACAAAATCTATGGACTCAAAATTTAAGTTGACTAATGCACTAGGGTGGAACACAATGTTAGTAAAAAATATGGGAAATATTTAAATCTGAAGCAATTTTAAGAAAACTTCGCAAAAGTTTATTTATGATTTATTGCTCGATATATATCTTTTAGAAGTTTAGGAAAATTAGAGTCATTTTTACAACTTTTCGACTAAGCAGTGGCGATTTAACAAGGAAAATGTTGGTAATTTGACCATTTTTGTCGAAATCAGAAAAACATATATATGGGAGCTATATCTAAATCTTAACCGATTTCAATCAAATTTGGCGCACATGACTATATTACTAATTATACTCCTAGTGCAAAATTTCAACCAAATTGAGCCAAAACTCTGGCTTCTGGGGTTTTGGCTCATATCGGGCGAAAAATATATATGGAAGCTATATCTAAATCTGAACCGATTTCAATAAATTTGGCACACATAACTATACTACCAATTGTACTCCCTGTGCAAAATTTCAAGCAAATCGGGATAAAACTCTGGCTTCTGGGTCCATATAAGTGCATATCGGGCGAAAGATATATATGGGAGCTATATCTAAATCTGAATCGATTTCAACCAAATTTGGCACGCATAGCCACAATGCCAAATCTACTCCCTGTGCAAAATTTCAACCAAATTGGGCCAAAACTCTGGCTTTTAGGACCATATTAGTCCATATCGGGCGAAAGATATATATGGGAGCTATATCTAAATCTGAACCGATTGCCATCAAATTTTGAGCACTTGACTATACGACTAAGTGTTATGTTTGTACAAAATTTCAAGCAAATCGGTATAAAACTCTGGCTGCTGGGTCCATATTAGTTCATATCGGACGAAAGATATATATGGGAGCTATATCTAAATCTGAACCGATTTCTTCCAAAATCAATAGGGTTCTATTCTGACCCAAATTAGGAACATGTGCCAAATTTGAAGGCGATTGGACTTAAATTGCGACCTAGACTTTGATCACAAAAATGTGTTCAGGAAGACGGACGGACGGACAGACGGACATGGTTATATCGACTCAGGGACCCACCCTGAGCATTATTGCCAAAGACACCATGTGTCTATCTCGTCTCCTTCTGGGTGTTACAAACATATGCACTAACTTATAATACCCTGTTCCACAGTGTGGCGCAGGGTATAAAAAGCTAAAAAAAACGAATAAATTAAAATTTGTTTCCTCAAATTTAAAAGAGAATTCATGGTTTTATTTTCAGTGTACAAGAGTTTAATAATAATTCTTTAACTTCAGTAAGATACATTGTGTTTAACCGTATTAACCGTACCCTCTGGATAAATTTCAATAAGAAGAACTTGCCTCCCTGCGGATATGTTAGAAACAAAATCAAAAATAGGATACTTTAATTGATTTTTACCAATGTTGTGAAAAATCTTCAAAACAAAAAACACAGTGCTAATACTCAGACATAAAAATATTTCTGAATTGATGATATGTATAATTATATTTTTTATTGTTTAAATTATAATGTTTATATTATCGAACATGCAAAAGAAAACACAAAAGATTCAGACATCAAAGCGGTAATCCAAAATATTATTAAACAAGTAAGGAAAGTCTAAAGTCGGGCGGGGACGACTATATTATACCCTGCACCACCTTGTAGATCTAAATTTTCGATACCATATCACATCCGTCAATTGTGTTGGGGGCTATATTGTATATAAAGGCTTGTCCCAAATACATACATTTAAATATCACTCGATCTGGACAGAATTTGATAGACTTCTACAAAATCTATAGACTTCAACTAAATCGGAGCAAAAAATTGGCCTCTGTGGTCATATGAGTGTAAATCGGGCGAAAGCTATATATGTAAGCTATATCTAAATCTGAACCGATTTCATCCAAGTTTGGCACACTTGACTACACTACTAATTTTACTCCTAGTGCAAAATTTCAACCAAATTGGGGTAAAACTCTGGCTTCTGGGACCGTATTAGTCCATATCGGGCGAAAGATATATATGGGAGCTATATCTAAATCTGAACTGATTTCAATAAAATTTGGCATACTTACCGATACTATTAAACATACTCCTTGTGCAAAATTTGAAGCAAGTCAGGGCAATACTCTGTCTTTTGTGGCCATATAAATCCAAATCGGACGAAAGATATATATGGGAGCTATATCTAAATCTGAACAGATTTTAACCAAATTTACCAAGCATTGGTAGAATGCCAACTGTACTCTCTGAGCAAAATTTCACGAAAATCGGTAGTAAACTTTGGTCTCTTTTGCCATATGAGTCTAAATCGGACGAAAGATATATATGGGAGCTATATCTAAATCTGAACCGATTTTTTCGAAAATCAATAGCGATCGTCTTTGTTCCACAAAACGACCCTGTGTCAAATTAGAGGACGATCGGACTTAAACTGCGACCTGTACTTTGCGCACAAAAATACATGAACAGACAGACAGACAGGCGGACGGACAGACAGACAGACAGACATACAGACGGACATCGCTAAATCGACTCAGAATTTAATTCTAAGACGATCGGTATACTAAACGATGGGTCTCCGACTTTTCCTTCTTGGCGTTACATACAAATGCACAAACTTATTATACCCTGTTCCACAGTGTGGTGCAGGGTATAAATATTTTCCACTTAAGCCACCACAATTTGCCTCAGGTCAAGCACTTTTCAAATGACGTTGATTGGTACTGCGAAACCTCCATTCATTAACCAAGAGTGAGTTTAGATAAAAACACCCTTTATTCAAAAAGGTAAACAAACCAATAAAATCACGAAAAGAAGAACATTAGAGATACAACAACAACTGATATAATGAATATCAAGTTGCTCATCTTCTTCTACTCTTTCCCTCTCCCACATACGAATAATTGTAAACTCTTGTAGCCCAATATAGTTTTGCAAATCAAGAGTATGCTATGAGTTATACTGCTACTAAGATAATTGAATGAAGAGATAACAAGTTTGATAGGTGATGGTTGCTTCGTGCTCAATTGATTAACTCAATTCAGAAACATTCAAATCTATCCTTGATGTAACGTTTCGCAGTAGCCTAAAACTAACCCATCGAGTATATGTGCACTGTGGTTCGAGAGAAACAAAATATCACCGAAGCTTTCAATCTCATAATAGTACACACACAAAAAATTTTTTTTCTGATTCAATCACGAAATTAATTGATCCAATTAGTTGTATAATTAAAATGTCTTCAATCACAGAAATGATAGTATCAATTGAAACATTAATTGAAGGTCAATAAAAAAATTTATTGATACTATTAATTTTTGTGATTAATTATTGTTTCAATTAAAGGTGAAAATTTGGTCAAGGGAAAACGCGTGTAAATCGGTGAAATCGTTTATTTAAAAAATCAAATTAAATTTCTTTTTCAAGTTCAATTAGTATAAAATTCAGGAAAAATATTCAGTTAGGCTTTCGCTTTTCCAAATCCGAATTGCCGAGCCTCACGCTTGACACCTGCCATCAGATTTTGTACAGCCACCTTGTCCACCTTCTTCGCCGCATAAAGCCAGTTTGCCTTGAACTGCTGCTCGTCCTTAGCAGTTTTTTTGGTCTTCTTTAGGTTCCGCTTGACAATAGCCCAGTATTTCTCAATTGGGCGGAGCTCTGGCGTGTTGGGAGGGTTCTTGTCCTTGGGAACCACCTGCACGTTGTTGGCGGCGTACCACTCCATGGCCTTTTTACCGTAATGGCAAGATGCCAAATCCGGCCAAAACAGTACGGAACAACCGTGTTTCTTCAGGAAAGGCAGCAGACCTTTATTCAAACACTCTTTCACGTAAATTTCTTGGTTGACAGTCCCGGAAGCTATGAAAATGCTGCTTTTCAAGCCACAGGTACAAATGGCTTGCAAACCAGATATTTCTTTGCGAACTATGACAGTTTTATGTGCTTGAAAATATCTGCTACCTTTCCCCTTCCTTTTGCCGTATAAAACTCCTGTCCCGGAAGTTGCTTGTAGTCGGCTTTGACGTAGGTTTCGTCGTCCATTACCACGCAGTCAAACTTTTTTTTTTTTTTTTTTTTTTTTATTATTTCTTTATTTCTGTGTCTACGGAATAAATCCTTACAGACTGGCAATACAAATTTTCTTAATCCTAATAAAAGTATATAATATAAATATTAAACTATTAAATTATTCAACACATTTTTAAACATTACTCTTGACATAGAAAAATCTAAATGTTCGCACATATTATTAAATAATCTCATAGACCTATGAATCGGTTCATTCAAGGCATAATTTGAAGAATGAAAATCCAAATTGAAAGGAAAATAATACCTTAATGTACGAGGTGGTGAATTAAATCTAATGCATGAAAGAAGTTCTGGGCAATCAATACTTCCATTAATAATACCATATAAAAACATTACGGAAAAAATATCTCTCCTAGACTTAAGAGTTTTCAATGAAATAAACATACATCTACTCTCATAAGAAGGAAGACCATCACAAAAATTTATAGTGCTCATAGCAAATTTCGTAAAAGATTTCTGGACTCTCTCCACCCGATTAATATGAATGGCAGCAATCGGACTCCAAACAATAGACGCATATTCCAATTTAGACCGGACCAACGAACAATATACACTTTTCCTCACATAAGGATCTTTAAATTCCGAAGCATTCCTTCTAACGAAGTATAATAAGGAATACGCCTTCGGAATAATATAATCCAAATGTCTAGTGAAATTCAATTTCACATCAAATACAACACCCAAATCACAAATCTCAGTAACAGTACTAAGCGTTCGCATATCCATACTGTATTTAGACATAATAATACTCCGGCCTCGATGAAAAGAAATATGTACACATTTTGCAAGGTTTACCGGCAACTTATTAAGTCTTGACCATAAAATAAACCTATCTATATCCTCCTGTAACAACACAACATCATTCGAACTCCTTATAGATCTAAAAATCTTAAGATCGTCTGCATATAAAAGATGTCTTGAATACTTAAAACAATCTTGAATATCATTAATGAAAATATTAAAGAGCAAAGGCCCTAACACACTTCCCTGTGGAATACCAGAAGTTTGAATATATTGTTCTGAGCATGTATTGCCAATACAAACAGAGCAAACTCTGTGAGATATGTATGATCTAAGAAACTTAATAAAATTATCAGAAAACCCAATTCTGGACAATTTATAAATCAACAAATTGTGTGGAACTTTATCGAAAGCCTTTGAAAAATCTGAATAAATGGTATCTATCTGCAAATTAATCTCAAAATTACGAATACAGTAATGAGTGAAATCAACTAAATTACTGGTAGTAGATCTACCAGGCATAAAACCATGCTGTGATGGATTAATAATGCATTTCACATTAAAAAGTATATGTCTACAAATTATATGTTCAAACACCTTTGCAAAATTACGAAATTTCGAAATAGGACGATAATTAGTAATAAAGTCTTTCCGACCTGATTTATAAACAGGAATAACTGTGGCAAACTTCCACTTTTCTAAAAAATAGCCAATTTTTAAAGATTTATTAAAAATTATCTTCAAAGGTTCTATCAATGAATTGCAACATTTTCTTATAGCAAATGCTGAAAAGCCATCCAAATCACTCCTGTAGGAGGTGGACAATTTATTCACACCATAAACAATATCATCATCTTCAATTTGAAATATCGAAATATCACAAAGCTGCCAAATATTGACGACAGAATCAGTATTGAAAGTATTGTCATCACTGGAAAAGTTGGAACAAAAGAAATCTCTAAACATATTGGCACACGAAAGAGCAGATTCTGACACATCACCATTATAATACATCACAGATGGGAGACTAGACGACATTCTTCTTGAATTTATAAAACTCCAAAAACGTTTGGGATTAATTTTTATCGAATCCCCAAAACTCATAACATATTGATTATATAAAAACTTATTCAAGAAGTTGAATTCCCTCTTATAATGCAGATATAAATTCTGATCATATGTAGATCCACTATTTCTAAAATTTTTATAGTGTCTATTACGCAAATTCTTCAATCTTTTCAGGCCTGCAGTATACCACGGCAACTTATGAACTCTCGGCCTAGACATAGGAATGTTATTCCTGAAAACTTCATCCAAAGCCTTCAGGAATTCCTCATAGCATATAGATACAATGTCACTCTGTAAAACTGAATCCCAATTTATTTCAGAAATAAGCAAATTAATACCATGAAAGTCACATGCATTGTAATCATAGCGCTGACCACTATCAGTACCAATGTCCACAAAATCATAAAAATCAATCGAAACTAAAAGCGGAACATGATGAGTATCAGCAGGAGAAATGGGAAAATCACACCTTGATACCGAAAACCTAAGATCCGAACTTACAAATATCAAGTCCAACATTCTATTAATAGAATTAAAAACTCGATTAACCTGACATAAATCTAAACTAAATACCGCATCAATAAATGCAATTTCATGTGCCCTATTCACGTTACTAGGGACGAAAAAACCAGCACCATCCGATTCCGACCATATGAGCCCACTAAGATTAAAATCACCCATCAAACAAATCCTATCCCCATACTTCAAACTCTCTGCCATACGAATTACATTAAGCATATGAGCATCATAAAACTCATCATATGAGTTAGGGGGAATATAAGACACACATAAATATATATTTCCCCTCTCACCATGAATCTCAATAATCAATTGATCCAGCTTCAAATTGCCATCAAACAATGAAACTCTCCTAGAAGAGATACTTCTTTTTATAGCCACTAAAACTCCACCACCTCTACTATACCCAGTAGATAAAAAGTCCCTATCCTTACGGTACACATTATACACATTAGTATCAAAATACTCCTCATCATAAAAATCTGCATTTAACCAAGTTTCAATAATTACAATAATGTCAAAATCATTATGAGAAAAAAATAATCTAAATAAGTTTGATTTAGTTCGCATACCAGATACATTATGATAGTAAATATTTAAACTCTTATAATCTATGACTCTGGAAGCACAGACCTTACTTGAGGAAAAACCTTAAAAGGGCGAACTTTAACAGACACTGGCCAAATATGTGGCTTAAATAATTCTTCAAAATACATTGGTGAAATACCTAATTTAAAATTCACAAATTTTATGTTCTCCATAGGAATATCTTTTTTAAGTAATTTATAGCATTCAATATGACATTTCTCAATCTTAAGCTGTTTACAAACATAAGATATAATGTTATCTTCACCTACAGATGGTTTAAATGATGAAATGTGCAACCATTTCTTTCTGACAATAACATCCAAATCTGTATTATTACAATCTCCAACAACAACACGTGCTCTTCGTTGTTTTCTTCTTGTTACATTCTTCCAATTCGACTCAGAATCCACATTGTGGGCAGCACCAACCACACTGAGAGCATCCGAGAATGTTTCAACGTTATTCTCTTCAGTAATATCATCCACATTATTAGCAACAAAAACATTAGCAGCACTCGCACCAACAACAGCAACACCATCAATATCATTGCCATTCTCACGAGTAGTAAACGAATTCCTCTCCACTACAACAACATTTGGACGCAAGCCAGACAAGTTACTACCTCCACTATCCACTCTCGTAGAACTTAAACCGGTTTTGAGTACAGGCAGACTACATTGAGAGCTCTTTGGAACACTTCCATAGTTGTTTTTGTTACTGACAACTTGTGAAATCATAGCTTTTAACTCATCTATTTGATATGAGAGCAAACTGACCTTCTTCACTAAGTCACTTGAATGTAAAATGCAATTGTCACAATTATAAACAACATTTTGAAATGTTTCAAGCGCATAAATAGCTCTATCATTATCCACATTAGCACATAATTTATGAAATTTACTCTTGCAAACATTACAGGCTATTTCACAAGTAGCTTTAATGTTATTGAAGCATTTAGAACAAACAAAATTTTGCGTTGACATAATGTGCAACCGGCTTGTTAAAGTGCTGATGACTGACTTGTCAGCATCGTCGTGTACAGCCTCCGGGATCCCGCTTTGGCCGTCGTATTTTGTTTATCATCGCGATTTGGAGTCACTACCTTCTTGTAAGACGATAGTCCGGCTCGTTTTTTGGCTCGATGCACGGTTGTAGACGATACACCCAGATTATTTGCGGCATCTCGGAGAGAGAGGTTAGTGTTTCGCTTGAAACTACCGGCAACTCTCTTTGTCGTCTCAGCGGCTTCCGGTTTTCGATTTTCCCCCAATCCAGACTTCCTGGTTGTCGACAAATGTTCCCCAAACACTTTAATTACATTTGTAACGGTTGATTTGGCAACTTTTAGCGATTTTGCAAGCTTTGCGTGCGAGTAGCTCGGATTTTCGCAGCTCGGATTTTCGCGATGCGCGAGCAAAATTTTGATACGCTGCTCTTCTTGCTTGGACGGCATTTTGACAACTGAAGAGTGAATTCCAAAATCAAAAAAGAGCAACATTCTACACACACACACCTTCAAAATGAGGGATGTTCAGGTTTTTTAAATGCAAAATTGAAAGAAATACGTCAAGTTTATATTGACCAAATTTTGACCGTATCACCCTTTAAAAAAATTGGTGAATCAATTAAATTTTTAACTGAATATTTTTTTTAAAACTCAATTAAGATTTTAATTGGAAAAATTTTCGTGAATTTTTTTTTCTGTGTAGGAAGCATACATTAAAAATAAACTAGTCAGTCTTGTACAAAATGGTTTACCGTGGTGATTGGGATTTATCGCTCCTTTTGTAAATGGGGATTAGTTCAATTCGCTTCGTTCCAAAAATTAAAGACAGATATTAGTCTAAAGGGTTCGGTTCCTTCCATTCCATGGGAGGAAATAGAGTCTTTACCCGTGTTTCTAACAATAACCGCAATCCTCTAGAGGAACAAATTTCATCAGATTCAGTTGAAATTTGGTACGTGGTGTTAGTATATGGCCATAATTATAAATAGTGTCCATATAAAACGGTCCTAAATACTTTCATCCAAATACTTTGGTCCATATCGGTACATAATTATATATCGCTCTCATATATATTGACCCCCAGAATTTAACTGGGAGCGAAAGAGCAAATTTTAGCTGATGCGGTTGTAATTTGGCCATCTAATTACGATGCTAACATCAAGAACTAAAGAGGTTTATATGCACCCTCAAAAAAAATCGCCTCTCTAACATATGTTCCAAACATATTTTGCAGGAAGCACATATATTATGGATACTGCCGAAACATTAATATGCATTTTGAGCCCAAAAATATTATATGCTTGGAAGAATTTTCCCCAAAGAAGATTGTGCTCATTCCCTAACATAATTTTCACTTCCACGAAATTTTTTAGTTCTTGGCACCTTTTTCTGTAATACAAATAATGTTGAAGAAATTATTCAATTTTATAATTTTTTTTAATTTTACCTTTCGCCTGGACGGAGAATCGAACCGAGGACCATACAGTTTGTAAGCCAACACACTACCACTGAGCTACGTAGCTGTTATAGTCACCAGTAGACAATTATCGTTATAAGTTACATTTATATAGCATAGTTTGCAGCGCCCACGAGCCCATGCAAACATAACATTATTTAACAGAAACATACATGTGTTGGCAACGTGGAGCAGTGGTTAGCATGTCTGCCGTACATGCAAAGGGTCGTGGGTTCAATCCCTGCTCCGACCAAACACCATTTTTTTTTAATTTACACATTTATATTTATACTATATTAAATTTTTTTAATGAAACTTCGAAATGTGGATTATTAAAGATTTACAGTCAGAAACAGTGCTTGATATAAACGAAATGGACTGAGCTTTTGGCTAAGATATTATTTTTTTATTGCAAAAATAACAATTTTGTAATAAAAAACTGGTTTTGGTATAAAAGTTTGAAATTTTGGAAGGAATTCAAAAACTCTAACAAAGGAAGAACGTGGGGTCGAGTATAAACATACATAAATAATTTTATAATATACACAAATTAAATAATAATTAGGCTTAAATTAAATAATATTTAGACTTAAGCATATACAATTTTTGGCCTTATCATAAAGCAGTTTCCGAAACAACATATAAGCGGTTTCACAGAAATTGCTCTCTTTTGATTCTCTCGCTGTGTTAATTTGATATCTTTCCTCGACCCTCCCGGTTTTTATCTCTATTTCTTTCTCTATACTCTCTCTCTGTCGCTCTCTGAATAAAATATCACAACATATATATGTTTACTCGAAATTTGTAAATGTATATATGTTTACATTCACACATATAATTTTTATGAAACATGCATGCCCCAAACATAATATATTCTAACATATTAACATATGTGTTCCAAACATTTAGTGTTAGTTTGAGAACATTACATGTTTGCACTTAAATATATGGTGTTTAAAAATTGTGCCCGAAACACATTTTGTTTATATCGAAACATATGAGAAACATATTTTTCTAACAGTGTGTGTATTTTTCTGCCTTTTTTATTTAGCATATGTAACATATAAAGTTAGTCTATTATTGTATTCAATTTTGTTGACATCGGTAACTGTTTCCACAACCCAAATAATTCGATCGTGGATGACAGTCTATAGTAGAACTTTGTACGCAATCCATGGTGGAGGGTACATAATATTCGGCCTGGCTGAACTTTCGGCCGTATTTACTTTTTTTAATTTAATGCATCTTAAATCCTTTTTTGCATCTATGAAATTCAAAAATGTTCACATTTGTTTTCTCTTTACCCTTCTCTCAGAGAATATCTTTGTCTCTGATGGTTAGAAACAACTGATCAAAGTGGAATGAAATATTAATTAAGAAAAGGAAATGTGGAATTGCAGTGTACTACTCACTGTCTCACTGTCCTCTTTTTGAATTTTCGCTTCTTCCTAGTCAAACCATTCTTTTAGAATGGCTGTGTGTACTGACATTGAGTTCTTTCCATGGATTGAGCTATGATCTGACCACTTCTTCCTAAAGAGACGAAGACTTTCTTTTTCGTCTCTTTTTAGTTCAGAATTGAAATATCTCCTCTTCATATCCCTCGATACCTTATTCTTAAATTAAAATGCAATAAATGTAGGCCATCCACTTGTACAGGATGGCCTATATGTATTGCAGCCAACTTCAGATTGATCAGATTTTCATATCCATTGTTTACAAAAGCATTTTGATCTATTGCATTCAGAAATAAAGTTGTTCGTGGTGGAATTCAAGCGTGATAGTGTGATGGCTTTGTAGTTGCCTGGAAAACATCAAGTGACTACCGTTAGAGCCCTCCAGCATTTAAATGTGAATAAATCTCATACCATTGCTCATAACAGTGATACTGGCAGTATTGCATCGTGTCCAAGAGTGAACGAATAAAACGATAAACGACCAGAAATGATCCGAAAGACGAACGCAAGATTTGATCGACTTTGGTAGTAAAAAGGGGTGCAACGGAAGCAACACATATCGATTAGATTGGACTAAAGCCATTGAAGTTCCAAAAAGTGTAAGAGCTCACGGATGCACAAACAAAAGATAGATGGAGCCAAGCCTTTACTTGCCAACGAGATCGGCTGAAAACGTAAACCTTCGAATGGCCACTAGAACTCAAGCGCAGGCGATGGTCCCTCCTCGCGCGAATACATCGACGGTGGGGTCAGAATAAATGCTGAATATTACCGGGCAAATGTCGTAATGACAGAAAGAGGTTCCTCGCTTAATTTCTACCTCACAGTGGCCACCTAAATCTCCGGATCTCAGTCCGTTGGAATTTTGCAACTGGGACATTTGAGAGAGTAAAATACCAAAGTGTCGATCATCTCAAGACGATTTTTCGATTTTAAAGAACCTAGATTGAAATTTGATATGCTTTCTCGTCTTTATTTTTATTTTAAGAAGCCACATTTTTGTTTCAATACCAAAATCCTTTGGATCCATGAAATATACGGACAGTTTTTTTGTTTTTGGAGTAGCCTTATTATTTTTCTCGACTTCCAAACACTGTACCTAAATCGTTGCGTATGAGGCTGGTCAGTATTGGTGTTAACAATGTTAAGAGCGAATCTTCAACTGGTCTGACAACGATGACTGCGTTGACGCTGGCGCTAACGACGTGACGCTGTGACGCTCGAGTATTTTTGATTAGCATTAGCATGTGTATAAAACGGAAATGGAACGCAGCCAAGAGAAGATAAGCACCACAATCCAAGCCAAAAATTTTTCAGTTAATGAGTAGACGTGAAACTAAACACTTCGATAACAACGGGATGGTCTTAAGGAAATCCTAAGCAACTTAAATGGTTTCGAACGTTTATTAAGAAAACAAAGCAGGCTTTATGAGAATTCATAGCTAATACGAGCCATTCATACTTACCTGCCAGTTTGGCAGTCAGACGCGCATAAATTAATTCGTTTTCTGTTTTGCGTCGTCCCAAAGAAGATAGAAATAAAAAAACAAAAAATAGAATACAAACAAGTGCTGATTGATTTTAAAAGTGATTACAATCAATAATTTTTCTTTTCCTAAGAAAGCGCGCCGTTCGCTCAAAGGCTAACAAATGAACCGCCATCGTCAAGCCAATGCATACGCTCAATCGGTAGCCTTAACTTTGCTATTCGTCTCGTGTTTCTGTTTTGTTTCGGTGCGGGCTAAAATCTATGATCGATGTGAACTTGCACGTGAACTGCACTTTGTCTACCACATGCCGCTACAACAGATCGCCACATGGGTGTGCATAGCCCAAAGGGAATCATTGTTCAATACGGCCGCCGTGGGCCGACTTAATAGTGACGGTTCGGCAGATCATGGACTTTTTCAGATCAGTGATCTTTATTGGTGCAGCCATGGTGATTATGCCGGCAAAGCTTGTGGTTTAAGGTGTAAAGATTTACTAGACAATGACATTAGCAATGATGTTCGGTGCATAAAGACGATTTATGATGAGCACTCACGTCTCTCTGGAGATGGTTTCAATGCTTGGACCACTTATCAACCATTCTGCTTGAACCAGGACTACAAGCTTGTGGCCTCGTGTTTCAGCCAGCACACACACAAGGATTATCCAAAAGTTGGTCCCAATCTTATACAGAGTTCTCCAGAAGTCTCCAAAAAATATCAATCGAATCCGTTCCTATCCAATGTGGTTTGTAATCAACCCAAACCACAGATTACAACTCATCATCAAACCCAAACTACCAACTATCAGAATAATCCATTCCTTAAGAACATCCAACCACAAATTAACAGTTTCCATGGAGCAGCCAGTACACCTTCCCAGAAGCATACCCATCCCCAAAAATCGAAGAAACAATCGCCTCAGTACAACAACATCAATCGCAATGTAAATGCTATCCAGTCACATAAGGGTAAAATTTTTACACGTTGTTCCCTAGCCCAAGAACTCTATACTAAACACAACTTTCCACTGCAGGATATCGCTACGTGGGTGTGCATCGCCGAACACCAATCTTCATTTGATACGGCAGCAGTAGGACGTCAGAATGGTGATGGCAGTTCTTACTATGGCCTATTTCAAATCAGTGATCGATACTGGTGCTCCACATCAGACTCATCACTGGAGGAGGGAAAGGCCTGTAATGTCCCGTGCCATAAGTTAATAGATGAAGATTTGCATGATGACGTCAAATGCATACGAACAATTTACGATGAACATGCAAGAATATCAGGTAATGGTTTCAATGCTTGGGTTGTCTATTCAACGCGTTGTCAAAATCAAAATATAGAGCATATAAGCCAGTGTTTTGATTCGAAGGTTTTGCAGAAGGTTAATACAGTTCCCTCCAGTTCCAATGTCAATGGTGTGGCTAGTTTTTCGGTTGTGGGTAAATCGGGAAAAGTATATGAAAAATGTGAATTGGCCAAGGAATTGTATCACCAACATAAATTGCCCATGGATCAAATAGCAACTTGGGTGTGTATAGCTAAGCATGAATCGAATTTTCGAACCTCGGCAGTGGGAAGATTGAACACGGATGGCTCTGCGGATCATGGTCTCTTTCAAATAAGTGATCTATTTTGGTGTTCACATGACCATTATGGGGGTAAAGCATGCAATATTCCATGTGCTAAATTACTAGACTCCGATATAACAGATGATGTCCGTTGTATTCGTATGATACATGAGGAACATACTCGTTTATCGGGCGATGGCTTCAATGCATGGGCTGTTTACAGGCCACATTGCCTCAATCAGGGGTTAGATCGTATCAAGCAATGCTTCTCCGACAAGGATTTCAAAGAAAGTCAGTCGAAGTCAACACCTAATGGGGGATCCAACAGAAATGCCTTAATCCCACAATCCTCTGGGGCATCAAAGAAGGGAAAAATTTACAATAAATGTGAATTGGCTAAGGAACTATTCCACAAACACCACATGCCAATGATGCAGATACCCACATGGGTTTGTATAGCCCAACATGAATCCAGTTACAATACTGCAGCTGTGGGTCGTTTAAACACCGATGGATCAGCCGATCATGGTCTCTTTCAAATAAGTGACCTCTATTGGTGTTCTCATGATCATCATGGAGGAAAAGCCTGTAATATACCTTGCGATAGATTATTAGACTCTGATATTTCCGATGATATCCGCTGTATAAAGATCATCCATGAAGAACATACAAGGATATCGGGCGATGGTTTCAATGCTTGGACTGTTTATAAACCCCATTGTCGTAATCAGGGATTGGACCGAGTGAAGGAGTGCTTCTCCGACAAGGAACTTAAAGAAAGTGGAACTCAGATACCATCATACAGCAATTCCCTGATTCCCCAGGTGCACACATCTACCACAAAAGGCAAAATCTATAATAAATGTGAATTAGCCCAAGAATTGTATCACAAACATGGATTACCAATAGATCAAATACCCACCTGGGTTTGCATAGCCCAACATGAGTCAAGTTACAATACTGCAGCTGTGGGTCGACTTAATTCTGATGGTTCAGCGGATCATGGTCTCTTTCAAATAAGTGATCTTTATTGGTGTTCTCATGATCGGTACGGGGGAAAGGCTTGTAATATACCCTGTGAGCGACTCTTGGACTCGGACATAGCGGATGATGTCCAATGTATTAAAATCATCCATGAAGAACATACACGTATATCCGGTGATGGTTTCAATGCCTGGACCGTTTATAAACCCCATTGTCGTAATCAGGGAATGGATAGCATTAAGCAATGTTTTACGGAGCAGGAACTCACCTACTCAGCTTCCAATACTGTTTCCGTTATAACTTCTAATTCAATAGTTCCCCAAACAATTCGGCCTTCTGGAACTAAGAAAGGAAAGATCTACCAAAAATGTGAATTAGCAAAGGAGTTGTATCACAAACATAGTTTGCCTATGGAACAAATTCCCACATGGGTTTGTATAGCCCAACATGAGTCAAGCTACAATACTGCGGCTGTGGGACGCCTGAATACCGATGGATCCGCAGACCATGGACTTTTTCAAATAAGTGATCTTTACTGGTGTTCTCATGACTCATATGGTGGTAAGACTTGCAATATACATTGCGATAGATTATTGGATTCGGATATTTCCGATGATATTCGCTGTATAAAAATTATCCACGAAGAACATACTCGAATCTCAGGAGATGGATTCAATGCCTGGGCTGTATACAAGCCACATTGCCGTAATCAAGGTTTGGAGCGCATCAAGGAATGCTTCTCTGACAAAGAATTAAAAGATATTTCAACAAAATCGGGATCTTCGGGACACCCTAACTCTCTTATTCCTCAGAGTGGTACACCTACGAAGAAAGGAAAGATCTACCAAAAATGTGAATTGACAAAAGAGTTGTATCACACTCATCATTTGCCAATGGATCAAATTCCCACATGGGTTTGTATAGCCCAACATGAGTCAAGCTACAATACTGCGGCTGTTGGACGTTTGAATACCGATGGATCTGCAGACCATGGGCTTTTTCAAATAAGTGATCTTTACTGGTGTTCTCATGACTCATATGGTGGTAAGGCTTGCAATATACCTTGCGATAGATTATTGGATTCTGATATTTCCGATGATATTCGCTGTATAAAAATGATCCATGAAGAACATACTCGTATCTCAGGAGATGGATTCAATGCTTGGGCTGTGTACAAACCACATTGCCGTAATCAAGGTTTGGAGCGCATCAAGGAATGCTTCTCTGACAAAGAATTAAAAGATATTTCAACAAAATCGGGATCTTCGGGACACTCTAACTCTCTTATTCCTCAGAGTGGTACACCTACGAAGAAAGGAAAGATCTACCAAAAATGTGAATTGACAAAAGAGTTGTATCACACTCATCATTTGCCAATGGATCAAATTCCCACATGGGTTTGTATAGCCCAACATGAGTCAAGCTACAATACTGCGGCTGTTGGACGTTTGAATACCGATGGATCTGCAGACCATGGGCTTTTTCAAATAAGTGATCTTTACTGGTGTTCTCATGACTCATATGGTGGTAAGGCTTGCAATATACCTTGCGATAGATTATTGGATTCTGATATTTCCGATGATATTCGCTGTATAAAAATGATCCATGAAGAACATACTCGTATCTCAGGAGATGGATTCAATGCTTGGGCTGTGTACAAGCCACATTGCCGTAATCAAGGTTTGGATCGCATCAAGGAATGCTTCTCTGAAAAAGAATTAAAAGAAATTTCAGCAAACACGGGATCTTCAGCACACCCTAACTCTCTTATTCCTCAGAGTGGTACTCCTACGAAGAAAGGAAAGATCTACAAAAAATGTGAATTGGCCCAAGAATTATATCACACTCATCATTTACCAATGGATCAAATTCCCACCTGGGTTTGTATAGCTCAACATGAATCAAGCTTTAATACTGCAGCCATTGGACGTCTGAATGCCGATGGATCAGCTGATCATGGACTCTTTCAAATAAGTGACCTGTATTGGTGTTCCCATGACCAATATGGAGGAAAAGCCTGCAATATTGCTTGTGATAAACTAATAGATTCGGACATATCAGATGATGTACGTTGCATTAAAATTATCCATGAGGAACACACTGGTATATCAGGAGATGGATTCAATGCCTGGGCAGTATATAAACCACATTGTCGTAATCAAAGTTTGGATCGTATCAAAGAATGCTTTTCTGACAAAGACTTAAAAGATAGTTCAACAAAAACGGGATCGTCAGGACCCTCTAACTCTCTTATACCCCAGACAACAAAACCCTCGAAAAAAGGAAAGATCTACAAAAAATGTGAATTGGCCCAAGAATTATATCACACTCATCATTTACCAATGGATCAAATTCCCACCTGGGTTTGTATAGCTCAACATGAATCAAGCTTTAATACTGCAGCCATTGGACGTCTGAATGCCGATGGATCAGCTGATCATGGACTCTTTCAAATAAGTGACCTGTATTGGTGTTCCCATGACCAATATGGAGGAAAAGCCTGCAATATTGCTTGTGATAAACTAATAGATTCTGATATATCAGATGATGTACGTTGTATAAAAATTATACATGAGGAACACACTGGCATATCAGGTGATGGCTTTAATGCATGGGCTGTATACAAACCGCATTGTCGTAACCGTCAATTGAGTGATATAAAATCCTGCTTCAATAGCAATGAAATCGATTTGTATGAGAAAAAAACAACTGCAGACAAATATCAGCCTACGAAATTCAATGAGCCTTCGAAGAAACCTGGAGATTATGGTCATAATCCATTTTTACAAAATATAAAAATCCAGAACAATGCCGGACAAACCCCTTTAAAAAGTCCCATAACGAATAAAGTATCTACAACAACCAGCTCGGTCAATTATAACAAAAATCCCTTCTTAAATGGATCCATTAAAACGTCATCGATTTCGTCTACTCCGGCCAGTCAGAGTATACAGAAACAGATAGTTAACAATTATGCAAATAATCCATTTTTAAGTGGCTTTACAAAAAATCCTTCAACCTCATCTCAAACAACATCCAAACCAATTACTACTACCAATAAACCTCATGTTCAACAAAATTCTGGAATTTATTCGAAGATTCAAGAAAATTCGAGCGCAGATTCACAACATTCGAAATATATCGACAGTAGCAACTTTAGACCAAATACAGATTCTGTGAATCCATCAACACCCTCGAAATACGTTGACACTAACAATTTTAGATCAACGACTACGACTACACCTAGAACTACAACTACAACAAGGAAAACGACAGCAAGAACCACAAGCGTCAGGCCTATTACGACAACCCCAAAACCTAGAACTACAACAACAGTGAGAACTACAACCACAACAAG
The DNA here is from genome assembly GCF_050003625.1 of Haematobia irritans. Lineage (NCBI taxonomy): Eukaryota > Metazoa > Arthropoda > Insecta > Diptera > Muscidae > Haematobia > Haematobia irritans. The sequence goes on from NC_134400.1 coordinate 164,306,175, forward strand.
GAAAACAACAAGTACAACAACAAGATCCACCACAGTTAGACCTTTTAGCACAACCATAAAGCCTAGAACTACACCAACTGCCAAAACTACAGCCACTACAAGGAAACCAACTACAACAACTTCCTCCAAACCAAAAACTACAACTACAGCCAAACCAACGACCACTCGCCAACCATCGTTTAGTACAACCAAATCCACATCTACCACCAAATGGAATTGGAATGGTGGCAAATATAAGCCATTACAAGCGACGACAACTACAACTAAAAAACCTACTACAAAATCTCCAACCACAACCACAATAAAAACGATTACTACGAGACCCCCAAGTTCTCATGCTAAGACTAATACTTTATCTCACACAACTGTCAACCCAACTTCAACGAAATCTCCTAAATCTACCACCTCTGGATGGAGTTGGGAAAGTTTTAAACTCAAAGAGACAACCACAACACAGAAGTCATCAACTACAACCACATCTGGGACAACATCAAAAAAATCACTAACCACCAGCAAACCAAGTACCACATGGAGTTGGAATAATCGGCAAACAACAAAAGGCAAAACGCCCACCACATCTTGGACAACTAGGAAACCTTCAACTACCTCTTGGACAACCACCAAAACCAGCAAACCATCCTCAACTCCAAGGGCAAATATTATCACAGGAAACTCGAATAATGGTCAATATAAGGGAGGCAAAATAACTAGTACTACCCGAAAACCTTCAACCACTTCTAAATCGCCAACTACATCATGGAATTGGAATAGTGGTCAATATAAGGTTAGCTCTTCTGCAACAACAAACAAACCCACACAATCATCTACAAAATCTTTCAAGAACACAACCATTGGAATCTGGCAAACCACAAAAAAACCTATAACCACTACAACTACAAGAAAGCCCCAATCACTTTCAACCAAAACCATCTATTTGTGGAGCTCGAACTCAACTGCAAAACCTTCGGCTACAACGACTAAAACTACAACCTCTCGGAACTGGCCAACTACTAAAACTCCCATAACGACAGAACACAAAACCACAAGTCCAACTAAACCATCGAATGTATGGAACTCGGATTCTAACTCAGCTACAAAACCATGGGCTACAACGGCTAAAACTACAATCTCTCGGAACTGGCAAACTACTAAAACTCCCATAACGACAGGACACAAAACCACAAGTCCAACTAAACCATCGAATGTATGGAACTCGAACCCAACTGCAAAATCTTCAACGACAAAAACTACAACCTCTTGGAACTGGCAGACTACTAAAGTTCCTATAACGATTGGACACAAAACCACAAGTCCAACTAAAACATCGAATTTATGGAACTCGAACCCAACTGCAAAATCTTCAACTACAAAGTTAACAACTAAAACTACATCACCTAAACCACAAACAACGCCATCACCTAAACCACAAACAACAACGACAACTGCCAAACGTCCCTTAACAAATAACAACTGGAAGTGGCAACAGCCAAAATATTCGAATACCACAGCTACAACTACATTGCCAACATCATTGACCTCGAAACCAACAAATAAACCCCAACAACAAACTACGTGGCAGCATTGGCAAAATGGACAACAAATGAAAACTACACAGAAACCTTTAGGAACAACAAAAAATGCTCAAATTTCTAAAACTACATCAACAACAACTACAAAACACCCAATCACTTGGGGTAAAGGGCAAGGCGACAAAACGATAAGCACCACTACTAAACCACATAAAAATACTCAAATCAGTAACGCTAACCTTTATAAAAATAACGAAGATATTTTCAAACATCCTTTTTTTGATCGAGTCAAAAAGGAACAGGAACAATTTCGAAATACTATTTCCAGCTACATAGGGTCAACAGTGCCTCCAGCATTTAAGAACTCATCACAATATCAGGAATACAAGAAAAATAGTTCAGGAAAAAATATTGTCTCCTACAATTATGCTGCTTCTTCCTCAGTTAATGGGCATGTAGGGTGATAATGCTCAATGATTTCATTGCTACTTAACTGCCTATAGAACTGTTCACTAAAACTTTTCACAACCTAGTTCTCGTAGTATTTCCAAAGTTGATTGATTGATCAATTTTCAAGAATCTTTTTGTATAAAATAATTGTTAAATGTTTATTGTTGCTTTTTGTATTTATGTTTAATCAATATTATGCCATTTTGCCATACGGCTAGCCATTGAAATGTTGTTTTCTATATTATTTAAGTTTTACTATTTTTTTTTTAGTTTAAATATGTTTATAGCAAATATAATAAACCTTTTCCGGTTTTATTCCCATTTCATTATTATCTAATTCAATTTCGAAGAAACGTAAGAAATGACAATCGGAAATAGATTTAAGTAATAATTAATAAATGCCACTTATCTAATATTTATGATAATTAAAAATATAAAAATAAATTGTTAATAAAATCTATTAAAATTAAAAAAACGAAATGTTTTCTTTTCAAAATCAAACGTTCAATTTATTGAAACAAGTAAGAAAAATCTGAAAGCGGACAGGGCTGACATCTAAAATATTAGAATTGTTAAAAAGTGAGAATTTAAACATTTTTTAAAATCTAAAAGTTTAGTTCACTTTATGGGAGAATTTGTGCTGGTACACACAAAGGAAATTTCAGAGAAATTGTGCTGGTACACACAAAGGAAATTTCATTAAAATTGAGCCAACGAAAAATTTTCATTGATACAAGGAAACATTTATATTAAGACCATGAAAATGTTCCTTAATAGTACGAAACGTTTCGTTTACTAACAAAAAATTCATTATAATAACGAAAAATTTCGTTATACCAATGAATTTGTTTCATTGGCTCAATTTTAATCATACATTTCATTAATATATCGAAACTTTTTCTACCAGTTTATTATCCCTCATGTTCCGATATTGGGAATCGCATAACTCCAAATTATTGCATGGCGATATTTTCTTAATACTAAAACATAAAAACATTTAAAATTTGTCAATACATGTAGTTCTCTTTAATGTGAAGTTCAAATTTAAATAGGTCCAATGTGGAGTATCTCGATTGTTTAGAACAATAAATTCTTGTGATTTTCCATTCGGGATATTGGAGCATATGGGTATAACATACATATATAGAGAAGCACATATAAAATGAAAGATGATGCAACCAAAATTTTAGAAAAATCAATTTACACAATCGCAAGACCAAATTTCTTTAAAATAAAGAAATTTTATCTAAAAGAAAATTTTGTAATATTTGACTTAAAACGTTAAATCATTAAAGTTTGGATAGTAATATACACACTCTGAAATATATTGTTCTTATATGAAAGATGATGCAATCTAAATTTTATGTTAAGACAAGCAATTTGCACAATACTAAAGACATTTTATTTCAAATATATTTCATAATCTTTGATTTAAAAAATTCTTCCATTAGATATTGGGTAGTAATATTTGAAACTTGCATTCAGTCATATGTCGAAAAGAAATAATCTTTAATAGTCTAATAATCTAAACTCAAAAAAAAAATAGGTTAGTCAACCCAATTTAATTTTAGTTCATTGAAATTATTATGTTTAAATGAAAATTTCCCTGATATAACAAAGTTTTATTCAATTTATTAATATCAGAGAAATTAACTTAGAAAGATACACAATTTACACAATATCAAGGACAAATTTCTTTGAAATAAAGATATTTTATTTTATTTAAACGATAGCTCACAATCTTTGCTTTAAAAATTCGTTTCTTCCAATTTAAGACACCAATCATAGAAATTTGAATCGCTCCGTCTTTGAAGTAATGCAAATTTACCTTCAAGTAATAAAAAATATTTTTGATTTAAAGAAATAATCCTTAAATGAACTGAGATATTTAATCTTGAAATTAAAAATAACAAGTATATACGGCCGTAAGTTCGGCCAGGACGAAGCTTATGTACCCTCCGCCATGGATTGCATAGAAACTTCTTCTAAAAACTGCCATCCACAATCGAATTACTTGGGTTGCGGTAACGCTTGCCGATGACAAGGTATCTTAAAACTGCCTAACACCGTCTTCTAAATTGTAAGTAAGTCCATACGTGGTATATATTAAATTAATAGAATTTTCTATAGAAATAAAATTTTAACAAAATTTTCCATAGAAATAAAATTTTAACAAAATTTTCTATAGAAATGAAATTTTAACAAAATTTTCTATGGAAATAAAATTTTCTGTAGAAATAAAATTTTGGTGGATTATTTTTGGCTCGAGTGGCGACCATGATTATGAACCGATATGGAACAATTTTTGTGTGATGGGGATTGGCTATATATAACTATAGACCGATATGGACCAATTTTGGTATGGTTGTGCGGCCATATACTAACACCACGTTCCACATTTGAACCGGCTGAATTTTGCCTCTCTAAGAGGCTCCGGAGGTCAAATCTGGAGAAGGTTTATATGGCGGCTATATATAATTATGGACTGATATGGACCAATTCTGGCACGGTTGTTATAGACCATATACTGACACCATGTACCAAATTTCAGCCGGATCGTATGAAATTTGCTTCTCTTAGTGGCTCCGCAAGCCAAATCTGCACAGAAAAAAATATCACCAAAATATTTCCAATTAAAAAGTTAATTGAAGTTGCAACTTTTTTCAATTAATAAATTAATTGGTACAATTAACTTTTTTATCAAGATAGAAACATTAATTTAATTAAATCAATGATTGAAAATTTTAAAATTTTTAATTAAAAAGTTAATTAATACAATTAACTTTTAATCAAATTCGGAAGACTAACTCAGTTAAAAAAGTGATGAAATTTTTTTTAAAATTTTTAATTAAAATTTTTTTCAAACGATCAATTGTTAATCCAAATAAAACTTCTAAGCCAATTCAGAATGTAATTGAAAATAGTTACCTTTTTTTAATTACTAAATTAATTGAGTTTTGCAATCAACATCAATTAAATTTTTAATTGAATCAATTGAAAAATTTATTGAAATTTGGTAATGAAATTAATTAATTATTTAATCAAGAATTTTTTTCTATGCCCAATTAAAACTGTGATTGATACTATCATTTTCGTGATTGAAGACATTTCAATTAAAAAATTAATTGGATCAATTACTTTCGTGATTGAATCAGAAAAAAAAATTTTGTGTGTGGGGATCGGTTTATATGGGGCTATATATAATTATGAACCGATGTGGACCACTTTTTGCATGGATGTTAGAGACCATATACTAACACCACGTTCCACATTTGAACCGGATTGGATGAATTTTGCTCCTCCAAGAGGCTCCGGAGGTCAAATCTGGAGAACGCTTTATATGGGGGCTATATATAATTATGCACCGATTTGGACCAATTCTGGCACGGTTGTTAGAGATCATATACCAACACCATGTTCCAAATTTCAACCGGATCGGATGAATTTTGCACCTCCAAGAAGCTCCGGAGGTCAAATCTGGGATCGGTTTATACGCGGGCTATATATAATTATGGACCGATTTGGACCAATTCTGGCACGGTTGTTAGAGATCATATACTAACACCATGTACCAAATTTCAGCCGGATCGGATGAAATTTGTTTCTCTTTGAGCCTCCGCAAGCCAAATCTGGGGATCGGTTTATATGGGGGCTATATATAATTATGAACCGATGTGGACCAATTTTAGCATAGTTGTTGGAGACCATATATCAACACCATGTACCAAATTTCAGCCGGATCGGATGAAATTTGCTTCTCTTTGAGGCCAAATCTGGGGATCGGTTTATACGGAGTCTCTATATATAATTATGGACCGATGTGGACCAATGTTTGCATGGTTATTAGAGACTATATACCAAAACCATGTACCAAATTTCAGCCGGATCGGAAGAAATTTGCTTCTCTTTGAGGCTCTGCAAGCCAAATCTGGGCATCGGTTTATATGGGGGCTATATATAATTATGGACCGATGTGGACCAATTTTTGCATGATTGTTAGAAACTATACACCAACACCATGTACAAACTAGATTTTTTCAAAATAGATTTTAACAAGTAAGGAAAGTCTAAAGTCGGGCGGGGCCGACTATATTATACCCTGCACCACTTTGTAAATCCACATTTTCGATACTATCTCAAATCCGTCAAATACATATATTTAAATCTGACTCCATCTGAACAAATTTATAATCTATAGACTTAAATTTTAAGTCGGGTAATGCCCTGGGATGGTACAATATATTAGTAAAAAACAAGTAAGTAAAGTCTAAAGTCGGGCGGGGCCGACTATATTATACCCTTCACCCCTATGTAGGCCAAAATTTGTGTTACCATCTCAACTACTTCACATTTGCTGGAAGCTATATAAAGGAGACAATTTTTTTACTTCTACAAAATCTCCAGAATTAAAATTTAAATTGATTAACGCTATCTAGTTAATTGGAGGAAACTTCCATTGAAAATGGGTCTAAAATGTGTAACAGTCTACCATATTTCCCCAACTATGGTGTACGTATATATGGGAGCTATATATAATCTGACTAAATTTGACATGTATAGTTAGAATAATAATTACGCTATCTATGCGAAATTTCACGTAAATGGGAGTATAACTTTGCCCCCCCCCCCCCCCCCCCCCCCTGGTCATATGAGTGCAAATCGGACGGAAGAGCCATATCTAAATCTGAACCGATTTCAACCAAATTTGCCACAATTACCTATACTACTAAACGTACTCCTTGTGTGAAATTTGAAGCAAATCACGGAAAACCCTTGAGGCCATATAAGTTCAAATCGGACGAAATATATATATATATATGGGAGCTATATCTAAATCTAAATCGATTTTGACCATATTTGGCACATACAATAGTATCGTTAAAAGTACCGCTTGTGCAAAATTTGAAGTAAGTCAGGGCAAAACTCTGGCTTTTGAGACCATATAAGTCCAAATCGGGCGAACGATATATATGTGAGCTATATCTACATCTGAACCGATTTTAACAAAATTTGACACACTTAACGATACTATTAAACGTACCCCTTGTGCAAAATTTGAAGCAAATCACGGCAAAACTCTGGCTTTTGTGGCCATATAAATTCAAATCGGACGAAAGATATATATGGGAGCTATATCTAAATTTGAACCGATTTCAATCAAATTTACCAAGCATTGGTAGAATGTCAATTCTACCCTCTGTGCAAAATTTCACGAAGATCGGTAGTAACCTTTGGCCTCTGTGGTCATATGAGTCTAAATCGGACGAAAGATATATATGGGAGCTATATCTAAATCTGAACCGATTTGGCTGATATTTTGCAAGATTTATATTTGGATGTACGATATTTCAAGAAAATCGGTTGATAAACACGCTAACTATGACCAAATCGGGGATAAATATATATGGCAGCTATATCTAAATCTGACCCGATTTTTTCCAAAACCAATAGCGATTGTCTCTGCCCCAAGAAACGGCCCTATGCCAAATTTGACGACGATCGGACTTAAATTGCGAGCTGTACTTTGTGCACAAAATTACATATACAGACAGACAGACAGACAGACAGACAGACGGACATCGCTAAATCGACTCAGAATTTAATTCTAAGCCGATCGGTATACTAAAAGATGGGTCTATGACCAATATTTCTTGGCGTTACATACAAATGCACAAACTTATTATACCCTGTACCACAGTAGTGGTGAAGGGTATAAATATGGGAAACATTTTAATCTGGACCAATTTTGAGTCAACGTCGCAAAAGTGTATTTATGATTTATCGGTCGATAGATATGTATTAGAAATAAAGGAAAATTTGATTCACTTTTACAAGTTTTCGACTTAGCAGTGGCGATTTTATAAGGAAAATGTGGGTATTTTGGTCATTTTTGCCCAAATGGAAGCTATATAGAAATCCGAACCGGTTTCAACCAAATTTGACATGTATAACATACTTAGTATTTTAATTCTACTCCCTGTGCAAAAGTTCACGTAAATCGGACTACAACTTTGAACTCTGTGGTCATATGACGGAAAATCGGGCGAAAGATATATATATGGGAGCTATATCTAAATCTGAACCGATTTCAATAAAATTTAGCGCACTTGACTACACTACTAATTGTACTCCTAATGGAAAATTTCGACCAAATTGGACTAAAAATCTGGCTTCTGGGGCCATATAAGTCTATATCGGGCGAAAGATGTATATGAGAGCTATATCTCAATCTGAAACGATTTCAAGCAAATTTGGCACACCTGACTATAGTACTTATTGTTCTCCTGGTGCAAAATTTCAAGCAAATTAGGGTAAAACTCTGGCTTCTGGGGCCATATAAGTGCATATCGGGCGAAAGATATATATGGGAACTATATCTAAATCTGAACCGATTTCAATCAAATTTAGCACACTTGACTACACTACTAACTGTACTCCTAGTGCAAAATTTCAACCAAATTGGGTTAAAACTCTGGCTTCTGGGGCCATATAAGTCTATACCGGGCGAAAGATGTATATGAGAGCTATATCTCAATCTGAACCGATTTCAATCAAATTTGGCACACCTGACTATAGTACTTATTGTTCTCCTGGTGCAAAAATTCAAGCAATTCAGGGTAAAACTCTGGCTTCTGGGTCCATATAAGTACATATCGGGCGAAAGATATATATTGGAGCTAAATCTAAATTTGAATCGATTTCTTCCAAAATCAATAGGGTTCTATTCTGACCCAAAACAGGAACTTCTGCCAAATTTGAAGGCGATTGAACTTAAACTGCGACCTAGACTTTGATCACAAAAATGTGTTCATAGACAGACGGACATGGCTAGATCGACTCAGGGACCCACCCTGAGCATTATTGCCAAAGGCACCATGGGTCTATCTCGTCTCCTTCTGGGTGTTGGAAACATATGCACTAACTTATAATACCCTGTTCCACAGTGTAGCGCATGGTAGAAAGATTTTGCATCCTTAGTTTAAAGTTTATTTGAAATATAGACAGCGTGCTTCGCTTTGATGTATGTGTAATAATTTAGATTTTAAAACTGACATTTATTTGTACATGAATACCTTTGTTGATATATCGCAAAAAGAGAACGAAAATTCGACAAATGAGATCTGTATCCTGATTTTAAAGTTATATACCCTAGATTTAAAACTAAATGACTGCCTAGATGGCTTGATGGACCTATTCAACTAGAACGAAAACGACCAAAAAAAAAAAAAAAAAAAATATATATATATATATATATATATATATATATATATATATATATATATATATATATATATATATATATATATATATATATATATATATATATATATATATATATATATATATATATATATATATATATATATATATATATATATATATATATATATATATATATATATATATATATATATATATATATATATATATTCTTGATCGGGGAGAAATTCTAAGACGATATAACGATGTCCGTCTGTCTGTTGTAATCACGCTACAGTCTTCAATAATGAAGCAACCTTCCTGAAATTTTGCACAAACTCGTCTTTTGTCTACAGGCAGGTCAAGTTCGAAGATGGGCTATATCGGTCCAGTTTCTGATATAGTCATCATGTAAACCGACCTCCCGATTTGGGGTCTTGGGCTTATAGAAATCATAGTTTTTATCCAATTTGCCTGAAATTTTGAAATCTAGAGTTGTTTTATGACCATAAAGAGGTGTGCCAGAGGTGAGTATCGGTCCATGTTTTGGTATAGCCCCCATATAGACCGATCTCCCGATTTTACTTCTTGGGCTTATAGAAACCGCAGTTTTTATTCATTTTACCGGAAATTGGAAATCTAGAGCTATCGTAGGACCACAAATATGTGTGCCAAAAATTGTGAGTGTCGGTCCTTATTTTAGTATAGCCCCCATATAGACCGATCTCCCGATTTTACTTCTTGGGCTTATAGAAACCGCAGTTTTTATCCAATTTACCTGAAATTGGAAATCGAGAGGTACTTTAGAACCGTAAAGAGGTGTGCCAAAAATGGTGAGCATCGGTCTATGTTTTGGTATGGTCCCCATATAAACCGACCTGCAGATTTTGGATCTTGGGCTTATAGAAACCGTAGTTTTTATCCAATTTGCCTGAAATTGGAAATCTAGAGGTATTTTAAGGACCATAAAGAGGTGTGCCGAAAATGGTGAGTATCGGTCCATATTTTGGTATAGCCCCCATATAGACCAATTTCCCAATTTTACTTCTTGGGCTTCTAGAATCCGAAGTTTTTATCCAATTTGCCTGAAATTGGAAATCTAGAGGTGTTTTCGGGACATAAAGAGATGTGCCGAAAACGGTGAGTATCGGTCCATGTTTTAGTATAGCCCCCATAAGAACGATCTCCCGATTTAACTCCTTGGGTTTCTAGAAACCGTAGTTTTTATCTGATTTGCCTGAAATTGTAAATATTCTGGTATTTTAGGCTCACAAAAACGTGTATCGGATTAAGTTTTTATCGGTCCATTTGGTAATGCCTCCATATAGACCGACTTCACTTCTTGAGGGTGTAGAAGGCGCATTGCATCATGAAAATTGCTTGAAACTTAATGTAAAATTTCCAGGTTTTACTTCTACAGATTTAAGATTTCAAATCAAGACGTTATTTTACAATTTTCTTGCACACTTACAAGAGAGGTTAATGATTCCTCTAAAACTCAAACAAAAATGGTTCTTATAAATGCAGAATCTGATATAGTCGTCATAGGTGACATCTTTAAATTTATCTTCGGGAAGTGTCCTCAAGCCCTCCTGAAATTTAAAAAGAAACCCAAATAAAAAGGAAACCCAAGTATTTAAAAGTAAATTGTGTCCTTACACTGGTAGTAATGACATTTTTCATTAAAATTGAGCCAACTAAATTTCATGAATACAATGAAACATTTCGTTATTTTAATGCTTTTACTATTGAATAACGAAATATTTCATACTATCAATGAACATTTTCATTCTCCTAATGAATATTTGTTATTACGTTAATAACAATTTGTCATTGATTCAATATTAATGAATTTTTCTTTGTGTGTAGTGTAAATTCTCACTTATTTGGCTTGGAATCAATACAAAACCAATTAAGTAAAATTCAAATCTTTGAAACTTAAAATCTTTTCTACGACACGGACGGTTGTCATTTGTTTTCTTTGTCCTTAAACATCATTTTTTCTTCAAGAATTATTCAATACTCTGTTGCCATATTATCATAGATATTATGAGAAATATATATTCTTGATAAGTGCCTCATAGGTGATTTGCCATAAAATCTGACTTAAATAGATATCATGGAAACTTGTTTTGTCGAATCTTGCATATATTTAAATAAAAATTAGTTGTTTTATTGCAAGATTTAAATGTTAATGGAATTTGCCAATCTTGTTTGCTTGTAGCCAAAACATTGGTCATCAGTGGCACGCGTATATAGCTAAGAAACCTAGGGATTTAGTTAAAAATCACAATTAAAATTTGATATAGTAGAAATTTTGCATATTTTAAGTTTGCCAAAAATAAAAACCTAACGTCACCTGGCAAGGCTATGAGATATCATTGCGTAAAAAAAGATTTGAGAGTATAAAATTCCGTTTAAAATTCCGTTGGCAAATATGTAAAGCTTCCCAAAGACCAACATTTTCATTTTATTTTTTTTAAATCGAATCAAAACAATTTATCGAAAAATTCGATGATTTGAAAAAAAAGTTTTCCTACTTTGAAAGTTGAAAGTTGAAATCAACTTTCCCTAATTTTGAAAAATGGCGAAAAATCGATTATTTTTTTATTATTACAATCCATGGGTGAAACATAAAAAAATTTTAAAAAATAGTTTTTCACTTTTAAAATGTTTGGTACTTTATAGAACTAATAACAAAATGTTATTAAAAAAAAAACAAATAGAATATTTTAAATGGAAGTTGATCCTGAAAGGGGAACCCAAAAACTCTTATTACACGCAGAAAACACTAAAACGTTTGAAAAGCGGGTGTCGCAAACGTTGTTCTTCGAAAAGCTCAAAGTTTTATCACCAAAACATTTTTACAAAATTTTTATGTTTGTCGTAAGAGAAATGAGTGTAAAGTTGACTTTGCGACCTTTCTATTTTCATCTTAAATTAACTAATCATCTTTAAATTAACCCTTCGTTGCATGATTTAATTTGAGCAAGGATAATTTGTTTTTTTTTTTTTGGTATGTTAGAATTGTTGTATATGGAGTTATGATACAGTTAACCAATTTTGTTCGATTCTGAGCACTGGAAAAAAATTACCTAACATTGCATATATGCAATTTCATGCAGATAATCAATTTCTTCAGTGCACGTTATTATCTCAATATATCACAGGTAGAGGAGGAATGTGATCACATCAAACAGTGAAAAATTTTATTGATGGATGGAGAAAATGGAACATTTTTACAAAAAAAATATTTTCTAGCCAAACATTAAATGTTTGCCAAAATATGATACATAATTTCTGAGAAAATAGCATGGTCGCGTCAAACATGTTACATGTTCCCCTATCGAAAACTAACATTTTACTTCTGAAACATGTTTGAGGTGATCATATTTCTTCTCGGGGAGTAATGTTAAAGTCAAACTTATGGGGTTCTAAATAATTTCTCCTTTTTTGATGCACTAACATACTAATTCCGTATTTTTGCATTTAACACAAAGGGAAGTGAACTTGGAGAACGCAACGCCATAGAGGCTGGACCGTTGGGCGGGTTTCGCCAAACTGTTCCACGTGGAACAGTGCAACGGTCGGAATGGCGACGAAACTTCTAGGGAGTGACCCAAACAAGAAAAAGAGAACTACCATGCTTAAAGAAAAGAGGATGACGAACAGAAACGTCATAGGAATCATTACCAGACACCTAGAGTTGGAGGCACATCTGTGCCGAGTAAAAGCAGCGGATGATTGTGTATGCAGCCGTATTTTGACGAGAAAAAGGGACTGGAACTCTGTTTATATCAAATGATACGCTTTTACAAGATATAGAAACCGCCATATCTTATATTGTTCGGTTTGATGGAAAAACAAGCATATCCGGCCGTAAGTTCGGCCAGGCCGAATCTTATGTACCCTCCACCATAGATTGCATAGAAACTTGTACTAAAGACGAATTACTTGGGTCGAATTACTTGGGTTGCGGTAACATTTGCCGTGGTCAAGGTATCTTTAAACTTCTTAACACCGTGTTCTCAATTAAATACGTAAATAATTCAGTTTGAAAAAATTTTCTATAGCAATAAAATTTGACAAAATTTTCTATAGAAATAAAATCTTGGCAAAATTTTCTATAGTAATAAAATTTTGACAAAATTTTCTATAGCAAAAAATTTGGACAAAATTTTTTATTGATATAAAATTTTGACAAAATTGTCTATAGTAATAACATTTTTGTATATTATTTTTGGGGATCGGCTATATATAACTATAGACCGATATGGACTTTTGGCATGGTTGTTAGCGGCCATATACTAGCGCAATGTACCAAATTTCACCACGTACCAAATTTTAACCGGGTCGGATGAATTTTACTCCTCCAATAGCTCCGGAGGTCAAATCTGGGGATCGGTTTAAATGGGGGTTATATATAATTAAGACCGGTATGGACCAATTTTTTATTGGTTGTTAAAGACCATATACTAACACCACTTATCAAACTTCAACCGGATCGGGTAAATTTTGCTCTTCCAAGGGGTTCCGGATGGTTGTTAGCGGCCATATACTAGCGCAATGTACCAAATTTCACCACGTACCAAATTTTAACCGGGTCGGATGAATTTTACTCCTCCAATAGCTCCGGAGGTCAAATCTGGGGATCGGTTTACATGGGGGTTATATATAATTAAGACCGGTATGGACCAATTTTTTATTGGTTGTTAAAGACCATATACTAACACCACTTATCAAACTTCAACCGGATCGGGTAAATTTTGCTCTTCCAAGGGGTTCCGGAGGTCAAATCTGGGGATCTGGAGGTCAAATCTGGGATTATATGGGGGCTACATATAATTATAGACCGATATGGACCAATTCCTGCATGGTTGTCAGAGACGATATACTAACACCACGTACCAAATTTCAACCGATTCGGATGAGTTTTGATCATCAATGAGGCGGAGGTCAAATCTGGGGATCGGTTTATATGAGGGTTATATATAATTATGGACCGATGTGAACCAAAGTTTGCATAGTTGTTAGAGACTATATACTTACAACATGTATCAAATTTCAGACGGATCGGATAAAATTTGTTTCTCTTAGAGGTTCCGCAAGCCAAATCTGGGGATCGGTTTATATGGGGTCTATATATAATTATGGACCGATTTAGACCAATTTTTTCGTGGTTGTGAGAGACCATATACTAACACCATGTACAAAATTTCAGCCAGATCGGATGAAATTTGCTCCTCCAAGAGGATCCGCAAGCCAAATCTGAGCGTCTGTTTATATGGGGGCTATACGTACACACAAACAATTTTTTTCTGATTCAATCACGAAATTAATTGATCCAATTAATTTTTTAATTGAAATGTCTTCAATCACAGAATCACAGTATCAATTAAAAAATTAATTGACAGTCAATTAAAAATTAATTGATCCAATTAAATATTTAATTGATACTATTAATTTGTGTGATTGATTTTTATTTCAACTAAAAAATTTGTTGAATCAATTAAATTTTTAATTGAATATTTTTTAAAACTCAATTACGATTTTAATTGGAAAAATTTTCGTGAAAATTTTTTCTGTGTAAAAGTGGTCCGATATGGCCCATTTGCAATACCATCCGACCTACATCAATAACAACTACTTGTGCCAAGTCGCAAGTCGATAGCTTGTTTCCTTCGGCAATTAGCGTGATTTCAACAGACGGACGGACGGATGGACATGCTTAGATCGACTCAGAATTTTACCAAGACCCAGAATATATATACTTTATGGGGTCTTAGAGCAATATTTCGATGTGTTACAAACGGAATGACAAAGTTAATATACCCCCAATCGTATGGTGGAGGGTATAAAAAGTTGGAGCGTACCACAAGCTGAAAACTGGTTTTGGTATATTGTCGTGAGGTCAAAGATTTCATGTCTTTAAAATACGAATGCAAATTTTGCTTATTTAGCATATTTTATATGGTACACGGAAACCTGGACCCTCTTTTTTACTTAATTAAAATAATGGTATAATGGCGACCCGAACCTTCATTTTCACTTAGACTTTTCAGTTAATTAAGACACCACAATATTGACCTTCGGTTTAACACTGAGTGCAGTTCAATTCCATATTAAGCTCTATAGACGAGTTCGTACGGTCTTTCACCATAATTTGAACCCATTTGAGGAGCTTTTAAACACCTAAAATTGTCACCCACATTATTGACAGGGATTGACAACCGCAAAAAATGTTTAACCCATTTAAGCTATCTATCACGATGAATGTACGTGTAATAATTACAACCCAGTAGCTTGTATAATATACGATTCTCTAACGATGTAGGTCATGGATCAACTCGAATCCTCTCTTACATCTTGTGCTTCTTCTACGACCTCGATTTATATCAAACTCCGTGTTTAAATCTCCATCATCATCAAAATACTCGGCTTTATATTCATATTTGTCGCTAAGTGTCCCAGTAGTAACAAAAATTGATTGCATGCAGGATATTGCACATATGCAATTATATGGCATAAATATATGCAATGACAGTTCATATCGGCTAAAACGCATGAAATTGCAGATATGATATCATTCATCGTAGAGCACTTGTAAATATAATTTGTATTATAAAACTATATACGTAGCGCTTAGAATAGGGTAAACTTTTCTATTTTATATTTACATTTAAAAAAATTTTAAGAAAGTTTCATAATATTAAAACAAATAAGTTAAATTTCTCGATGTACTTCAAAATACTTATTTTAATTTCGCCTTATTTAAAAGAAATTACGATACTGGATAAAATCCTTATCAAATAAAATATACGGCTTCCAAAATGTGAATAACAACAAAAATTATGGTAAAATATGTAACAGAATAGGAGCTAGACAGGCAAGAAACTAACATTGCATATATGCAATGTCATGCAACGAAGGGTTAACTAACCAATTGAATGTAGTCTTTTTAAATTAGGAAAACATTTATTACTTTGAAGTATCTGTTATCATTAAGATTTTTAAACTGACATTTATTTTTAGGTGGATACATAGTTCGCATATATCGCAAGAAGAGAATAAAAATTTGATAAAATGTAAAATTTTTGCTGACTACATTTAAAACTAGTTAGGTCCCGAAAAAATGTGCTTTTTTGAATAAGACACATCGTCGGCTCGTAATCAATACCAAAATCCTTAAACGAAGGTCAAAATCTGTAACTTCAAGTAAACTTTTCAGAAATATTTGCATCATATTCCCCTTTCCTTCCAATGTCAACTTATTGAATTCTTCGTTAGAATTCAATTAATCGATATTGGCCGACAGATTACAAAAGGTCGACTTCGACTTATTTCGTTAAAAAATCGATGTTCGTCTTTTGTATCCCTAATACCGTTTTATTGTTGGAATATTTTGACTTTTTCTAGTGTAATTCTGTCTATTATCATATTATAGTATCACTTAATGGCAAAATAAACTATGGCAAATTAATATTATTAAGAAAAATTTAGAGGAGATTTATACACACTTATATGCAAATTTTATTAAAAGCTGTTGGTAGTCTACTGTCTACTACATTACTTCATGATTTTAATGAAGACGTGGTAACTGCTGCTATTCTTCTCCTTTGATACCGGCGCAGATTCTTTGAAAACCGGAAAGAAACAATTCGATATAAAAACATTTTTTGTTTTTCTTTTTATACCCTCCATCATAAGATGGGGGTATATTAACTTTGTCATTCCGTTTGTAACACATCGAAATATTGCTCTAAGACCCCATAAAGTATATATATTCTGGGTCGTGGTGAAATTCTGAGTCGATCTAAGCATGTCCGTCCGTCCGTCCGTCCGTCTGTTGAAATCACGCTAACTTCCGAACGAAACAAGCTATCGACTTGAAACTTGGCACAAGTAGTTGTTATCGATGTAGGTCGGATGGTATTGAAAATGGGCCATATCGGTCCACTTTTACGTATAGCCCCCATATAAAGGGACCCTCAGATTTGGCTTGTGGAGCCTCTAACGGAAGCATGAAATTTGGTATATGGTGTTTGTATATGGTCTCTAACAACCATGCAAAAATTGGTCCACATCGGTCCATAATTATATATAGCCCCCATATAAACCGATCCCCAGATTTGGCTTGCGGAGCCTAAAAGAGAAGCAAATTTCATCCGATCCGCCTGAAATTTGGTACATGGTGTTGGTATATGGTCTCCAACAACCATGCAAAAATTGGTCCACATCGGTCCATAATTATATATAGCCCCCATATAAACCGATCCCCAGATTTGGCTTGTGGAGCCTCAAAGAGAAGAAAATTTCATCCCATCCGGCTGAAATTTGGTACATGATGTTGGTATATGGTCTCTAACAACCATGCAAAAATTGGTCCATATCGGTCCTTAATTATATATAGCCCCCATATAAACCGATCCCCAGATTTGGCTTGTGGAGCCTCTAAGAGAAGCATATTTCATCCGATCCGGCTGAAAGTTGGTACATGGTGTTGGTATTTGGTCTCTAACAATCATGCAAAAATTGGTCCACATCGGTCCATAATTATATATAGCCCCCATATAAACCGACCCCAGATTTGGCTTGTGGAGCCTCAAAGAGAAGCAAATTTCATCCGATCCGCCTGAAATTTGGTACATGATGTTGGTATATGGTCTCTAACAACCATGCAAAAATTGGTCCACATCGGTTCATAATTATATATAGCCCCCATATAAACAGATCCCCAGATTTGGCTTGCGAAGTCTCCAAGAGAAGCAAATTTCATCCAATCCGGTTGTAATTTGGAACATGGTGTTAGTATATGATCTTTAACAACCGTGCCAGAATTGGTCCATATCGGTCCATAATTATATATACCCCCATATAAAACGTTCTCCGATCCGGTTCAAATTAGGAACGTGATGTTAGTATATGGTCGCTAACAACCATACCAAAATTGGTCCAATCACACAAAAATTGGTCCAATCACACAAAAATTGGTCCATATCGGTTCATAATCATGGTTGCCACTAGAGCCAAAAATAATCTACCAAATTTTATTTGTATAGAAAATTTTGTCAAAATTTTATTTCTATAGAAAATTTTGTCAAAATTTTATTTCTAGAGAAAATTTTGTTAAAATTTTATTCGGTTCATAATAAAATTTTCATCATAGTCAAAATTTTATTTCTATAGAAAATTTTGTCAAAATTTTATTTCTATAGAAAATTTTGTTAAAATTTTATTCAGTTCATAACCATGGTTGTCACTCGAGCCAAAAATAATCTACCAAAATATTATTTCTATAGAAAATTTTGTCAAAAGTTTATTTCTATAGAAAATTTTTTTAAAATTTTATTTCTGTAAAAATTTGTGTCAACATTTTCTTTCTATAGAAAATTTTGTCAAGATTTTTATTTCTATAGAAAATTTTGTGAAAATTTTATTTCTATAGAAAATTTTGTCAAAATTTTATTTCTGTAGAAAATGTTGTCAAAATTTTATGTCTACTTTGTCAAACTGAATTATATACGTATTGGATCGATCTTGTTTGATTTAATATATACCACGTATGGACTTACATACAATTTAAAAGATGGTGTTAGGAGGTTTTAAGATACCTTGCCATCGGCAAGCGTTACCGCAACTTAAGTAATTCGATTGTGGATGGCAGTGTTTAGAAGAAGTTTCTACGCAATCCATGATGGAGGGTACATAAGCTTCGGCCTGGCCGAATTTACGGCCGTATATACTTGTTTTTTTTTTTTTTTTAACAATGGCAGAACATTTTTTCAATTCTAATAAAAAATACTAATAAATTTTCTGGTCATTAACTGGGCTTTCAAGTGCGATTATAAAGACATGTATTGGCATGACAATGGTGTATAAGGGGGAGGTGAATAATGAAACAACTCTCTAAAAAATTATTTTTTTTTTTATGCGGCCGAGAATTCGGTAGAGCCGAATCACATATGTGGTATACTACCACCACGGATTATGGTTAAATTCAGAGATGGCAACATGTCCTACAACCGTCCTTTAACTACCATGGGAAATTCGTCCATATGGGTACATAATCACATATAGAGTGCTCCATATACACCGACGAATAACTAAAGGGGATTATACAGGGTGGTTTATGTACAATGCTACAAAGAAAAGCACTATTTTTATACCCACAACCATAGAATGGTGAAGGGGGTATAATAAGTTTGTCATTCCGTTTGTAACACATCGAAATATCGATTTCCGACTATATAAAGTATATATATTCTTGATCAGGGAGAAATTATAAGACGATATAACGATGTCCGTCTGTCCGTCTGTCTGTTGTAATCACGCTACAGTCTTCAATAATGAAGCCACCGTGCTGAAATTTTGCACAAACTCGTCTTTTGTCTGCAGGCAGGTCAAGTTCGAAGATGGGCTATATCGGTCCAGGTATAGTGCCCATATAAACCGACCTCCCGATTTGGGGTCTTGGGTTTATAGAAATCGAAGTTTTTATTCAATTTACCTGAAATTGGAAATCTAGAGGTATTATAGGACCAAAAATACGTGTGCCAAAAATTGTGAGTATCGGTCCATATTTTGGTATAGCCCCCATATAGACCGATCTCCCGATTTTACTTCTTGGGCTTATAGAAACCGCAGTTTTTATTCAATTTAGCTGAAATTGGAAATCTAGAGGTATTGTAGGACCACAAATACGTGTGCCAAAAATGGTGAGCATCGGTCTATGTTTTGGTATGGTCCCCATATAAACCGACCTCCCGATTTGGGGTCTTGGGCTTATAGAAACCGTAGTTTTTGTCCAATTTGCCTGAAATTGGAAATCTAGAGGTATTTTAGGACAATAAAGAGGTTTGACAAAAATGGTGAGTATCAGTCAATATTTTGATATAGGCCCCATATAGACCGATCTCCCGATTTTACTTCTTGGGCTTCTAGAAACCATAGTTTTTATCCAATTTGCCTGAAATTTAAAATCTGGAGTTTTTTAGGACTATAAATAGGTTTGCTGAATATATTGTGTATCTGTACAGATTTTGATATAGCCCCCTTATAAAGCGACCCTACGATTTGGGGTCTAGATTCTAGAATCTCCATATAGACGATTTCACTTCTCGATAGTATTGAAGGCACACTGATCATGAAAATTGCTTGAATCTGAATGTAAAATTTCCAGACTTTACTTCTCGTAATCATTTAAATAAGGGCTGTAAAAATATACAGATTTTAGATTCAGGCATTATTTAATCATTTTCTCGCACACTTACACGAGATGATTATGATTCCTCTAAAACTCAAACAAAAATGGTTCTTATAAATCCAGAATCTGATCTAGTGTTCACAGGTAGAATTTTTAAATGTATCTTCGGGAAGCGTACTGGTTTAAGTAATCTTTTTTTGGAGAATTGAAATTATATATATCAAGTAACCCGCTCGTAAATCGGATAGAAAATTCGGTTTCTAGAAGCCCAAGACCCCAAATCGGGCGGCCGGTTTATATGGGGGCTATATCAAAACCTGGACCGATATAGCCCATCTTCGAACTTGATGACCTGCCTGCAAACAAAAAACGAATCTGTGCCAAATTGCAAAAGAGGATTTCATTAATTTCGAAGAGCAAAATAATATGATAATTGTCCTCATCTAAAATGTTATTATATTGATTAAAAAAATTATTTTGTTTGAATCAAAAGACAATGGTCACAATCAAAAATTTTATGGTATTCGTCAAAAATGTTTTTCTTCCAGTTAAAATAACATGGTCACAGCCTAAAATGTTTTGATCTTTATAAAAAAACTTTTTTCGTCGTCGAAAAAAGGACGCCACTTGAGGAAAGACAACACAAAATTAACGTTATTTATTTATTTATGAACTAATTCATTGTTTATTTGTATTTATAATGTTGTGCAAGCAGACATCACATATTTTTACACACTCTATTTTGGTACAATTTCAACAATAAATAATCATTCCATATTTACTTCGTGCCCATCATGTAACTGCAAATAAAAACAATTATATACGGCCATAAGATTCGGCCAGGCCCTCCACCATTGATTGTGTAGAAACTTCTACGAAAGACTGTCATCCACAATCGAATTACTTGGCTTGTGGTATCTTGAAACTTCTGAACATCGTTTTCTAAATTGTGAGTTAGTCCATACGTGGTATATATTAGACCAAAAAGTTATGTATAGGTAAGTCTACAAATAATAACGAATCGATATGGATTTTAGCCCTATACATAGAGAGCCAGAATTGAAATATGGGGGTCACTTATATGGGGGCTATATACAATTATGAACCTGATATGGACCAATTTTTGTGTGATTGGGGATCGATTTATCTGAGGGCCATATATATAAGTATAGACCGATATGGACCTAGTTAGACATGGTTGTTAACGGCCATATACTAGCACAATGTATCAAATTTGAACTGACTCGGATGAAATTTGCTCCACCAAGAGCAAATTTGCTCCTCCAAATCTCGGGATCGGTTTATATGGGGACTATATATGATTATGGACTGATATGGACCACTTTTGGCATGGTTGTTAAATATCATATACTACCACCACGTACCAAATTTCAACCAGATCGGATGAATTTTGCTTCTCTTAGGGGCTCAAGAAGACATGTCCGTCCGTCTGTTGAAATCACGCTAACTTCCGAACGAAACAAGCTATCGACTTGAAACTTGGCACGAGTAGTTGTTATCGATGTAGGTCGGACGGTATTGAAAATGGGCCATATCGGTCCACTTTTACGTGTAGCCCCCATATAAAGGGACCCTCAGATTTGGTTTGTGGAGCCTCTAACAGAAGCATATTTCATCTGATCCGGCTGAAATTTGGTATATGGTGTTGGTATATGATCTCTAACAACCATGCAAAAATTGGTCCACATCGGTCCATAAATATATATAGCCCCCATATAAACCGGTCCCCAGATTTGGCTTGCGGAGCCTAAAAGAGAAGCAAATTTCATCCGATCCGGCTGAAATTTGGTACATGGTGTTGGCATATGGTCTCTAATAACCATGCAAAAATTGGTCCATATCGGTCCTTAATTATATATAGCCCCCATATAAACCGATCCCCAGATTTGGCTTGCGGAGCCTCAAAGAGAAGAAAATTTCATCCGATCCGGCTGAAATTTGGTACATGATGTTGATATATGGTCTTTAAGAACCATGCAAAAATTGGTCCATATCGGTTTTTAATTATATATAGCCCCCATATAAACCGATCCCCAGATTTGGCTTGTGGAGCCTCTAAGAGAAGCATATTTCATCCGATCCGGCTGAAATTTAGTACATGGTGTTGGTATATGGTTTCTAACAATCATGCAAAAATTGGTCCACATCGGTCCATAATTATATATAGCCCCCATATAAACCGATCCCCAGATTTGGCTTGCGGAGCCTCAAAGAGAAGCAAATTTCATCCGATCCGGCTAAAAATTTGGTACATAATGTTTGTATATGGTCTCTAACAACCATGCAAAAATTGGTCCACATCGGTCCATAATTATATATAGATCCCATATAAACCGATCTCCAGATTTGTCTTGCGAAGCCTCAAAGAGGAGCAAATTGCATCCGATCCGGCTGAAATTTGGTACATGGCATTGGTATATGGTCTCTACCAACCATGCAAAAATTGGTCCACATCGGTTCATAATTATATATAACCCCCATATAAACCGATCCCCAGATTTGGCTTGCGAAGTGTCCAAGAGAAGCAAATTTCATCCAATCCGGTTGTAATTTGGAACATGGTGTTAGTATATGATCATTAACAACCGTGCCAGAATTGGTCCATATCGGTCCATAATTATATATAGCCCCCATATAAAACATTCTCCAGATTGGACCTCCGGAGCCTCTTGGAGGAGCAAAATTCATCCGATCCGGTTCAAATTAGGCACGTGGTGTTAGTATATGGTCGCTAACAACCATACCAAAATTGGTCCAATCACACAAAAATTGGTCCATATCGGTTCATAATCATGGTTGCCACTAGAGCCAAAAATAATCTACCAAAATTTTATTTCTATAGAAAATTTTGTCAAAATTTTATTTCTATAGAAAATTTTGTCAAAATGTTATTTCTAGAAAAAATTTTGTTAAAATTTTATTCGGTTCATAATAAAATTTTCACCATTGTCAAAATTTTATTTCTATAGAAAATTTTGTCAAAATTTTATTTCTATAGAAAATTTTGTTCAAATTTTATTCGGTTCATAATCATGGTTGCCACTCGAGCCAAAAATCATCTACCAAGATTTTATTTCTATAGAAAATTTTGTCAAAAGTTTATTTTTATAGAAAATTTTGTTAAAATTTTATTTCTGTTGAAATTTTTGTCAAAATTTTCTTTCTATAGAAAATTTTGTCAAAATTTTTATTTCTATAGAAAATTTTGTGAAAATTTTATTTCTATAGAAAATTTTGTTAAAATTTTATTTCTGTAGAAAATTTTGTCAAAATTTTATGTCTACTTTGTCAAACTGAATTATATACGTATTGGATCGATCTTTTTTGATTTAATATATACCACGTATGGACTTACATACAATTTAGAAGATGGTGTTAGGAGGTTTTAAGATACCATGCCATCGGCAAGCGTTACCGCAACTTAAGTAATTCGATTGTGGATGGCAGTGTTTAGATGAAGTTTCTACGCAATCCATGATGGAGGGTACATAAGCTTCGGCCTGGCCGAACTTAAGGCCATATATACTTGTTTGATCTTGTTTTATATTCACATAAAACCACGTGGCCCTTCTGAATAAATAAATTAACACAATAATTCCGTATTCCCCGTCATTCCAAGCAACAATCAACACACGACTGACTGACGCGTACAATGATAGTCATGTGTACCTGTTCAATGTTTTTATAAAATTATTTTCGCTGCAAAAAAGTTAAATGGTCACGAAAATATGTATATGGTCTTTATGGCCATGTAATGGTTCTAGGCATGTCTATACGTATCCTCTAAAAATATTTTTTTCCTTGTAAAAAGGTCAACAAATTTAATGGTCAGGTCGATGATTTCCCCGACCATTTAATGGTCTCAAATTCTATCATTTAAATAATAGAACATGTTTGCGGCATTTGAGGACCATTTAAATGCTTATTGCCAGCATAAATTTTTCTCTCTGCTCGAAAACTATTTTTACAAAGACCAAATACATGGTTTACGCTACAATTACATGCTCTAAAAAAGCATTAAAAGGATGGCGCAACCATATCCAAGCATGTGTTTTCTGTGCGTGCATGTTGACCTTAGGCAAACTAAATTTTCTTGCATGTAAAGATAGCCACTTTAAGTCGAATCACTTAACTATGTTATAAGGACAAAATAACTTCATTGAAAAGTTTAGACAAGGGAAAAGATTTTATATCAGAAAAATGCGTCTATGCCAAGCATTCGCATTCGTAGCAGTTTTTCAACTACTTACCCAGTTCATGCTGGACAAGAACCCTTTTTGTGACACAGTGACACGATGAAGATATTTGATATTGATTAATTGTTGTCAACAAAAGCTTCTGAAAATATTCCTTAAATAATATATTGCAGATTATATATCTTCATTATTAGATCGGTGTTCCTCGATAAATTAAGTAGCAGATATATGGTGATGAGTACAAAGACGTTATTTGCTTAAAAACACTGTTTGTGAAATGAAATATATTGTGTATCTCTAATTTATGAAAGTGTGTCATACACATGTGTAAAACATTGTGTAGCAGTTAATTTTAATTTATTTCAAATTTTTAATTTCAACCCTTTTTGTTGCGGCAGTCAGTGATATATTGAAAATCTCCATAAAGTTTAAAGCCCTTTTAATGGAAACATCTAAAATTAATAAATTTCAAACTAATTTACATTCATAATATTTATGAATGCTGATCAACAATAGGTGAATGAATTGTATCTGACGTTTTGCATCCATTAATATGCCATTAATATTTATAAGCTGATTGATAACCCATTTAGTCACATATGGACTATTTTTTATGCGTATCGTAAATGTAGGAAATCTATAAAATATTATTGCGATTCCCTTAACTAGAGGTGTTAATACAATTTAAGAACGAGTATATACGGCCACCAGTGCGAGCGGGCTACATATTGTAATTAGAAGCGAAAAGTGAACTACTTTAAAAAGGGTCAATTTTTCCAGTATTTAGCTTGTTCACAACTTTAAAAAAGTTTGACTTGTATCCCTATTTAAGATCCACGCATACAACGTTCTACTG
The DNA here is from genome assembly GCF_050003625.1 of Haematobia irritans. Classification (NCBI taxonomy): domain Eukaryota; kingdom Metazoa; phylum Arthropoda; class Insecta; order Diptera; family Muscidae; genus Haematobia; species Haematobia irritans. The sequence goes on from NC_134400.1 coordinate 164,331,630, forward strand.
AAGACTTTCATTCCCAATCGAATTATTTGGGTTATATCAACACTTGCCCAGTAAAAAATCGTCGCCAAAAAAGTAGTGAAAATGTTCTTTTGGATCCGGAAGTGGCGCAGAAGCGATTAATTTAAAATTGACTTATCATAGGACAGATGCCCAACATTCAATAGCCGTTGCATTGAATTTGCATCATTTCTTAAGGTGTAATTCGAATTGAGTGTTTTGGATGCGCATTAAAAAATGTTGTAAAATTTTTTCAAGTAAATAATTTGTATAATTTTTTATGATTTTCAATGCATTCTAATGCTTGTCTGAAACGTTTGACCTCAAATATTTTCAAAAGTTCGCAATTTTTCTAGATTTGAATTAGGATTTTTTTTTTGACAAAAATTTAATAATTTTACCATTTTATTCCTACTCTGTTTTTAACCTATTTGAGACAAAAAAGTTAAAGTTACTCATAAAAAAGTGAAAAGAGCTACCCAGCAAAAAAATGTGGAAGTTCTTCTAAAGGCACAACTTTAAAAGCACTTCCAGAAATGTTCTCCCAAAGAATTTCTTTATTTTAACTGCACATGAAGTTCATTTGAGTAAATTTTTTAAAACTCGCTTTTTTCATATTTTTAATGGGAAATTTAATTTTTTTTATTTCAAATTGGCTAAAAACAGACCAAGAATTTATAAAATGATACAAATTACTGAAATTTTGCCAAAAAAATGTTAAATCCATTCTCGAAAACTTGCGAGTTTTTGAAAATACTTGATGTCAAACATTCCAGACAAACGTTAGAATGCATTAGAAATCATAAAAAAATTAAAATTTATTTATTTGTCAAAATATCGCAAAATTTCTTAATTCGTATCCAAAGACTAAATTCGCACAACACCTTAAGAAGTGATGCAAATTCAGTGCAACGACTGTTGAAATGATGGACATGCGCCCTATGACAAGCCCATGTTAAATTCATCGCTTCTGCGCCAATTTTGCACCACTTCAGGATCCAAAAAGAAAATTTTCACTACTTTTTTGACGACGCTTTTTTTGCTGGGTAGTTAAAAAATTGAATTAAAAGAACTTCTTGTGTAGTTAAAATAAAGAACATCTTTGGGAGAACATTTTTGTAAGTGTTTTTAAAGTTTAAAATAGTGTCTCTGGAAAAATCTTCCAAATTTTTTGCTGGGATCTTAAAATCTCTAATCAATTGTCCATAAGGAGCCTATGTTACCTTGAGAAAAAAAATTCGTAGTTAAAGAAGAAGAAACAAGTATATACGGCCGTAAGTTCGGCCAGGCCGAATCTTACGTACCCTCAACCTTGGATGGCGTAGAAACTTCTACTAAAGACTGTCATCAACAATCTAATTACTAGGGCTTTACCACAGCCCGATGGCAAGGTATCTTAAAACTCTTCTAAATTGTAAGTTAGTATACACGGGGTATATATTAGACAAAAAAAGCCAATTAAATACGTATATAATCAGTTCTTGATCGGTATGTATAGGGGCGTCTATAAATAGTTACGAATCGATATGAACTGTTGCATGGTAATTAGAGAGTCATATTTAAGTGAAATACGGGGTTCGCTTTATGTGGGGGCTAAATATAGAAATATATCAAATCGGGGGATCAGTTTATATGGGGGCTATATATAATTATGGACTAATTTGGACCAATTTGTGCATAGATGTTAGAGGCCATATATGAACACCACGTACCGAATTTCAACCGGATCGGATGAAATTTTCTCTTTCAAGAGGTTCCGGAGGTCAAATCTTGGGATCGGTTTATATGGGGGCTATATATAATAATGGACCGTTTTGGACCAATTTTCGCATGAATGTCAGAGGCCATATACTAACACGAATTTCAACCGGATCGGATGAAATTTGCTCCTCCAAGAGTCTCGGGAGGTCAAATCTTAGGGTCGGTTTATACCGGATCAGATGAATACTTTAAAGAATTTTCCAAATTTTGACCTTATTCAACCCGAATTTTCTTTCATGAAAATATATCAAGTTTAAAGTTAAATCATTTAACTTTAAGGACAAAACGACTTTATTGAAAAGTTTATCGACTTTTGGACAAGGAAAAAAAACTTTGTATCAGAGAACTGCGTTTTCTATGCTAAGCAAAATTCGTATTTGTCTTTGATGGACATCAAATCTTTGGCCTCACGACAACATTTTTTTCAGTGTGGAAGATATGGTTGACTTCTTGAGACTGTTAAAATGGTAACAGTACTGTCACACTGGGCAAATATTAATTGAAAAATATTGAAAGGAAATTGTCGCCACAGTCAAACAAGAAAACCTTTTTAGCTCATATTTTACATATTACATCGCGATAGCAGTTTGCTCCAAAAACGGTATTTCTAAAATGCTTCTAAAAAATGTTTGACACTCTTTTTGGTCAAATATTTGCCTATACTCATAGACTGATCTCAAAATTTGACTTCTTAGAATTTTATGTAATTTGATTCGGCCCGTTTCCACCTCTTTTAATCCAAAAACTTATCTATATCGGTCTATAATTTGATATTGCCCCTAATCAAACTATAACTTCAGTGGTTTATATGGTATAGTAGGTTCATACTCAGAGTTTTATAACTCACATAGCCTCGGTAATAGCTAAAGTTGCAATATGGGCGGCAAATATTTCTACACATTGCAAGGGTAAATGGAAATGAACGATTTATATTAGAGAAAAGTTGAAATTTTAAAATTAATTATGAAAAATATAATAAATGACATCATTAAAAAAATCTTTTTTTCTAAAAGCCTAATTTTATGTTTTTGAAAGTTCTCAAAAAATATAATATATCGACTGAGGTTGCTTTAATGACAACAAACATTCAATTAAAATAAACAAGAATTTCCGGCCCCAACTGTATTTTTTAAGACGAACAAAAATTAGTCTTCACTAAGATAAGCGGAGAAACAAACAAATTTTTTTGCAGGATCGAAACCCCAAGAAAAAATATCGCAATATTTTAATCAATAGCTTTAATACATTGACTAATGGGGGGCATAAAAAGTTAATTAACACCTAATTTTTATTTATGTATTTTCGTTTTGTTTTTTATTTTTAATATTGGTGGTCGAATATGTTAATATTCTCTAGGAAATGTACCACATGAGCCCCCCAATTATTATTAAAAATTTTGTACATATAAAAGGTGAAAATGGAATCATTGTATTAATGTTCTAAAAAGATAAATATTCCGTACATGATTCATCTACTCAGCCTTTTATAGCAGACAAATGAATTGCCAAAAGATTTAAAAATTAAAAATAACTTTCTAATCAATTCCTTTCTATTTAGTGTGACAGCAATTTTTAAATATTCAGGAATAAGTAATTGGTTCATGAGAAACTGATATCAGTTTCTAAAATGTTATAGAATCACTATTACTCACTGTCGAACTTACGCTCTCGCTCACTCACACGCAGAGAAGAAACATGATTGTCACAATCATATTCGAAGAGCAAAATAATATGATAGGAGCTACTTTTGCGGCGACCATGTAACATTTTCACCTGCAACCATGTTGGCTCAATGAACATGGTTCTTCTAAGAAAAATAAAATTGTCCTCATCTAAAATGTTATTATATTGATAAAAAGAATTTTGTTTGAATCAAAAGATAATGGTCACAATCAAAAATGTTATGGTATTCGTCAAAAATGTTTTTCTTCCAGTTAAAATAACATGGCCACAACCTAAAATGTTTATGAAATCTTTAATCTTTATGAAAATACTTTTTTCGTCGTCGAAAAAGGACGCCACTTGAGAAAAGAAAACACAAAATTAACTTTATTGATTGTTTTTTTTTTATAAATTGAATCATTGTTTATTTGTATTTATAATGTCGTGCAAGCAAACATCATATATTTTTACACACTCTATTTTGGTTCAATGTCAATAATAGGAAATCATTCCATATTTACTTCGTGTCTATCAAATGTGCCTACGCAGACATCATGTAACTGCAAATAAAAATAAATTAGACCATATATCAAAATGCAGAACAAAAAACTGGTACATTTTTCCAATTACACTTTCCTTTTTTGTATTCACATAAAACCACATGGCACTTCTGAATAAATAAATTAACACAAAACACAGTAATTCCGTATTCTCCGTCCATTCCAAGAAACAATCAACACACAACTGACGCGCAATCGTGTGTACCTGTTCAATGATTTTATAAAATTCATTTCGATGCCAAAAAAAATAAAAAATTAAATGGTCACGAAAACAATGTATATGGTCTTTATGGCCATGTAATGGTTCTAGACATGTCTATACGTAACCTATAAAAATAATTTTTTCCCTGCAAAAAAGCCAAAAAATTTAATAGTCAGGTACATGATTTTTTCGACCATGTAATGGTCTCAAATTCTATCATTTAAATAATAGAACATGTTTGCGGCATCTGAGAACCATTTAAATGCTTATTGCCAACATATGTTTTTCTCCGCTCGAAAATTATTTTTACAAAGAAAATTATTTTTACAAAGAAAATTATTTTACAAAAATTATTTTTACAACCATGTCCAAACATTTGTTTCTGTGCGTGTAGCATAGTCTCGATATGAACGAACTTATAATTTAGAAGGCATCTTTAAGAAGTTTTCCGCCGGTTAACCGGAGTCAGTTACACAAATCGCAAACGGATAGTGAAAAATTTCCATTTTTGGTTAATCGCGAAAACCGGTTTTTGACCATCGGATAACCGGTTATGTGGCAGCCCAATGTATCAGGCTCACTTAGACTATGCAATCCATTGTGATTCAATGAAATTTATATTTACTTTGCCATATGTCTCTACCGAAAGTGAACATTTTTGTAGAGAATTACGAAAGATGAGAAATAACTGATTTCTTACAATTTAGAAGCTAACGTTAAAAAGTTTTAAGATGCCTTGACTTCGTCTGAACTGTTACCACAAGCCATGTAATTCGATTGTGAATTAGAATCATAGGTAGAATTTTGTTCGCAATCCTTGTAGGGTGTCCAAACGGATGGCGCTAGGTTAGGTTAGGTTAGGTTAGGTTAGGTTAGGTTAGGTTAGGTTAGGTTAGGTTATGTGGCAGCCCGATGTATCAGGCTCACTTAGACTATTCAGTCCATTGTGATACCACAGTGGTGAACTTCTCTCTTATCACTGAGTGCTGCCCGATTCCATGTTAAGCTCAAAGACAAGGGACCTCCTTTTTATAGCCGAGTCCGAACGGCGTTCCACATTCCAGTGAAACCTCTTAGAGAAGCTTTGAAACCCTCAGAAATGTCACCAGCATTACTGAGGAGGGATAATCCACCGCTGAAAAACTTTTTGGTGTTCGGTCGTAGCAGGAATCGAACCCACGACCCTGTGTATGCAAGGCGGGCATGCTAACCATTGCACCACGGTGGCTCCATTGCACCGACGCCGCTAAGCTGATTCAGTTACACAAGCCGCAAGCGGAAGTGAAAAAATCGATGAAAGATTCCGGGATGCGCTTTAAAAGAAATGTTTGTGGAACAACTTGCAATTTTCTTCCAATTTTATACGAAGTGTTGGAATCATTATTCCTAATTTCTTTTATTTTTTTTTACGTCAAAAGAAACTTTTGGTTGTCCACAAATTCGTTTCTCAGATAAGAAAACTCTCCTTTCCGTGTATTGTCAAGATATTGTCAAGGGAGCACCTTAACGCCATTCAATTTTTTACTCACACTGGGTGTACATAATCGGATGAACCGAAACCCACTTTTCAAAAAAAAAACTTTGATTTAGACCCCCTAGATCCTTGGTGAGGGTACATAAGATTCGACATAGCCGAACTTTCTGCCGTTCGTACTTGTTTTCCCCATAAAACTGTTTACCTGTTTAACTACAGCCATGCAATGTTTAAAAGTTGGAGAGTGTACTTTTCGCAATTTTGAAGAGGCATAAACTATAAAAGTAGACTCTTCCATATTTTGTAATAACCGAAAACTCGAAAAGTTGACTTTTCGAAATTTTTAAAAGACGATTTTCCCAAAATTGTCATATTGGACAATGGTCGAAAAGTCGAGTTTAAAATCTCTAATATAAAGATCGATAAAATTTCAATTCGACTCACAAAAATTTCGTCCACGTCACCACTGCATTACTTGAATTTTTTCATGATGCTTCGATTAATTAAAAATTCGAAGATATCTGCGGAATGTGTTGAAAGCTTGTTTTGGTTATTTTACGATTTTGTCACACAAATTTGTTAATACATATGTTTTTTTCTTCTCAGCAGCTCTGTCTTGGCAAATGGCAAATATCTGTCTATCTATTTTTATATCCATCGGTCTTCATCAATCAGCTGAGAAATAAATCTGTGCTTCTTGTTCATCACTGTTATCGCAGTCGAATTTCAATAGACTCACAAACCAGCTAAAATATTTTCAATGAAATTTTTTAACCAATTTCAAGCGAACCAGTTTCGAAAAAAGGTGTTTCTTAGTATTAGTTTTTATATTCGATATGATGGGGAGTGTCTATTAATGCTACAAATTGAAACGGTTACCCTCCTCCCATATGACATTCAAATAAATTACGATGATTATATGGGGCAATCCAACAGTAGTTCTAAAATTTTACACAGGTTCGCGTTATTTATTTACAATAAAATCTTTAAATAAATTTGCTTCTTAAGAAGATGGTCCGACTTAGCCTACAAAGTAAGATCAAAAAATTTCAAATGATGACGATTCTTTCCTTTCCGCGATAACATCCTAATTCGACTGAGTGAGCCTTTTAGATTGGAAACAAATGGGTGTCACATCGGACGTAAACAGAAGAATAAGGCGGGAGGTGTTAGCTAGTGCCGGTGATGTCAGGCCGCTACTTTTTCAATCCAGTGTCGAATGGTCATAGTACAGGGTAGCTTATATAAAGTGTTACCATGTTCACACTGATGTGTACATATAACAGAACATACAAAATTAAAATACTGTAAAAATGATATTCTTCACAAAGCGTCAACTTAGTTTTGTTTCATTATTGAGATTTCAAAAATGCATTGTTAAAACATCGAAAACAACATTCTCGATTTAAATTAAGAATTAAAGCAAAAGATAACAAGAATATACAACCAAAAACTTGGTCAAACCGAATGTTATGGACCGTACACCATGTATTCTAAAGACTTCTTAATATGGTCTTCTAAATTGTTCATATGGAGACTATGTTAGATAAAAAGTCAGATTAAATACACATATGAGCCACTTTAGTTCTTAATCTTGGTCGGCTATCATATATAGCAGCCATATAAACCGACGAATTATTGCATAACAGATTGGCTGATATGTCCCCGGCCTGACACATAGATGGCGTCGCTAGTATTAAATACATATTATTTTTATATAGTACCAACCTTCAAATGATTCGTGTCAAAATTTTACGTCTGTAAGTCAATTAGTTTGTGAGATAGAGCGTCTTTTGTGAAACAACTTTTGTTATTGTGAAAAAAATGGAAAAAAACGAATTTCGTGTTTTGATAAAATACTGTTTTCTGAAGGGAAAAAATACGGTGGAAGCAAAAACTTGGCTTGATAATGAGTTTCCGGACTCTGCCCCAGGGAAATCAACAATAATTGATTGGTATGCAAAATTCAAGCGTAGTGAAATGAGCACGGAGGGCGGTGAATGCAGTGGACGCCCGAAAGAGGTGGTTAGCGACGAAAAATCCACAACATGATTTTGAATGACCGTAAAATGAAGTTGATCGAGATAGCAGAGGCCTTAAAGATATCAAAGGAACGTGTTGGTCATATCATTCATCAATATTTGGATATGCGGAAGCTCTGTGCAAAATGGATGCCGCGCGAGCTCACATTTGACCAAAAACAACAACGTGTTGATGATTCTGAGCGGTGTTTGCAGCTGTTAACTCGTAATACACCCGAGTTTTTCCGTCGATATGTGACAATGGATGAAACATGGCTCCATCTCTACACTCCTGAGTCCAATCGACAGTCGGCTGAGTGGACAGGGGCTGGTGAACCGTCTCCGAAGCGTGGAAAGACTCAAAAGTCCGCTGGCAAAGTAATGGCCTCTGTTTTTTGGGATGCGCATGGAATAATCAACAGTGACTATTATATGGCGTTATTGGAGCGTTTGAAGGTCGAAATCGCGGCAAAACGGCCCCATATGGAGAAGAAAAAATTGTTGTTCCACCAAGACAACTTCGAATTGCTTCCCCACCCACCGTATTCTCCAAATCTGACCCCCAGCGACTTTTTCTTGTTCTCAGACCTCAAAAGGATGCTCGCAGGGAAAAAATTTGGCTGCAATGAAGAGGTGATCGACGAAACTGAGGCCTATTTTGAGGCAAAACCGAAGGAGTACTACAAAAATGGTATCAAAAAATTGGAAGGTCGTTAGAATCGTTGTATCGCTCTTGAAGGGAACTATGTTGAATAATAAAAACAAATTTTGACAAAAAATGTGTTTTTTATTTTAATTTTAAAATCTTCTCAACTAAGTTTTTGAATACATACAATTGTACCCATTTCTTGAAAATCGTAATCACATAATGCACGTGCATTTAACATCATTTGATATCAATCTGTACACCCTCGCATATTGGTCATTAATTCATTATTTAATCAGTACTTAGAACTAAGTGAAGATTCTATGATCTAAGAGCTTAGCTTAACAAAGAGTAGACACTTGAGTGCTTCGCCGTAGACCATTTTGTTTACATTTGAATAAAAATGGTTGAACTCGAGTGTTTCGAAGTGAGTCGAAACGAGACGAGACCATTATGTTTGAGATGACTGTGATACGCAACGATCTGCAAACACCGTTTGGAACGTGTACACCATCAATCATTGATCAAATAATGGAGCCAGAATGCTGGCTTCGACTTTTGTCGTTTGTATTGTCGAGTTCAGCTCCATTTGCATTGTTTGTTCTTTAATAACAATAAACAAAAGATGAAACATAATTGTATAAAAACACTTTCGACCACATCGTATTGTTCTTCAAATGAATTTGTTAAAATTGTGCTGTCGGTATTTTTGTTCAACTTTATCGATTTTTTCTTCAGATAATTATTATTTTAACACTTTGTGATGCAAAACAAGATGAAATTTAATAGGGACTATATTTAAAACAAGTAAGTAGTACCAAAAGTTCGGCCAGGTAGAATTTTATTTACCCTACACCATGGGTTCGGTACATTGGTAGGTTAGGTTAGGTTAAGTGGCAGCCCGATGTATCAGGCTCACTTAGACTATTCAGTCCATTGTGATACCACATTGGTGAACTTCTCTCTTATCACTGAGTGCTGCCCTCCTTTTTATAGCCAAGTCCGAACGGCGTTCCACATTACAGTGAAACCACTTAGAGAAGCTTTGAAACTCTCAGAAATGTCACCACACACAAAAAACATTTTTCTGATTCAATCACGAAATTAATTGATCCAATTAATTTTTTAATTGAAATGTCTTCAATCACAGAAATGATAATATCAATTAAAAAATTAATTGACAGTCAATTAAAAAATTAATTGATCCAATTAAAAAATTAATTGATATTATTAATTTGTGTGATTGATTTTTGTTTCAATTAAAAAATTTGTTGAATCAATTAAATTTTTAATAGAATATTTCTTAAAAGCCAATTAAGATTTTATTTGAAAAATTTTCGTGAAATTTTTTCTAAAGGGTGATACGGTCAAAATTTGGTCAAGGGAAAACGCGTGTAAATCGGTGAAATCGTTTATTTAAAAAATCAAATTAAATTTCTTTTTCAAGTTCAATTAGTATAAAATTCAGGAAAAATATTCAGTTAGGCTTTCGCTTTTCCAAATCCGAATTGCCGGGCCTCACGCTTGACACCTGCCATCAGATTTTGTACAGCCACCTTGTCTACCTTCTTCGCCGCAGAAAGCCAGTTTGCCTTGAACTGCTGCTCGTCCTTAGCAGTTTTTTTGGTCTTCAATTGGGCGGAGCTCTGGCGTGTTGGGAGGTTTCTTGTCCTTGGGAACCACCTGCACGTTGTTGGCGGCGTACCACTCCATGGCCTTTTTACCGTAATGGCAAGATGCCATATCCGGCCAAAACAGTACGGAACAACCGTGTTTCTTCAGGAAAGGCAGCAGACGTTTATTCAAACACTCTTTCACGTAAATTTCTTGGTTGACAGTCCCGGAAGCTATGAAAATGCTGCTTTTCAAGCCACATGTACAGATGGCTTGGCAAACCAGATATTTCTTTGCGAACCTTGACAGTTTTATGTGCTTGAAAATATCTGCTACCTTTCCCCTTCCTTTTGCCGTATAAAACTCCTGTCCCGGAAGCTGCTTGTAGTCGGCTTTGACGTAGGTTTAGTCGTCCATTACCACGCAGTCAAACTTCGTCAGCCTCCGGGATCGCGCTTTGGAAGTCGTATTTTGTTTATCATCGCGATTGGGAGTCACTACCTTCTTGTAAGTCGATAGTCCGGCTCGTTTTTTGGCTCGATGCACGGTTGTAGACGATACACCCAGCTTATTTGCGGCATCTCGGAGAGAGAGGTTACGGTTTCGCTTGAAACTACCGTCAACTCTCTTTGTCGTCTCAGCGGCTTCCGGTTTTCGATTTCCCCCCGATCCAGACTTCCTGGCTGTCGACAAACGTTCCCCAAACACTTTAATTACATTTGTAACGGTTGATTTGACAACTTTTAGCGATTTTGCCAGCTTTGCGTGCGAGTAGCTCGGATTTTCGCGATGCGCGAGCAAAATTTGATACGCTGCTCTTCTTGCTTGGACGGCATTTTGACAACTGAAGAGTGAATTCCAAAATCAAAATAGGAGCAACATTCTACACACACACCTTCAAAATGAGGGGTGTTCAGGTTTTTTAAATGCAAAATTGAAAGAAATACGTCAAGTTTATATTGACCAAATTTTGACCGTATCACCCTTTATACCAAATTTCAGTCGGATCGGATGAAAGTTGCTTCGCGTAGAGGATCCGCAAGCCAAATTTGGGGGTTCGTTTATATGGAGGCTATACGTAAAAGTGGACCGATGTGGACCAATTTTTGCATGGTTGTTAGAGACCATATACCAACACCATGTACCAAATTTCAGCCGGATCGGATGAAATATGCTTCTCTTAGAGTCTCCGCAAGCCAAATCGGGGGATCGGTTTATATGGGGGCTATATATAATTATGGACCGATGTGGACCAATATTTGCATGGTTGTTAGAGACCATATACTAACACCATGTACCAAATTTCAGCCGGATCGGATGAAATTTGCTTCTCTTAGAAGATCCGCAAACCAAATTTGGGGTTCCGTTTATATGGGGGCTATAAGTAAAAGTGGACCGATGTGGACCAATTTTTGCATGGCTGTTAGAGGCCATATACTAACACCCTGTACCAAATTTCAGCCGGATCGTATGAAATTTCCTTCTCTTAGAGGATCCGCAGCCAACTTTGGGGGTCCGTTTATATGGGGGCTATACGTAAACGTGGACCGATATGGCCCATTTGCAATACCATCCGACCTACGTCAATAACAACTACTTGTGCCAAGTTTCAAGTCGATAGCTTGTTCCGTTCGGAAGTTAGCGTGATTTCAACAGACGGACTGACGGACGGACATGCTCAGATCGACTCAGAATTAGAGCAATATTTCGATGTGTTACACACGGAATGACAAAGTTAATATACCCCCCATCCTATGGTGGAGGGTATAATAAAAGTGTAATAAGAAATGTAAAAACTAAACTGTTATTTGTTTAGTTTTTACATTTCTATAATACGAAAATAAAGTTCTTCCGTCCTATGTAAATCTTATTGAAGATGATCCAAATTTGCGGAACTTCCAGACCACAAGTCCGATTTTAAGAAAATTTCTGGTGCAATTTTTATTAAAATCGTATAAAACCCCAGGAGATGCAAGAAATTGTTTATGTCACTCGGAGTTAACATTTTTGTGTTGTTGTTGAAGTTGATCGGATGAAAAATTTGCCTTCTAGACTTGACGCATGTCAATGTTTGCTTTATGAGTTCAACTATAAAAACTGGAAATACCTATATTTCCCAGCTATAACTTCGATAAAGGGTTAACATAACCCAAACCCTCCCCACAATCACATCTATTGCTTTGAAAAATTGCTCTTAAACAAACATTTATAACAAATATGAATAATACCATATTCGAATATGAATTGAATTTGATGAAATGATAAGAAAATAGATTTACTTTTTATGCTTATACAAAAACAAAAAACTTTTCCCATACGAATATTGTTAGAGGTTCTCATTTATTGCGGAAATAAATTCACTATTTACTATAGAAGAATATTCCCACATACGATATGTACATCGATAACATAAGTATGCTCTTTAGAAATTGCCAAAATATTTCAATAGGAAATTTTCTTTGGGTATTTAAAATTGAGTATGCTCAATTCATGTTTGTGCTGCGTCGGTTAAGCCGACTATATGATTACCTACAACAAAACAAATAAAATAATTATCCTTTCCCAAATCTTAAATAGAATTTTTAACACCTCAGGTCTTGTAGACATTGCAAAAGCAATGAACTTAATATGAATATTAACGCCCATGTTCAGATATTCGAAATCGCAAATCGCAAAAGTTTCGTTTGGCTATAATTTCTTGACCCTGAAACTAATTAACTTAAATCTTGGTAATAAGTTCTCTTTAATGGGAAGTTCAAATTACATGGATTTGAGTTTTGCGTTATACACTGAAAATAATGCATGCCCGGTTCCCAAGATTTTGTCTCTACACTAAAGATTTTGGTATTGATTCCGACCCAATGAATCGGAGAATTGAAGTAAGGACAAATTTAAGACACAATTATCTTTTAAAAATCTTTAACCCATTAACGACCAAAATGAAACTGCCGGACAAAAATTGTTTTGATAGGTTTTTATTAACTCAGTAAAGACTAAATAAAAAGAGATATCATATGCGAAGAATTATAGATTTTAGATCACTTGGTTCACATAAAACTATTTAAAGTATTTTACGAAAGTTATCCGAATAATAACAAGAATATAACACACTGAATTTGACACTTGTTTATCAAATGCGACCAAGTGTCTATGCTTTATGGATTAGAAGCAGTATAAAGCTGTCATACGTGTGTTAAAAATTACAAAAATTACGGGTAGCTCATAGTTGTTTGACTTCAAAGAGATGCCCTCATATGGGGACAGAGGGCGGTAATAGATTGAAATCATGTTAACGACAACTTAAATTTCCAAATTCAGACTCGACAACAAGTAGAAGTTATGCTTTGTTTCAAGTAAAAAATAAAGTGTTGAAAAAAATCTTCTACTTTTAAACGATTTTATGCTTTGTAGTCAAGATGCAAAAAGTCAACAAATTTAAAGCCAAGTTGACCTTAGTCAAACAAAATTTTCTTTCATTTTAGGATACTCAATTTTAAATCGAATCACTTAATTATAAGGATAAAACGACTTCATTGAAAAGCTTATCTACTTTTGAATAAGGAAAAAAACTTTATATCAGAGAAATGCGTCTTCTACGAGTATGCTAATCAAAAATTCGGAGTCGTATTTTAAGGACACGCAATCTTTAGCTTCACGACAATATTTTTTTCAGTGTATGCGTTGTCAAAACAACAGTCAGCGTTCATAGCAAAGACAATACTCTTTAGAAGATGGGGAATTGGCTACTGAGAACATCAAACTATTGACGGCGGTAGGGCCCTATGTTACTTGTCGTTTACGTGTTTGGTTCGACACATTAAAATGCAAATAAAAAGAAATTAAGAGTTGGCAATATCTTGGAACAAACGGGAAAAAATAATTTTTAATTTTTTGCTCAAAATTTAACATTTTTCAAAAAAATTGAGTTTTTCATTTAAAAAATGCAAATAAAAAAAATTACAAACATGTATGGACCTACACTGAAAAAAAGCATGCCCGGTTCCAAAAATTTTGTCTTTACTTTAAAAAATTTGGTATTGATTCCGAGCCAAAGAAGCGGAGAATACAAGTAAGGATACTTTTAAGACACAATTCCCTTTTAAATTTCGGTTTTGTGTACTTGCTTCTAGGAAGTAAATTTTAATTTTTCGCTTTTTCAGCTTTTTTCCTTCATATGCTATCAAAGTCCTTTAAAAACGAGTTAACGACAACTTTATTTTCCAAATTAAGAATCGACTTCCAGTAGAAATTATGCTATGTTTCAAGTAAAAAACCTCTTTAAAATAAAGTGTTGAAAAACATGTCCTATATTTGAACGAATTTTTTCTTTGTAGTCAAGATGCAAAAAGACTACAAATTTAAAGACAATTTCACTAAATTTAAAGAATTTTTCTGAATTATTAAAGTCAAGTTGACTTTAGGCCAAACATTTTTTCTTTCATGTTATGATACCCATTTTTAAGTGAAATCGCTTAATTATAAGGATAATATGACTTCAGTGAAAAGCTTATCGACTTTTGGGCAATGAAAAAAACTTAATATTAGAGAAATGCGTCTTCTATGCTAAGCAAAATTTGCATTCGTAGTTTAAAGACATGAAATCTTTGACCTCACGACAATATTTTTTTCAGTGTAGCGCCGCCAATGCAACATTTGGTACGACGCAAGCCAATTTCCCATCTTCTAAAGTGTATTGTCTTTGGTTCATAGTCTGAAATCGTAACGGTTACGAATCGCCTTAGCTCGTTGAACCTCCGACGGAGTTGCCATAAGAATGTCTAACGAATATTTAAAGACTTTTCATTTTTCATGGCCAAAGAAAAACGAAAGCCGTTCATGAAATCATGAACGCTAGTGGACGAAACCGTGAACATTTCGTTTTAATTTTTCGTGAACGTTTCTGTTTCAATTTTTTACCGGCTGTTCACGATTTTGAACGCATTTGTTTCTATTAGTGTTTATTGATATATCACAAAATGATAAGACGATTCGATAAATGAGATCTGTATCCTTATGTAATATTTATAGAGCTTAGATTTAAAGATTCCATAAAAATGCTTTTATTTTATAGAAGCAGCATGGTTAACTCAGAATTTTACCCCCCACCATAAGATGGAGGTCTACTAACTTTAACATTCCGTTTGTAGCACATCGAAGTATTGTCGTAGTGAAATTCTGAATCGATCTAACGATGTCCGTCCATCGTTCGCCTTGGAGGATCGAATTTCATCCGATCCGATTGAAATTTGTTCCACGATATTAATACTTGCCTTCTAACAACCATAAAAATATAAAAAAAAAAAAATATTTTATCCAAAAGCTCAGTCCATTTCGTTTATATCAAGCACTATTTCTGACTGTAAATCTTTAATAACCCACATTTCGAAGTTCCATTAAAAAATTTAATATACGATAGTATAAATGTGTAAATTAAAAAAAATTGGTGTTCGGTCGGAGCAGGGATTAAACCCACGACCATTTGCATGCAAGGCAGACATACTAACCACTGCTCCACGTGGCCAACAAATGTATGTTTATGTTAAATAATGTTATGTTTGCCTGGGCTCGTGGGCGCTGCAAACTATGCTATATAAATGTAACTTATAACGATAATTGTCTACTGGTGACTATAACAGCCACGTAGCCCAGTGGATAGTGTGTTGGCTTACAAACTATATGGTCCTCGGTTCGATTCTCCGTCCAGGCGAAAGGTAAGATTTGAAAAATTTATAAAATTGAATAATTTCTTCAACATTATTTGTATTACAGAAAAAGGTGCCAAGAACTAAAAAATTTCGTGGAAGTGAAAATTATGTGAGGGAATGAGCACAATCTTCTTTGGGGAAAATTCTTCCAAGTATATAATATTTTCGGACTCAAAATGCTTCCAAACATATAATATGTTCACATAAAACAAACATATTAATGTTTCGGCAGTATCGAATAATATATGTGCTTCCTGCTAAATATGTTTTGAACATATGTTAGAGAAGCGATTTTTTTGAGGGTATACAAATTGTGTACACAAAGCATTATCAAATTCTCTTCGCTTCAAACTTATCCGAAAATAAATTATCAGGAATTTGTGACCATTTAATGGCTCTAGTTATATCTATACGTGTCTATATGTGACAAATGTACAAGTACGAAAAAGACTTCCATATGTTTGGGTGTAAAAATTATATGTTTGGAACTCACATTTTTAGCACATTATTTTTAAGTGCAAGCATATAATGTTCATAAACTAGCATAACATGTTAATTATGTTTGGGACATAACATTTTTTTAAATATAATATGTGTAGATGCAAACATATATTAATATAGAAATTGCCTATAAACATATATGTGTTTAGAAAGAGAGACCGAGAGAGTATGCTCCAATTAAAAAACAAGTATATACGGCCGTAAGTTCGGCCAGGTCGAAGCTTATGTACCCTCCACCATGGATTGCGTAGTAACTTCTTCTAAACACTGCCGAATTACTTGGGCTGCGGTAACGCTTGCCGATGGCAAGGTATCTTAAAACCTCCTAACACAGTCTTCTAGATCCATATGTTGTATATATTAAATTAAAAAAGACCTATAGAAATAGAATTTTGACAAAATGTTCTATAGAAATAAAATTTTGACAAAATTTTCTACAGAAATAAAATTTTGACAAAATTTTCTATAGAAATAAAATTTTGACAAAATTTTTTATAGAAATGAAATTTTAACAAAATTTTCTATAAAAATAAAATTTTAACAAAATTTTCTATAAAAATAAAATTTTAACAAAATTTTCTATAGAAATAAATTTTTTATAAAATTTTCTATAGAAATAAAATTTTGACAAAATTTTCAATAGAAATAAAATTTGACAAAATTTTCTATAGCAATAAAATGTTGGTAGATTATTTTTGGCTCGAGTGGCAACCATGATTATGAACCGATATGGACCAATTTTTGTGTGATTGGGGATGGGCTATATATATATATAACTATAGACCAAAAGTGGTCCATTTTGGAATGGTTGTTAGCGGCCATATACTAACACCACATTCCACATTTGAACCTGATCGGATGACGTTTGCTCATCCGCAAGCCAAATCTGGGGATCGGTTTATATGGGGGCTATATATAATTATGAACCGAAGTGGGCCAATTTTTGCATGGTTGTTAGATACCATATACCAACACCATGTACCAAATTTCAGCCGGATCGGATTAAATTTGCTTCTCTTTGAGGCTCCGCAAGCCAAATCTGAGAATCGGTTTATATGGGGGCTATATATTGATGGACCGATGTGGACCAATTTTTGAATGGTTGTTAGAGACCGTATACCAAAACCATGTATCAAATTTCAGCCGGATCGGATTAAATTTGCTTCTCTTTGAGGCTCCGCAAGCCAAATCTGGGAATCGGTGTATATGGGGGCTATATATAATTATGGACCGATGTGGACCAATTTTTGCGTGGTTGTTAGATACCATATACCAACACCAAGTACCAAATTTCAGCCGGATCGGATGAAATATGCTTCTCTTAGAGGCTTCGCAAGCCAAATCTGAGGGTCCGTTTATATGGGGGCTAAATATACGTAAAAGTGGACCGATATGGCCCATTTCAATACCATCTGACCTACATCAATAAAACGGGAGCCACCGTGGTGCAATGGTTAGCATGCCCGCCTTGCACACACAAGGTAGGGGGTTCGATTCCTGCTTCGACCGAACACCAAAAAGTTTTTCAGCGGTGGATTATCCCACCTCAGTAATGCTGGTGACATTTCTGAGGGTTTCAAAGCTTCTCTAAGTGGTTTCACTGCAATGAGGAACGTCGTTCGGGCTCGGCTATAAAAAAGAGGTCCCTTGTCATTGAGCTTAACATGGAATCGGGCAGCACTCAGTGATAAGAGAGAAGTTCACCAATGTGGTATCACAATGGACTGAATAGTCTAAGTGAGCCTGAATCTTAATCGGGCTGCCGCTTTAACCTAACCTTTAACATCCTATGGTGGAGGGTATAAAAAATGAAAGGAACCAATTGGCGCCATAAAAATATACACGCACAGAAAAACCATGTTTGGACATGGTTGCCGTATCCATTTAATGCTTATCTAGAGCATGTACCCAGCAAAAAAAAATTGGAAGTTGTTCCACAAACATTTCTTTTAAAGCGCATCCCAGAATCCCCCATCGAGTTTTTTCAACTTCCGATGCAGTCCTTTTGGACAAGTCCACAAACATTTCTTCTAAAGGGCATCGTGGGATCCCCCAATAATTTTTTTGCACAGGGAGTAGAATTAGCATTGTAGCTATGCATGCAAAATTTGGTTGAAATCGGTTCAGATTTAGATATAGCTCGAATATATAGCTTTCGGCCGATTTACACTCATATGACCACAGAGACCAATTTTTTGGTCCGATTTAGTTGAAATTTTGCACAGGGAGTAGAATTAGCATTGTAGCTATGCGTGCCAATTTTGGCTGAAATCGGTTCAGATTTAGATATATCTCCCATATATAGCTTTCGCCCGATTTACACTCATATGACCACAGAGGCCAATTTTTAACTCCGATTTAGTTGAACTTTTGCACAGGGAGTAGAATTAGCATTGTTGCTATGCGTGCCAAATTTGGTTGAAATCGGTGCAGATTTAGATATAGCTCCCATATATATGTTTTTCTGATTTCGCCACTGCTTAGTCGAAAAGTTGTAAAAATGACTCTAATTTTCCTAAACTTCTAATACATATATATCGAGCGATAAATCATAAATAAACTTTTTCGAAGTTTCCTTAAAATTGCTTCAGATTTAAACGTTTCCCATATTGTTTACTAACATTGTGTTCCACCCTAGTGCATTAGCCGACTTAAATTTTGAGTCTATAGATTTTGTAGAAGTCTATCAAATTCTGTCCAGATCGATTGATATTTAAATGTATGTATTTGGGACAAACCTTTATATATAGCCCCCAACATATTTGACGGATGTGATATGGTATCGAAAATTTAGATCTACAAAGGGGTGCAGGGTATAATATAGTCGGAACCGCCCGACTTTAGACTTTCCTTACTTGTTTTTTGCTGGGTAATTGCAGCGAAAACCATGTATTTTGTCTTTGTAAAAATAGTTTTCGAGCGGAGAAAAATTTATGGTGGCAATAAGCATTTGAATGGTTCTCAAATACCGCAAACTTGTTCTATCATTTGAATGATAGAATTTGAGACCATTAAATGGTCGGGAAAATCATGTACCTGACCATTCATTTTTTTTACTGTTTTACAGGGAAAAAAGTATTTTTATAGGCCACAAAGACCATTTACATTTTTTTCGTGACCATTTAATTTTTTAACTTTTTTGCAGCGAAAAGAATTTTATAAAAACATTGAGCAGGTACACATGATTTTCATTTTGCGCGTCAGTCGTTTGTTGATTGTTTCTTGGAATGGACGGAGAATACGGATTTACTGTGTTTTGTGTTAATTTATTTATTCAGGAGCGGCACGTGGTTTTATGTGAACACAAAGAAGGAAAGTGTAATTGAAAAAATGTACCTGTTTTTTCTTCTGAATTTTGCTATATGCACGGATGAAAAAGACTGTTTTTCATATGTTTGGCTATAAACATTATATGTTTGGAACACAAATTTTTAAACACAATATTTTTGAGTGCAAGCATATAATGTTCATAAACTAGCATAACATGTTTGGGACATATATGTTAATATGTTAGAACATATTATGTTTGGGACATAAAATGTTTGTAAATATAATATGCTTGGATGCAAACATATATTAATTTAGAAATAGTCTATAAACATATATGTGTTTAGCCTATAAACATACTGTGTGGTCCGCTGTTCGAATCCCCGTCCGGCAAAATTGAATAATTTCTTCTACAATGTTTGTATTACAGAAAAAGGTGCTAAGAACTAAAAAATGTCGTGGAAGTGAGAAAGATGTGGGGGAATATACAATTAGGCAGAAACAAAATTTTGAGCATTCAGGTCGAAAACCTATGTTGTTAGCACCTATATTACCTGTTTATTTTCATAATTCATTATGATTGTAAATATATAAATAAATAAATAAAATTTTGAGCACAATATTGCTTGGGAGAATTTTTTTAAGCATATAATATTTTTGGGTGCAAAATGCTTCCAAACATATTGTATGTTCACAAAATAACATATTGTTTTTTGGAAGACAACATTATTGAATTCGGATGCAAAAATACAAAATGTTTGGAACTTAGACTACCCAAACATATATTGTTTAGACCAATATGCTTTCAAACATATTATATATAAATGTTTGGGCAATACCCAAAAATGTATATGCTTGAAGCAAAATATGTTTGGGAGTATATGTTACGGAAGCGATTTTTTATGAGGGTGTACAAATAAACAATGAATTAGTTTATAAATAAATAAAAACAAATAAATAAAGTAAATTTTTTTGTTTTCTTTTCTCAAGTGGCGTCCTTTTTTCGACGATGAAAAAAGTATTTTCATAAAGATCAAAACATTTTAGGTTGTGACCATTTTCTTTTAACTAGAAGAATGAATACCATAACATTTTAAATCGCGACCATTGTCTTTTCATTCAAACAAAATTCTTTTTATCAATATAATAACATTTTAGATGAGGACAATTATAGTTTTCTTAGAACCATGTTCACTGAGCCAACATGGTTGCAGGTGAAAATATTACATGGTCGCCACAAAAATATCTTATTATTTTGCTCTTCAAATATGATTGTGACAATCATGTTTCTTCTCT
This sequence comes from Haematobia irritans, assembly GCF_050003625.1. Lineage (NCBI taxonomy): Eukaryota > Metazoa > Arthropoda > Insecta > Diptera > Muscidae > Haematobia > Haematobia irritans. Next base: position 164,352,335 of record NC_134400.1, read on the forward strand.
GCGTGTATGCGATATGCATTTGTTAAGCTCTAGGTTTGAAAATGGGCCCTATATCAAACGAAAATTGGCCCCAAAGAAATTTTAGGGCCCATTTTCATTGGGAAATTTTAGGGTTCATTATCATTATGCAGCAGAAACCCAAAAAATAAAAGAAACACGACCCCAAAAATAAACAAAATTTCGTGTTGTTGTATGACATATAATTATTGGGGTTCATTTTCATGGGACCCATATTCATAGCGCCGAGATTTTCTGAAATCGGGTTTTAGCATTATTTTAGTGGTGATCTAGCTGCAACACTTTCTAGGATCTGGGCACACTGGTGGAGTTTTTCAGAACGTTTTCTCTCACGAACCGTAACAATTCGCAAATGTCACATTATACAGATTTCGTCATCTTCAAATTTAATAAGAATTTTATTGTATTCAAATGTGCATTTTTCCTTTTGTTGGTTGGTTGGCATTCAACCAACCTAAAGGTAACAAATAAAACAATTTAAATTGAAATTAATGGTCCATTTGTTTGTTGTTTTGCTCTTCGGTCCATACAATGCGATGCTATTTTCTAAAATATGAATTTATATAAACAAGTTTAACATTTCATATAAAAATGTTAATATGAATTCCCAGTGAATTCTGTCTGAATTGTCATAGAAAGACTATTTTTTTCTCCGAAATAGCTGGAATGTATTTTTGTTTTTTTTTTGCAAATCAGTTTATGTTATTTGTTTGTTTTGGTTAATTTAATGTAAATTATTTTCTATTTCAGATGCACCTGTTATCTTAACATTACCTCATATGCTGGGAGCCTCCAATGAATATACCCGGACGATTAAGGGTCTTAAGCCAGATGCAAAAATACATCAGACATTCGTTGATGTGCAACATGTAAGTATCATGGAATAATTGCTCTAATTTGGAGAAGGACATCGGCTTATAATCTCTTTAGCTATTCGTATATAAGATTCCTTGAAATTCGAGTAGCTGATACGAAGTGTTACCAGTAGGGTATCCAAAACCGACATCGGATTTCGTTACAAAAACCGAAAACGAATAGTGACAAAACTGGCAATTAATCCGTAGGTTAATTAAACAGGTTAAAGTGGCAGCCCGATTAAGTTTCAGGCTCACTTAGACTATCCAGTCCATTGTGATACCACTCTTCTAGTTTTAACCGCTGAACCTTCTCGATTATTTTCTTCTGTCAACCAGATTGTTTCAAAAACATTAGCAGTCTGCTTAAGTTAACGTCTTAAACCGAAAATCGGTTATTGAAAATGGGTTGGCCGGGTTCCTGTATTTCTATCTACTTTGTCATATGTTTTCTCCAAAAGTCGAACTTTGGGTAGAAGAATATAAAAAATAAATGAAAAAACTGACTTATTAAAACACGTTTTCACTACACTCACAAAAGTAGGTTTATGTGGATGCAAATATCTTACTTATGTGTTTTAGTATTGATTCCGATCTAAAGCGTCGGTGGCGACATACACTGGCCAAAAGTACTCGGTGAATACTCGCAGGGAAAAAATATCACGAAAAGTTTTCCAGTTAAAATTTTAATTGGGTTTTCAAAAATATTCAATTAAAAATTTAATTGATGCAACAAATTTTTTAATTGAAACAAAAATCAATCACAAAAACAAGATGTGTCAATTAATTTTTTAATTGGAATAAATAATTTTTAATAGACTTTGCTGATTGATGCTATTATTTCTTGTGATTGAAGACATTTCAATTAAAAATTAATTGGATCAATTAATCGTGTCTGTGTAGCTGCCAATTCGTGTCTGTGTAGCTGCCAATTATCTGCAAATTCCAATAAAGTTCCTTCATAGATATATACCCCGGCTATCTTAAAGTTTCATGTGAAGTGAAAACGCTCTACATTATCAAATTATTATATGTCTTTTCAGTTGACAGGTACTCCCCTTCAAGGTGGAAAGCGTGTGCAATTCAATATGTTCTTAAAGAGTATCAACCGCATCACTATTACCGAAAATCTAACGACATCCCTTATGCCTGCGATTTGGGTTGATGAGGTAAGTATTTGTATATATATATTCCGCTAGCTCATACAAATTTTTCACAATTTAATTTTTTTGTAAAAAAAAACATTATTAATTTACCAATAAGTCTATCCACTCAGAAAAAGCCCCTCAATACCACCTGGTAATAGAAATAATACTAGGGATCGATACCCCTTTGTTATAATTTTGACTTATACATTTCAATATCGATATCTAAAGTCACCAAAAAGCTATTCCCGGACGGTATTAAGTTCTTACTAGGGCTGTTAATCAGGATCGATTTTTATTTCAAAATATATATTTTGAAATTCCGGGATTCGGAATTTAAAATATAGAATCCCCGATTATTTCGGGATTCTTTAAATATCTTAAGTGATAACAATCAACAGTGCCAAAAATTGTTGTAAATTAAGCCAATTTAGTTTAATTCAATTTTTATTAACAAAGAACATAAGAGTAAATTAAAACGCCATTTCAAATTTCTATCACATTTAACGAACACTAAATCGAACTAAACAACATGAAGAAAAGAAAAACAAAAAATTATGATAAAAATAAAAAAAAAATAAAAAAAAAGCAATTTCATATCGCTATCTTAATCAGGAAAAATTATAAGGATTTTGATTAGATTAGGTAATTTTTTTACTCCTGTGTGTATCCAAATTTTTATCAGATAAACGCAATCTTGCCATATTGTCGACGGACCTTTTATCATTGCTTTTTATTTTATATGGCAAGAATTCCATTTCACATGAACTCATTATTCATGGGGGGATCTTTTCGTTTAGTTCGATTTTTGATGAAATTGGGCTTTTTATAATACTAAAAAGTCACAAATGTAAAAGTAACAAATTACTTTTTCGGGATCCCGAAAAATCCCGGGTTTCGGGATTTATCCCGGGCGACAGCCCTAATTCTTACAAAAGGGGGACGGCTTATAGACGTCGTTTCACATTGCGGTGAAACCACTTAGAAAAGACGTTATAACCGGAAATTTGGCACAGTTCGTTTTTATCTTTGCAGGCAGACCATGTTCGAAGATGGGCTATATCGGTTCTCGATATGATATAGCCCCCATATAAATCGAACCCCGTATTTTCCTCTTGGGCTTCAAGAAATCGTAGGTTTTATACGATTTTCCTGAAATTGGGAATCTAAAGGTACATTAAGGCCACAAATATGTGTGGCGAATATGGTGTGTATCTCTGTGTTGAAGCCTATACAACAAATTTATCTAAATTTATTTTCATTGTATTTTTCCAATTACAACTGAACTAACTGAATTGGAATTAATTTGAATTAATTTCAATGTGGCAACCCTTTATCTAACTCGAGGTAACTGAAGTCAAGCTTTCACTCTATCTCCAAATCTCTCTATTTGCCCTTTTGTAATATAAAACAAGTAAGGAAAGTCTAAAGTCGAGCGGGGTCGACTATATTATACCCTGCACCACTTTGTAGATCTAAATTTTCGATACCATATCACATCCGTCAAATGTGTTGGGGGCTATATATATAGGTTTGTTCCAAATACATACATTTAAATATCACTCGATCTGGACAGAATTTGATAGACTTCTACAAACTCTATAGACTCAAAATTTAAGTCGGCTAATGCACTAGGGTGGAACACAATGTTAGTAAAAAAAAATATGGGAAACATTTAAATCTGAAGCAATTTTACGGAAACTTCGCATAAGTTTATTTATGACTTATTGCTCGATATATATGTATTAGAAGTTTAGGAAAATTAGAGTCATTTTTACAACTTTTCGACTAAGCAGTGGCGATTTTACAAGGAAAATGTTGATATTTTGACCATTTTTGTCGAAATCGGAAAAACATATATATGGGAGCTATATCTAAATCTGTACCGATTTAAACCAAATTTGACACGCATAGCAACAATGCTAATTATACTCCCTGTGCAAAATTTCAACTAAATCGGAGCAAAAAATTGGCCTCTGTGGTCATATGAGTGTAAATCGGGCGAATCCTATATATGGAAGATATATCTAAATCTGAACCGATTTCAACCAAATTTGGCACGCATAGCTACAATGCTAATTCTACTACTACCTTGTGCAAAATTTCAACTAAATCGGAGCAAAAAATTGGCCTCTGTGGTCATATGAGTGTAAATCGGGCGAAAACTATATATGGGAGCTATACCAAAATCTGAACCGATTTCAACCAAATTTGGCACGCATAGCTACAATGTTAATTCTACTCCCTGTGCAAAATTTCAATTAAATCGGAGTAAAAGATTGGCCACTGTGGTCATATGAGTGTAAATCGGGCGAACGATATATATGGGAGCTATATCTAAATCTGAACCGATTTCAATAAAATTTGACACACTTACTACACTACTAATTGTACTCCTAGTGCAAAATTTCAACCAAATTGGGGTAAAACTCTGGCTTCTGGGACCGCATTAGTCCATATCGGGCGAAGGATATATATGGGAGCTATATCTAAATCTGAACCGATTTCAATAAATTTTGGCACACTTAACTATAGTATTAATTGTTCTTCTTGTGCAAAATTTTAAGCAAATTAGGGAAAAACTCTGGCTTCTGGGGCCATATAAGTCCATATCGGGCGAAATATATATATGGGAGCTATATTTAAATCTGAACCGATTTCTTCCAAAATCAATAGGGTTCTATTCTGAGCCAAAATACATACTTGTGCCAAATTTGAAGTCGATTGGACTAAAACTGCGACCTAGACTTTGATTACAAAAATGTGTTCACGGACAGACGTACATGGCTCAAGAGCCCACCCTGAGCATTTTTGCCAAAGACACCATGTGTCAATTTCGTCTCCTTCTGGGTGTTGCAAACATATGCACTAACTTATAATACCCTGTTCCACAGTGTGGCGCAGGGTATAATGAATTAGCTAAGCTTATTTGCGCAGCAGCAATTTTCGTAGTAAGAAGAGAAATGTCCCCAATAAACAGAACCACCATTGAAACTGAAATTTGGCCTTTGTATTTTTCTTTATTTTTTGTAAATTGAAATCTTACAAAACTACAATTGTGGGAGCAATTGTACAATCTGCATGTTTTGATATAGCACCCATTTAGACCAAAACCGATTATTCGGAAAACTTTCGTATAATACTTTCAATAGTTTTCCGTTGTCGGCGGCTGAAATCAGTGGCGCGACTCGGCAGCTTCATTCTCTGATTACACGATTCGAACATTTTTGCTGGCGGCGACTTTCCTTCAGTATAATCTTTCGCGCTATACAAACAGGTATTTTAGCGTCGGATAGGTGCAATTAATTAAAAACCTATACAATTTTATTTCCTTTCCATCAATGAATGATGTATTGTATTAGTGTGGGAAGATGGGAAATTTTTGAAGGTTATTTAAGTTTTCAGGAATGTATACTGATCGATCGGAGGCTACATTCCAGAGACGACTTAATCGGTGTCGACTGGCCAAAAATGGTCGGCGGTACGACTTGGGGCCTCAATTTCTGCCCATGTAGTGCTATAAACAAACTTATAATTAATTTTGGATACATGAGAAAAAACTAAAAAGGTCTATTTAGAATCTCCTTATCAACTGGTCAATTCCCTTTCTCTCTCTTTCAGGGAATTCAATTGAATGACGAAATGGTAGCATTCTTTAAAAAACGGCTCATAAACACACTACAAACACTGAATATCATTCACTGGACCGCATTTCTGGGAGGATTTGGAATAGCGGCAATTTGTTTAATATATTATGTAGTACATAGACGAGAATCAATTGTTGTTGTTGCCGAAGCACCGCTAAAATAAGCAATCACGTTAAGAAAAATAATCTGGATTATTTATTCACAACATCGCGACCAGCGTGAAATGTCGCAACAGGAGGACTATAACAAAATAATGAAGAGGATTACTCCACCATGGATACCACAATATAAACTGGCTGCAATCGATAAAAAAAAAATAAATATATTGTTGTTACTTGTTATAAATAATTACATATATGTTATAATGTTTTGCAGTTATTTGAACTCTTCACTATGCCCATACGAGTTGTAATTATTGATGCTCAAAAATTCCAATTAAGCTTTAAAAATGCCCTCGAAATAAAAAACATTCTCCGAAAATGTTTACAATTAAATCTTATATTTTTGTTTGCATTAATTTCGCAAAAAAATGTACACTAATGTTGTTATTTATATTAAAATATATAGAAGTTACATAGTTATAATTGTATGTACTAAATGTGATGTTATAAATACACAATTTGTGATTTATTGTTATTCTTTCAAAATAAATAGCTTTTCATTTGTTTTTTATTTAACAAGTAAGTAAAAGTTGTTGCTATTTTAATAGTTTCTGTATCCAAAGAATAAAGCCGAACCAGTTTTGTCGGTGGCGGCTGATACAAAATTTTTGCATCCGGCGTCGGTGGTTGGACCAGAGAATGAAGCCGAACAATTTTTGTCGGCGGCGGCTTGACGGGTAAGCGAACAATTATCCATTGTAAAATCAATTTGAAGTTATTCGAATGGTAATGAGATTAATTGTACAACCAATCTTACAATCAAATTTACATTTCATTCAAATTTTACAAAATTATTAATTATCACTTTGAAATAGATTGATTGTAGGTGAAAGGCTCTAAATTTTGGCAAAAATTACGACAATTATTAACACATTTTTCTGATTTAAACCGATATTTCTGATGAATTGGCGTCTAAATTTGAGTCGAGATGAGTCAATGTCGGCGACCACGACCTGCAAAAAATGTTTGGTAGCGTGGCGACTCGGCGGCAGAGACTGAAGCTGCCGATTTCAGTCGCTGCCGACCATTTTTGGCCAGTCGACGCCGCCGAATACGTCGACTCATCTCGACTACTATTTAGCCGTCAATTAATCAAAAATATCGGTTTAAATCAGAAAAAATGTATTAATAATTGTCGTAAATGTTGAACCTTTCCTCCACAATCAATCAATAATAATTTTGTAATATTTTAGATCAGAAAATTTGAATGAAATGTAAATGTGATTGTACGATTAGTTGTACAACTAATTTCACTACCATTCAAATAACTTCAAACTAATTTTTTAATGGATAATTTTCCGTTGCCGATTAGACATATGTATATCGGCTTATCCGTCACGACGGGTCGGCTTCGTTCTCTGCTCGGCGGCTTCTTTCTCTGGTTTTATTCACTCTACAGGCTTGATGTAAACTCTTTATCAAAGACGTAAATGGGAAATTTCCAGTAGGGATAATTTAAACCACATAGATGTCGTTTTGCTTTGTAAACAGAAGCTCATTTTATTCCAGACGAAACGGATTAGTGAAAAGGAATTACAGTGTTGCATTGTATAATGTGTATGCAAATATGTCAATTAGAAAGATTTTTGTAAATCTTTATTCAGCAGAGTTTGTGCTCCAAATTCTAGAACATTATTATTAGACTGAATTGTATATTTAGCTTACTTTCCAGGTTACTTTATTGCAGTGCTATGTTTAAATTCGAGGTACATAAAGCTAAATGCTTGATGTGTTCGGCCAAGTTCAATCAAATTGTACATAAATAAGTAGGTTTTCAAACAAACATAAAAAAGTTTTTCCATCAAATGGTCTCTTGATATTATTGGATATTAGTCCCATTAGCTTTTTTTAGACTTAGACCTACTATTTAGCGTAATTAGTTTGAAGTAATTGATAATGAAAATTAAGTATCATTAAAGCTAACACGATTACAACATTGTAAACGCTAATACCAAAATAATAAAAAACATCTTAAACGACCCTAAGTGCCACCAAATACAACACTAAGGTGTGCTTATCGAAGACACACTCCATAGCATATTGAGTTAAAATAAGAGCCGAAAAGTACGCCACAAAAGTTAATAACATTATAATAATCAACCAGAATTGCCGTTGCTAATATATTGAAGTGTCATAGGGGGTACTTCGCAGAAACAACTAATGCCTAAATTATAGAAATTTCATGAAACCACAAAAGTTAATAACATTATAATAATCAACCAGAATTGCCGTTGCTAATATATTGAAGTGTCATAGGGGGTACTTCGCAGAAACAACTAATGCCTAAATTATAGAAATTTCATGAAACCCTTGGTTTCATATAACAGGTTGGCTGATAAGTCCCCGGCCTGACACATAGATGGCGTCGCTGGTATTAAATGCATATTATTTTTCTATAGTACCAACCTTCAAATGATTTGTGTCAAAATTTGACGTTTGTAAGTCAATTAGTTTGTGAGATAGAGCGTCTTTTGTGAAGAAACTTTTGTTATAGTGAAAAAAATGGACAAAAAGAAATTTCGTGTTTTGATAAAATACTGTTTTCTGAAGCAAAAACTTGGCTTGATAATGAGTTTCCGGACTCTGCGCCCCTGGGAAATCAACAATAATTGATTGGTATGCAAAATTCAAGCTTGGTGAAATGAGCACGGAGGACGGTGAACGCAGTGGACGCCCGAAAGAGGTGGTTACCGACGAAAACATCAAAAAAATCCACAAAATGATTTTGAATGACCGTAAAATGAAGTTAATCGAGATAGCAGAGGCCTTAAAGATATTGTTACGAATTTGATATTTCTATATTTAAGTTTATTTAAATTAGTTTCCGTTAATTTAAATTTCGAATTGTAACGATAAAATTACGTCATAACTTGTTAGAATTGTCTAGTACTTTTCTAGACATCTTTTGTGTTCGTTCATTGTAAAAGTAACACCTTTTGTTTTACTGTTATAATTATCGGTAATATGACCAGAATGCACTAGCCAAGATAAGAATAAGCCTAAAAGTATGTGTGCCATATCACCTGTAAAATAACGCCCCATCGAAAGTTCTAGATAGCCGAGACAATGAACATAAGTCGATAAATATGTGCAATGTCGCCGTGCGACATCTACAAGGTAGTAGCTTAATCTCGAAGGTTGTAGGCCAATTAGCGAGAACATTCGAAATCGTCATATCTCGGTATATAAACCCCTAGCGGAGAGAGCAGTCGAGTCAGTCGTAAGCTAAAGTTTATACAGTACACATCGTAGAGCAAATAAGTGAAACCAATCAGTTAAACAAATAAATTGTAGATTGTCGTTATTTGAAAAGAACTGTGTTTTAATTATCGTGTAATTAAGTACGCCTCAATATAAAAAACGTAACAATATCAAAGGAACGTGTTGGTCATATCATTCATCAATATTTGGATATGCGGAAGCTCTGTGCAAAATGGGTGCCGCGCGAGCTCACATATGACCAAAAACAACAACGTGTTGATGATTCTGAGCGGTGTTTGCAGCTGTTAACTCGTAATACACCCGAGTTTTTCCGTCGATATGTGACAATGGATGAAACATGGCTCCATCACTACACTCCTGAGTCCAATCGACAGTCGGCTGAGTTGACAGCGACCGGTGAACCGTCTCCGAAGCGTGGAAAGACTCAAAAGTCCGCTGGCAAAGTAATGGCCTCTGTTTTTTTGGGATGCGCATGGGATAATTTTTACCGATTATCTTGAGAAGGGAAAAACCATCAATAGTGACTATTATATGGAGTTATTGGAGCGTTTGAAGGTCGAAATCGCGGCAAAACGGCCCCATATGAAGAAGTAAAAAGTGTTGTTCCACCAAGACAACGCACCGTGCCACAAGTCATTGAGAACGATGGCAAAAATGTATGAATTGGGCTTCGAATTGCTTCCCCACCCACCGTATTCTCCAGATCTGCCCCCAGCGACTTTTTCTTGTTCTCAGACCTCAAAAGGATGCTCGCAGGGAAAAAATTTGGCTGCAATGAAGAGGTGATCGCCGAAACTGAGGCCTATTTTGAGGCAAAACCGAAGGAGTACTACAAAAATGGTATCAAAAAATTGGAAAGTCGTTATAATCGTTGTATCGCTCTTGACGGGAACTATGTTGAATAATAAAAACGAATTTTGACAAAAAAATGTGTTTTTCTTTGTTAGACCGGGGACTTATCAGCCAACCTGTTATATAGAGAAGAAAATTCTTCCAGGACGAAATCTAAAATCTCTCATAAAGTATTTTCGTTTTTATCAAATGTACCAGATAAAGGATATATTCTTTTTCTCTAACCAGCGAATATTTTTTAAGGTCAATCGAAGATGTTGTTTGTCTAAAATTTCGTTCCTGACAAAAGAAATCTACGGCAACACGTCATGAGTGCAACTTCAGAAATTAATATTTCCAATGAGTGAAAGATTGGAACCATGTTGTTCATATTCTACATCTGAAGTAAGGCATCTTTAGGAAATTTACATCTTTGGTTATAACGTAGCTACGACGTGAACCTATAATTTCATGTTCTATATATTTGACAGATGGCGCCAGCGTATATTGATACTGTATTTTATTGAAATTCATTTTCAATCTCATTTGAAACATATCACGAATTTTAACAACAATTTGGCATATATATGCCATTGCTTTTTAATTTACTGGCCCATGGAACTAGTAAGATTTTTGGTTAGCCGTGCTGTCTACTTGAGTGTCTGGGATTATCATACATAAGTCAAATATTGATGCATAAACCTCCGCTGAAAATCATTAATCATCTCTCAATTGCGTCCATTCAACAGTTGATCCAGTCCCATTTGCGAAAAAGTAAGTCCAATTCGATCACAATGGACTGAATAATCTAAGTGAGCCTGAAACATAATCGGGCTGCCACTTTAACCTAAATCCAATGGCCCCGTCTTATGAAGCCGTCACACGTTTTAGCATGTAGAAGATTTTCACCAATAGCTCTTGTGTTTTCCGAGCCCGCTAGAAATTTGCTTATTGATAGCCAGAGTGGTGGACATGGACCTCAACAATCCTGATAATTTTTCGCGAACAGTGACTGAAAGATTTTCAATATTTTTTAAAATTTCAATTCGTCATTGAGAAGTGTATCGTTCCATCCCTTTTTGAAATCCCTTTTTTATAAGGCAAATTATTGGATTTTGAAAGTGTAATGTGTATGAGGTTTTAGACCCTGAAGTACAAAAGTATAACATCCTTTTTTAAAAACAAGTATATACAGCAGTAAATTCGTCCGGGCCGAATTTTAAATACCCACCACCATGAATCAAGTATAATAGTTTACTATGAAAACTCTTCGTCGTAGTGGGTGACTTGATAATATATAGAATTGTAGGGGGTTTGATGACAAATCTTCTCCCAAACGAGCCAGCTCCCGAAGACAAACTTTAAAGACTCTACCTATGAAGACCAGATAAGATTCTGGATTTATGAGAACCAATTTTGTTTGAGTTTTAGAGAAAATATAAACATATCGTGTATATGTTGAAATTACGCCTTGATTTAAAATCTTAAATCTGTAGATTTTTCCGCATTTATTTAAATACGATGAGTAAAATCTGGAACTTTTACTTTCAGTTTGAAGCAATTTTCATGATCACTTTATAAGAAAAATAAATTTTGTTTGTCTAAAATTTTATTATAGATTACTAATTTCTAGCAAATCGGATAAAAACTACGAATTCTAGAAGCCCAAGAAATAAAGCCGGGAGATCGGTGTATATGGGGGCTATACCAAAACATGGACTTATAGGCACCATTTGCTACTCACATATTTGTGATCTTAAAATACCTCCAGATTTTCAATTTCATACAAATCGGCCAGAAAATATAGTATCTAGACGCCCAAGAAGTAAAAATCGAGAGATCAGTCTATATGGGGTTATACCAAAAAAATGGACCGATATACCTCAATTTCGGCACTCTTATTTGTGGTCTAAAAATGCCTCTAGATTTCGAATTTCAGGCATATCATGTAATAAATACAGTTTATTGTGGCTCAAGAATTTCAGGCAAAACGGATGGTAAATATAGTTTCTAGAATCCCAAGAAGCAAAATGGGAGATCAGTCTATATGGGGGCTATACCAAAAAATGGACCGATGGGCACCATTTTCGGCACACCTTTTTATGGTCCCAAAAGAACTCTAGATTTTCAATTTCAGGGAAATCGGATAGAAAATATAGTTTCCAGAAGCCCAAGAAGCAAAATCGGGAAATCAGTCTCTATGGGGGCTATATCAAAACATGGACCGATGAGCACCATTTTCGGCACACCTTTTTATGGTCCTCAAATAACTCTACCTTCAGGCAAATCGGATGGTAAATATAGTTTCTAGAAGCCCTAAAAGCAAAATCGGGATGTCGGTCTATATGGGGGCTATACCAAAACATGGACCGATGAACACCATTTTCGGCACACCTTTTTATGGTCCTCAAATACCTCTATATTTTATCCAATTCCAGGCAAATTGGATAAAAGCTACGGTTTTTATAGGCCCAAGACTACAAATCGGGAGGTTGGTTTATATGGGGGCTATATCAAAACATGGACCGATGCGGACCATTTTCGACACACCTCTTTATGGTCCCAAAATACCTCTAGATTTCTAATTTCAGGCAAATCTGATAAAAACTACGGTTTTTATAGGCCCAAGACCCCGAATCGGGTGGTCGGTTTATCCATCTTCGAACTTGACCTGCCTGCAAACAAAAAACTAATCCGTGCCAAATTTCGGGACGATAGCGCCATTATTGAAGGCTGTAGGGTGATTACAACAGACAGACAGACGGACGTGCTTATATCGTCTTAGAATTTCTCCCTGATCAAGAATATATGTACTTTATATAGTCGGAAATCGATATTTCGATGTGTTACACACGGAATGACAAACTTATTATACCTCCGTCACCATTTTATGGTGGTGGGTATAATAATGGATTGGAGAAACAAAAAGGCAAATACCTTATCGCATTACCCATATGAAAAAATATTGCTTGACAATAATACTTCCAAATCTCTTCAGAGGACAAATCAAATTCATACATTTTCGAAATAATTTCAATATTCTTTATTATTGTATCGTATCGCTTAAATTTTCGTTCAACTTTAATTTTGTATCAATTTCAGAATCATAATATTAACAAAGAAAAACAATTACACAACGAATATGTTCACTTAATTTCTTTATCGGTTAAAAAGCTTCCTATTTTATTGTAGTTCACCAACATATCGATCTTTACCTGTTCCTGATTTCTCAAGGGCTCTCTCTTTTTCAAATACAAATTATGGCCTATTGTGTTGGTATAGAATGGTGCGAGTTTCTTCTTTTTCAATACAATTTTGTCACCCAAAACGTATTGCGTAAAATCCAGAACTTCGTCCTTGGCTATCTCCTCCGGCTTGCGGCATTCTTTCGCAAAAGCTCGAACCTTTGGCAAACCATCTTGTTCATTAGAGAATTCTACTAAATGTAATTTCTTTTCTTCTGCTATTTGATCGTGAGTTCTTTGTTGCAGGAGTCCAATAAAGAAAGCCTTTACAATGTGCTGTATATTTGTAGAACCCACAACTTTGGCATGCAAGTCACGAATACCCAAGACTTTGCATATCGTTTGAATGCCCCGATGGCAGACTAGACCATATCCTTCGGGTTTCTTCGAGACAAATATTTTCGTTTTTCCAAAGGCACAGTAGAAATCATGGAATACTGTTCGGTTGTCGCACAATTCGAATTTCATAAGCTTTTGGCCGGCTCTGTTCTTTGATTTTCGCAGAGCTGTACGAGCTTCGGGTGCCTTAGCTGTAGCGAATCCTGCCAAACCTTTACCATTGCCAGTTACGCTCATAACAGAAAATCGTCTCGTTCTTCCCATGTTGCCCTTCATGATGAAAACAATTTTATTCTCAAGCACACGAGTATCGAAACCTTCGAAAGTATCGTCTCCTTCAGCATCTGGTGGACCAATGCTACGGCCCGGCAATTTGGATCCAGACCATCCTCGGTCTATGGGGTTTACTTTAATTGAACGGAAGCCTCCAAATGAATCTCTCAACTTCAGTATATTCTTCTCCCTCTCGGTATCTTCCGGCAAGGTTTGCTGCGTAACTATTTCTTTGCCTCTTATTATGGGTGCATTCAAACCAGGCCATACCACATTCTTTTTACCAAAACCAATGGTTTGACCTCTATTCAAGTCCTTAGCAACCTTTTTTCCTGTGCCTTTGCCTCTACCACGCTTTTTACCAGCATTTGATACCGCAGTCACACCTTTCCATAAATGTTCAGCGGGTAATTTATTAAAGAAGCTAGTATGCCTCACTGTATTCAGGATTGGCCAAACTACTGGTGATCCATTGGCAGCTTTAGAAATGGAATTATGGAGGGCATGTTTGTAAAAATTATTAAATAACCCAATGTACTTTGCTGCCATTTTGCTTCTTCTTCTCTTTCGTAATAGAGTCATTCACTCGAATTTATTTATCGGGATATTGATGGTAGTATTTCGATTAGTTTTTCATGTGTAATCGATTCTTTGTATTCGACGGCGAACAGAATGAGCCTCCATCATGTTATTACAAAATTTGCCTAGTACTGATTTTATACCCTGCCAGCATTTCAAAGGTCCATTTCATCCTCATCGCTACCACAGACTCGTAAGTGACATTGCAACAATCGCCAACTGTGATAGTATTTTGCCATCACTATTCGCATGAAAGTATTTTGCCATCTCTGTTGTTACAAGAGCCATTTTATATTTTGTGAAACACCAAGCGCAACTAGCTTCTTATAATTTATTTAAATAAAAACGATAATGAAATGCTGAAAACATAGTTATTTCGCTTAAAGGCCGGTACTATGTTCATTCTTGCGAAAAATTTTTATGGAAACCATTATTTTGCACATAGAAAGCGGCGTTTTTTTAGGTAGCTTGGAGCGCTATTATACAGGAAGCGATATTGGATTAAGTTGGTGGTTGTTGCTTGTTTTTACAAAATAACATTTTATTTTTCCTTGGGCAATTGATCTGCTATTCCTTTGATCCTTTGTATAGTTTCGGAACAAAAATATGGTCCGTGTTTGATTTATAAACCCGCACAAATAGTTTTTAATAAATAAATTATTTCTTAATTCACATTGCAAATGGCGCCGTGCTATAAACGTCAGTTTTTCAACACGAAAAAACAAAGTATCACAAATTGAAAAAATTTCGCAAATTTTTCGCATTTTTTGGTTTTGTATGGAGTTTCAACGCGAAAACCGAACAGAGTACCGGCCTTAAAATTGTAAAAGGTATATTGGTGAACAATTTTTGACTTTCCAAATGGAATAAAGTGATAGTTTTTCAAATATTTTTCCAGACACGCTGCCTCCATTGGGAATAAAATCACTGGCTGATAGACGCTACAACATGTAACTTGCAACTTGTAACTTAACATCAATCTTTTATTAATGCATAAAAATATGTTAAATGAATTTATAAATGTTTAATAAAATTAATAAACATCTACACAATCGTGTTTTACTTGACCACAATGATTCTTTTACAACTATAGCTGCCCTGCCAGCATTTCAAAGTTCCATTTCAACCTCATCGTTACCACAGACTCGTAAATGTCACTTCAACCATCATGAAAAGGTACATCAAAAAGTACATGCAAGTACCCTGCCAACATTTTTTGAATTTGGGGGCGCTTCTGAGAATCCCCAGTACGTCGAAAACAATCATATACGATATCAAAAACTCGTCGGAAAAGCGCCGTCACTATTGAGAAGTTGTACCACGCCAAGTTACTACAAAAAGGTTTCGCATGAGTGCAATTATTAGGTGCCTTTATAGATCAATTTAGAACGACGCCAATAAGAGACCCTCCAAACAATCAGAAAAAGCACATTTTAAGATAGTGGTAAAAGAATCATTGTGGTCGAGTAAAACACGTTTGTTTAGATATTTATTAATTTGATTAATCATTTACAAATTCTTAAAAATATAACATTTATACCACTATCACATCACATTTAACATAATTTTTTGCATTAATGATGATGTAGAGTTACAAGTAGCGAGTTACATGTTACAGCGTCTATCAGCCAGTGTTTTTATTCGATGGAGGCAGCGTGTCTGTAAAATATTTGAAAAACAATCACTTTATTCCATTTGGAAAATCAAAAATTGTTCACCAATATACCTTTCACAATTTTAAGCGTAAAATCTATGTTTTCAGAACTTTATTTTCGTTTTTATTTAAATAAAATATAACAAGCTGGTTGCGCTTGGCGTTTCACAAAAAATAAAATGGCTTTTGTAAAAGTAGTGATGGCAAAATACATTCATGTACATTTTGTACTTTTTGATATGCTTCCCCATCACAGTTCGCGATGGTTGAGGTGACATTTACGAGTCTGTGGTGGCGATGAGGATGAAATGGAACTTTGAAATGCTGGCAGGGTAATTTGCCATCCCTACTGTTAAAAAAGCCATTTTTTTGTGAAACGCCAAGCGCAACCAGCTTGTTATATTTTAATTAAATAAAAACGAAAATAAAGTTCTGAAAACATAGATTATACGCTTAAAATTGTGAAAGGTATATTGGTGAACAATTTGGTGATTTTCCAAATGGAATAAAGTGATTGTTTTTCAGATATTTTACAGACACGCTGCCTCCATGGAATAAAAACACTGGTTGATAGACGCAGCAACATGTAACTCGCTACTTGTAACTCAACATCATCATTAATGCCAAAAATTATGTTAAATGTAATGTGATAGTGGTATAAATGTTATATTTTTAAGAATTAGTAATTGTTTAATCAAATTAATAAATATCTAAACAAATGTGTTTTACTCGACCACAATGATTCTTTTACAACTATCTTAAAATGCACTTTTTCTGATTGTTTGGAGGGTCCCTTATTGGCGTCGTTCTAAATCGATCTATAAAGGCACCTAATAATTGCACTCATGCGAAACATCTTTGTAGTAACTTGGCGTGGTACAACTTCTCAATAGTGACGGCGCTTTTCCGACGAGTTTTTGATGTCGTATATGATTGTTTTCGACGTAGTGGGGATTCTCAAAAGAGTCCCCAAATTCAAAAAATGTTGGCAGGGTGACTGCTATGTTCACTTTTCAAGCTGAACCCCAGCTTGTTTTGACGGTTACTGTTTTTAATTAATAAATTTAGAAATATAAAATTATTTGCAATTAATTCCTTAGATCTTTTCCATCCATTATTTGGCAAGACTTGATCAAAATATAATCGTCGCCATAAATATATTTGTACTTTTAATTTAGTATTTTGGTGAAAAAACCGCACATAGTACTCACCTTATCTTAAAATGCACTTTCTCTGATTGTTGGAAGGGGCTCTTATTGGCGTCCTTCGAAATTGATCTAATGCGCTTTACAGACTATCAGTTATTCCGGACGACAGTGCTCGTGTCGAACATATCCCATATATTGTGCACATTATATGTTAAGTCCGAAGGAGTAATCGATACTGCTGCATGTTTATGGGATCGATAACACATTTACCGATTATTTAGTCATCGCCGACAAGTCGTATCGATCCGGCACACTGTAAGATTCTTTACAAACACCGACATTCCGTCCGGAATAACTGATAGTCTGTAAAGCGCATAAATAGGCACCTAATAATTGCACTGATGAGAAACTTTTTCGTAGTAACTTTATTTTCGTTTTTATTTAAATAAAGGCCGGTACTCTGTTCGGTTTTCGCGTTGAAACTCCATACAAAATCAAAAAATGCGAAAAAATTGCGAAATTTTTTCCATTTGTGATACTTTGTTTTTTCGTGTTGAAAAACTGACGTTTATAGCACGGCGCCATTTGCAATGTGAATTAAGAAATAATTTATTTATTAAAAAATATTTGTGCGGGTTTATAAATCAAACACGGACCATATTTTTGTTCCGAAACTATACAAAGGATCAAAGGAATAGCAGATCAATTGCCCAAGGAAAAATAAAATGTTATTTTGTAAAAACAAGCAACAACCACCAACTTAATCCAATATCGCTCCCTGTAAAATAGCGCTCCAAGCTACCTAAAAAAACGCCGCTTTCTATGTGCGAAATAATGGCTTCCATAAAAATTTTTCGCAAAAATGAACATAGTACCGGCCTTAAAATATAACAAGCTGGTTGCGCTTGGCGTTTCACAAAAAATAAAATGGCTCTTCTAACAGTAGTGATGGCAAAATACTTTCATGTACTTTTTGATATGCTTCCCCCATCACAGTTCGCGATGGTTGTGGTGACATTTACGAGTCTGTGGTAGCGATGATGATGAAATGGAACTTTGAAATGCTGGCAGGGTGATAGCTTTCGCTTATTTTTTGGTATTATCATTTTTCATTGAGAATGAATAAATTATACAAAATGCTAAGAAACTTAGTATCGAGTTTTAGTTAAACGTGGGATTATTTTTCTAAAAATGGTGGTTGGAAACTATTCGCAATAATGTTAATTTTTAATTAATACAGTCGACTCCGCTTTACTGAAACGTTAAAAATGCAGCCATTTAATTTCAGTTTTCCGAAGTTTTTGCTAAAGCGGACTACGGATAACTGAAAAAAACTTCCAGTAATGCGAACTTCGGATAACTGAAAAAGTTTCAGTAAAGCGGACTCCGTATAACTGGAAAAAAATCCACTCAATTTCAGTTAACCGAACTTATGACCAATGCTATGTACATAAAATAATAAAAACAAGGTGTTTGATTCCGTGTGTGTGCCATCTACAATTTTACCTTTCAGTTGATTTTATTTACAGAGTGATTTAAACTGTTTTGAAAGTGCCATCTTCACTTGAAATAAAGCGTTCTCAATACGGAGAAGAAAATGTACTCTCTCTCAATAGCGGGAATGTGGCATTTTCAGTAAAGCGAAGTCATACTAATGTGACGAAACTCATTTGAACACAAAAAACTTTTCAGTAATCCGATTTTTTCAGTTAAAGGCCGGTACTCTGTTCGGTTTTCGCGTTGAAACTCCATACAAAACCAAAAAATGCGAAAAATTTGCGAAATTTTTTCCATTTGTGATACTTTGTTTTTTCGTGTTGAAAAACTGACGTTTATAGCACGGCGCCATTTGCAATGTGAATTAAGAAATAATTTATTTATTAAAATCTATTTGTGCGGGTTTATAAATCAAACACGGACCATATTTTTGTTCCGAAACTATACAAAGGATCAAAGGAATAGCAGATCAATTGCCCAAGGAAAAATAAAATGTTATTTTGTAAACACAAGCAACAACCACCAACTTAATCCAATATCGCTCCCTGTAAAATAGCGCTCCAAGCTACCTAAAAAAACGACGCTTTCTATGTGCGAAATAATGGTTTCCATAAAAATTTTTCGCAAGAATGAACATAGTACCGGCCTTTAAGCGGAGTTTCACTAAAGCGGAGTAATTTAAATGAAATGGACAGAAAAAACAACTGGGGAATGCGATCGATTTCAGTTATCCGAGGTTTTTCAGTAAAGCGCATTGCGCTAAAGCGGAGTCGACTGTATACCTTTTAAAATTTTAAGTGAAATAACTATGTTTTCAGCACTTCATTATCGATTTTATTAAAATAAATTGTAAGAAGCTAGTTGCGCTTGGTGTTTCATAATATATAAAATGACTCTTGTAACAATAGTGATGGCAAAATACTTTCATGTACATTTCATACGCTTCCCCCACCACAGTGGGCGATTGTTGCAGTGTCACGAGTCTGTGGTAGCGATGAGGATGAAATGGAACTTTGAAATGCTGGCAGGTATTCTGATATTTTGTGAAACATCGTAGCTTCTTATATATTATTTGAATACAACAAAAATATCAGTGCTGAATATTTTTCCAAAGCCTTTCAAAACGAGTCGTTTTTCCCATATAAAAAATTAAATTCAACACAAGTTTCCTCAAAAGCTCGTCAATTTTAGAATATGCTCCGAGTAAACATAATCTTTTCAAAATATATGTCAAATAACTGAAATAAATTTTATAGAAAAAAAACGAATAAACAACTGCTTTGAAGAACATAGGGATGTGAATTTTTTTTTTCATCGCTGTCGCGGTATTAATTTTTCTCACCATAGTACATTGATATATCATAGTAAAAAGTATCGAATAGGCCTATGTAGCCGCCGAAATTGCACAATGTGCCAAATCGATTTTGGGGCGATGGCCATCTTTTTCAATATCGGCTGCATAATTATCGATAAACAGTTATTTCGTAATCGATAACATGGTGGGCTTAAATCGATATCTCATTCACTAGAAAAAAGTGCGGGTCGCAGGAGAAGTCGTAAACAAATTTCATGAAATTTTCCAAAATCACGGCAAATTTACGAAAATCTAAACAAAATTTATTTGGAAAATTATCGCAAATAAATTCGTAATAAAAATCCAATAAAATTTCAATGAATAATCATGTTGAATAGAGTGAAAATATAGATTGAAAAATTACACTCCAAACGACGGTGTGCGAAATAAGTGAAAAATCCGAATGAGAAGCATTTCTTGCGTTGGAAGAAAAAAAAAAATACAGGGCCACACTAATTGTATGTGTAAGGTGTAAAGTGAAATTTTGATTAAAAAGCAAAATAGGTCCGCTCCGGAATTATCGAGGAATGGAAATACATATTTTTGTGTGTGAAATAAAAAATTAGAAAAACAAAATTGAATCCCAGTGCAGAACCACATAGCATATTTCGGATCGATTCTTTGGAATACGGAAATAAAGGTGAATTGAACATCATTGGAGAGTGTAAAATTTATTTGTCTTAACTAATTACGAAGGAATTGCATGTATATATGCAAGTATGCAGGGGTTTGATGGTAAAATGGACATGGAATGGAAGAAGAAAGCAAAATAAGTACGGCGGCTGTTGGCCCCATTGCTCGTATTCGATTTGCCGTCGGATAGTCGTTTTTTCCATCATGTTTTTTCGGCTTTCTCGCTCGTCCGCAAACTCAATTGCATTTGTTCCGTTTCAACCCGACGAATCATCAGCAATGTATGCTAAGACTCCTCTATTATCTCGTCTGCCGTTCAACCAGTCGGTAGTAGTAGGTCTCATTTTTTCATGTTCTCTTCCACATCGACATTTTCGTTTTTGCCCGTTTCTGTACCTAATTTTCTTCACTCGCTTTTAAAGTGTGTTGTTGGTTGCAATGTCAATGCTTGTTTTGTGTAATTATCCAGGTGTCGCTTTCGTACTCTAGCTCTCTCTTTTTCTCAAATGGAATGATTGGAATAATTTGCTGTGCGAAGTTTCTACCGCGATGCCAGATTATGAAATATTTCAATGACGAGATATATATTTTGAGTATTGCCCATTGCGAGGTTTCTGGTTAAAGGTGGTTACTGTTCGGCCCCGCCGAAAACTAGTTGATTTTCACAATAACTTTTTAATTTTGTGTTACTTTGTGGATAAATAAATGAATCAATGAATATTTTCCAGCTATGATTTAGTGCTTATAAGAAAATGAAGAATATAAATAAATCACTATTTCTTCATAAATATTTATTATTTGATTCATGGGAATTTCCATAAAACTGTCTCCCACATATTAAGGAGACTAGAAAAATCCGATATTCGGTATCTCAAATCGCAAGAATTTAGTTTTCTTATAAAGAAAACAAATTCAGATACTATCGGACTTCAACATTTACACTAAAATCAAATATACGGACCGTTTGTCCAAATAAATACCGCGATCATAAAAGCAAAACATTTTTTAAAGTTATTTTCACATCCCTATGTTCTTCAAAGCCTTCCCAATAAACACAAACATTGAAGAAATGCTTATATTCAATACGCTTTCAAACATTTTTTTTTTCAAATAATTAGATTAGAATTCAATTTGAGAAATTGTTGAGAAAATCGCGTTCTCAACAAAAAACAGACATTACCCTCAACAGTAGAATTCAACCCGTTAGCAACAATTTCTCAACATATTAGCAACAACTTTTCAAACTAAATTTCATTTTAATGCTTCAAACCTATTGGAAATTTTGTGGAACGCAATCAATTTGCAAGGCCGTTTGAATTAATGTTGAAGATGGGATTCACTATCAAATTGATATGGCGTTACCTATGAAAAATGCTCATCCTTGTGTTTGTTGGGTTTGTTTATACGTTTTTTTTTTCTTCTGTGAAATATATGTTAATTGACATTTATTTTGAAAAGAGTATTGTCAGTCAGAGCATATTCCAAATTAGGGGCGTTTACAATATAAAATTGACGTGTTTTGGAGGATAACATGTGTTTTGAACTTAATTATGGGGAAAACGGCTCGTTTGGGAATGTTTAAAAAGGGAAAACATTTCAAACCACAAAACATGCTTGGTGAGAACGCCATATTACATAATATTAAAGCAAAATATATTCTATCGAAAGTATCAATTTTGTAAAATTGTCAGTTCCATAAAATTATTTTCCGACACTTGTTTCCGTTATGGGAAACCTAATTTTTTTTACAGTTTTTTACAACATTTTTACTGCACCATTTGTTTATAAGGTTTATAACAAAGTAAATTATGAATATAAACAATGATAAAAAATGTTAGGTACTAACAACTATATAAAAATGAGGATATTAGGTATAGCGACAATATTGCCTAATTTTGGTCAAACTGACCAAAAAATTTTAATACAAGAAAAACTTCCGTAACTTGTCTTTGTTAGAAGAGGGTAAATGTTGAAAATCTCAAAAATTAGCACATATTAACATTTTTCACTCGCAATGTATTGTTTCTCAAGACCGAAGTTATTTTCTTGTTATTTTCTTTGTTCTCAACAGCTTTTATAGTTTTGTTGTTATTTTTGTATAGGTTATTAATTATACCATATGTGTTGTACGATTTTTTTGTTCTATGCCATGTTCCCACTGACTGGTTTTCCCCACTCGTTTTTCCAAAATATTTCACCGTTCACACCGAGTTAGAGATGTTTTAGTTTAACAGTTTCCATTGAAACTAGAAATTCCCATTTACTCTATTCCTAATTCAAATATATGCAACGTCTGTTCAAATAAATACCGCGACCGCCAAGGAAAAACAAAATTAAGTTATTTCCACATCCCTATGTTCTTCAAAGCCTTTGTTTACTATTAGTATATTTCCAAATTATTAGTTTTCAAAATAATTCACGCGTGCTTGAATCTACCAAAATCAAATCATATGTCGACATGTCAAACAATGGTATGTAATTAGCTTTACATACCAACAACATATTTCGAAATATATTCTTTAGTTAAGGCCAGTCTTAAGTTCGAGTTTAGCCGCTAAAATCAAAAATAAATCAGTAAAAACAGTACGAATTTATACCTCTTTGATGCTTATTTTCCCAAAACTTGATGGGGAATAACCAAACAACTTTTCGCATAGTTTATATTCATTATAATAGATTATTAGTGAAAATTACGATTTCGCGGCTAAATTTGAACTTAATACTCACCTTTAAGGTGGGTATTAAGTTCGAGTTTAGCCGCTAAAATCGTAATTTTTTCATCATTACTTTTCTTTAATAATCCATTTTAAGGAATACAAACTTTGTGAAAATTTGCTTTGGGCTTTTCCCCATCAAGTTATAAAAAAAATTTGCAACAAATATGTATAATTTTATGCCTTTTTCTTACTGATTTAGTTTTCACTTTAGCGATTTTAGCGGCTAATCTCGAACTTAGTACTCACCTTTAAATGTAAAATTTACAAAAGTCTCTTTCGGCGACCCTGTTCTGGTTTGCACTTTGTGTTTGCAGATTTACCAGGCGTACAACAACAGTTGTGTTAAAATTTTACGCAAAATATGCTTTCAAAAATCAATATATACTAATTTCCTGCAGAAAAACCGCTGCAAACGCATCATTATTTTATTCTAGTGTCTGGCCACTATGCTCATATTTCCATTGTCGCCAGTGTTGTATTTTTTAATCTTTTCTTTAATCTTTTACAATTTAAATGGAAAATGGCGGCGTCGCTGCCAAATTTTTTCTACATCAAAATCAAAATAAAGCACCGAGCTAGAAATTCTTCCAGTGCTGCTTCTGCTTTTGCTTGTGATGATAGTGACGTTGTCGAGTTCATTCAATATCCTCCATTGTCAATTCCAAAACCAAAAAATTCTTAAAAAACAGCAGTTACTCTCGAAAAAACGTAATTTTGCTTCCGATATAAATGCAAGAAAAATGTTGGTGCGTTTTTAAAGTACATACCCAAATTAAATGATGAAATTACCAGTGTTATATGTCAAGGTGTTGTTGTAAGTCACAACCAAACGAGAGGAAACTACACGTACCGTACATTAAGCTGACGAAGAACAGCCCATTATTCACGGCGGACCTACGCTCGCCAAAGTAGACGCTATGTAATAAGAGCCGCCTCTGCACGAGAAAAACAATTGCAACATGACGAGTTTACTTTTGGTGGGATTGTAGATAAAAAACCAATTGGAAGTAAACACTTCTCTCACACACCCACCCCCTCGCTAGATGCAAATCAATTAATATTTAAAGATTGGACCAATTTGTTCATGGAATAACTTCAACATCTGACACTACAGGCGAAAATGATTTTTGGCGGTGGTAGATAGCAGCATATAGTTTGATCTGTTGTAAAATTGGGCCAACAAATTGCCATGAGCAACAGTCATCCATGTAACAATTGAAGTAGATAAAGTAAACAACGATTACGATGTAAGCAGCGTTCTTGCTTATATGGATAAAATAGGCAAAAGCAACAACACATCTAAAGCCAGCATCTGGCCGAAAGGAGAAACAACAAACATTTTTTGACATTGACAACTTTAACTAACGTCGCGGCAGCAGCAGCAAAAACAATTTAACGGTATATATTCATTAACAAAGCTGTAACTTGTGTATATATGCATGTATGTTGGATGGTAGCATTGCATATTGCTCCGTTCGAACTCGGCAATAAAAAGACGGTCTCTTGTCATTGAGCTAATCGACAGGTTTCCGTATAAAAATTGGATTATCTAATTATATATGATTAGATCACAAAATTGGTCACTTTAGATCTAAACAGATTTATCCAGATATAATAAGACATAATTAAATATAATTCCACATATCTAACATGCGATCCTACTATAAATAGGGATATATGACTTTATTTCTACAGACAATTTTGTCAAAACTATATTTCTATAGAAAAATTTGTCAAAACTTTATTTCTATTGAAAATTTTGTTTTAATAGAAAATTTGTGCAGTAACTCTTAGTTGTAGAATATATTTTGCAAAATCTACCAAAACATCAAGAATTCTACAAATCTACCTAGCAGTAAAAAATCTACCAGTTTTGGTAGAATTCTACCAACTGTGGCAACCGCGATCTTTGTTCCGGCCTATAGATTTTTTAGACCTGGAAAAATTGCGAAATGTTTTGTCGATTACAAATATATTTCAAAAATTTATTATAATTCTTTGGACGGAGAAAGCAAAAACCTAAACTAGGGTCTATCTTTAGCAACGCTGGAACGCATTCTAGATAAGAAAAGTTACTTTTTAAATAGGAATAGATTACAAATGAAGACTATTTGATCCTATACCGGATCATAGTACTGTAAGGGAATGTGTCAAAAAACTCACCACGAACAAGAGCCCGATAGGACTGAATACATTTAAAGATACCATACGACAATATGCCGGAATTACTATCTAGGATAAATGTCCCTTTCGGACATTCTAGGAATTGCCAGAAAAAATAAAAATTGTTGCTTATGCTAGTATGTATTTAGTTTTGTAATGTAACATGTCCGGGTGATGAGTTCGTCTTTGTAGCTGATTAAAATCCTCCACCTACCGTGTCATGGTCCTGATTATTGTGAGTACGATATCCCCACATACGGGTTGGTATGTGGAGATATCGTACACAGGGGCGAGAATGTGGGAGTTGGGACCGTTTTTTTTTTCTACCACACTTGAATGCAAGAAGATAGTAAATTTTGAGAATGCAAATTAAGGGTATTTCAATGGATTGGATACTAGACGTAACATATAGTATTTTGGATTAATCCGAAGGGGATTGAGGTTACACCTCAAAAAATAAGACTTACATAATTGAAGTTTTCTATTAATCAATTATATAATATTAACGTATATATATATTTATTTTTTTATGCTTTCATTACTAATGTATTCTAAATTTATTCTTGTTTTATTTTCAGCTTACGCCGTCGATAGCAAGATAGTTAGAACACATAAAAATAAATTAGACTTCTGGAAAAGCAGATAGATTTGATGGCAGAACCACAAAATCAACCACTGCAATATAAATAAATCAACCTTCTATAAATCAGTTGACTGCAATATCAGATTCACATCGGGACGTCTATCCACCAAACAGCTCAAGAGTGCGGAAGTGCGTGTGTGTGTGTGTTTTTTTTTTGTGAGAGGGAGTGAAAAATATACCAAGCAACCATGAGAAGACGATCCATTTTAATAAATTGTCATTAATACCAATTATTTGCTGAATAAGCAAAAAGTTTGCTATTTAAACTAAAACTTACGGATCCTGCAGCATAGAAACAACAACAACATTTGTCCAGCAATAACAACGATCTCAGAGAAGTGTTCATCTTCTTAAGAGGCATTCTTCAAATTGAATTCAAGATTTTGGTTTGACGCGCAATGAATTCAAGCCAACCAACCCAGGCGGCTACCGGTAACCGTATAACGTTTACGAGTCAACAGTTGCCCAATGGCACAATCAATATTGGTGGTGCTCACGGCGGTTCAATAATATCAACATCACAATTGCCCAATACGACGACAATTAAAACTATAACATCCAGTGCCGCCGGACAACATCAGCAGCATCATTCTCTACCACAACAGGTACAAGTTCAACATCATCAGGTCTTACAAACAGCAGGTCAGCAACAGGGCAATCCAATTGGTGGTGCTGGTGGCTCACAGGCGCAGCAGCAATCAGTAGGTGCCACCCAAACGCAAACCTTAGTTATTAAATCCAATCATGCCGTCTCATTACCGGCGGGTCTTGTCTCAAGTGCACCCGGAATAGTAACTATGACCAAAACCATACAACAGGTATGGGCTAATTTTGCAAAACTTTAAAAGAGCCCAGAAAAACAAACACGAAAGTAGAAAAGAATGCCAAACATTTGTTGAGTACATTTCAACATAAACATTTCCTCTTTTTAGTTTTTCTTTGCGTAAATAATTTACTCTTTCTCAATAAATTTCGATGCTTTGTATCCCTTTTGTAGACCGTTATACAGTGTTGGAACCTCACATTTGTATTTAACTTGAAATTTTTTGACTATATGGAAGGATGTAATCTTGTGATTGATATTTTTTATAGAAGTGCCAAATATACTTTTTTTTAGAATTAAGGGTAAAATACTTTATAGGCCTTTTTTGATTCAATATTACTGCACTTTTGATAATTTAAAATAAATAAAAAATAAATATATTTATAGAATATCGAGTATTTGAATTATTGAGAAAAAAAAACAAATTCATATCAGCTTTCCGTAATCTTTAAATTCGCAAGGATAATTTCTATAAGCTATGCAGCTTTTCCGTAATATTCTATAAACTTTTTCATGGAATTAACAAAATCCCTCTACTCGCTTTAAAGGTATTTTAATACTGGTAGACTGTTATATTATATATTTCATTATGATACCACAGGTGGGGAAATCCTCTCTTACCAGTGAGTGCTGCTCGATTCTATGTTTAGCTCAATCACAAAGAAACTGTACTATAGGGGACAACTGGTCTTGGCTCATTGACAACCAACGAGCGACCAATTTTAACTTGGCGTTAAACAATTTTTGATGGTAGTAATTGAAGGAGAAAAGTCACCATGGCGTATTCATACACAGCATCCATATAACCCTTGATTTAGTGCGAATATTGCCCTTATTCAATTTTTCTGTATAATTCCCCGTTTTCACAAAAATACGAATTTCCTAATCTGCCCCTAGATTCGACAGGAACAGTTCGCCTTTGCGATACAGAGAACTACGAAAACAAAAGAAATATAAAATGCTTGTCCATTATAGCTACGGACAGAAATAGTCACCAGTCAGAATATGTCAAGTTAGAAAATATAATTTTATGAAATTATTCAAACATACGGTAAATTTCTTTTAAACAGTTCATTCAATAAGAAAAAAATGTGAATATGAAAATGCCATAACTAACGCTGTATTTGCTCTGCTTGAATTAGAGAGAGAGAGAAAGAAATAAAAAAGTGAATTTTTACTATAAATGAAGCTTTGGAAATAGTTTCTATGTAGTTCTTCTAAAAGTAAACACTTCATTCTGGGTATTCAAAATTTCTCAAGAATAATCATATACCAGTTATTGGAAAACTAGTTCTACTAGTTAAAATACTGTTTTCTAAACAGTATATCTCTGTTTATTATGCCTTGGTTGTGGATTTCATTCCCTTTCTGCCTTTGAATTATTTTTATTTAGTTTTTATTTTTGTAATTTCTTGCGTAGTTATAATTTTCACAATTTTCTTTTTATATATGAAAAAAAAAAAATGAAATGGCCATAGTAATTATGGGTTGTCTTAGATGTATTGAAGAACACTGCTGGACTTGCTGCTTGCTTTATACTTCTTTGCGCATTAGTTTTTAAGTTTATCGCAAATATTTGTTATTTTTTAAGACCATAGTTTTAAGCATGTATTATGTAATGGCTTTTTTTTAATAATTGCATCACATATTTCATTTTGTAACGGAGAAATCCAGTACAATATTTGGTAGTTATTCCCCGCGAACGATTCAATAGAAGTTTTTTATTTACAATCACAAAATGAATTTGAAATAATTAAATAACGGTATTTTCCATTTCAAACGAGATTGCCGTAAACCACCACTTCATTAAAATAATTAAACGCTGTGCGTATCACTCGTTTTTTTTTCTCTCCTGATTTTCAAAGCCGAGATCAAGGCCTTTCGGAAGGACCACGATGTCTATAACGTTTTGTAGAGTTGCCAATAAATTCGAATTTAATAAATAAATGTTTTTCGTATATATGCACGAGCCCGTGATTGTTGTAACAAAAACAAAATCGTTTAAAAAATTAAAATGGTTTAATAAATTAAATATTTTATTTTTTATAATTGTTTGCATCATAACACTATCGAACTTCCCTATAATGAGCCACAGTGGTACAATGGTTAGCATGCCCGCCTTGCATACACAAGGTCGTGGATTCGATTCCTGATTCGATCGAACACCAAAAAGTTTTTCAGCGGTGGATTATCCCACCTCAGTAATGCTGGTGACATTTCTGAGTGTTTCAAAGCTTCTCTAAGTGGTTTCACTGCAATGTGGAACACCGTTCGGACTCGGCTATAAAAAGGAGGTCCCTTGTCACTGAGCTCAACATGGAATCGGGCAACACTCTGTGTTAAGAGAGAAGTTCACCACTGTGGTATCACAATGGACTGAAAGAAGTGAGCCTGATACCTTGGGGTGCCACCTAACCTAAACTAACCATAATGAATATTGACGGGACCAGATAATTGCTCCATTATATAAATATTGCATTGTTTATCAGTAATGCTGGTGGTGCAAGTGGTTTCACCGTAATTGGAAACGCGGGACGCCCCTGCAAAAAGGAGGTCCATTGTCATTGAGCTGAACATCGGGCAGCACCACTTGTAGGTATACCAATGGACTGAATAGTCTAACGGTACGGTCATACTGGGCAAATATTTGACAGAAATAAAAAAAAATCGTCTCCGCAGTCAAACATTTCTATCTCATACCGAATATATAACATCACGATAGGAGCATTTACCAGAAACGGTATCCATGTAATTAGAAAATTTCACTGGAAAAAGTTTGACACTCATTTGTGTCAACTATTTGTCTAGTGTGACCACTATGCCCTAAGTAACCATACCCGTTTCGACCCCTTCATTCGACGAAAACATTTTCCCACCGAACACTTTTGATATCTGTAGAATACGCAGCATGTCAAAGACCAAGTCAATGATTTTTTTCGCCTTCGAAAAAATAGGAACAAAAATGTCATTTGTTTCAATAGTTTTTGAAACTGAGAAGGGAAAGCTACAGCTGCAAAAATACTACTTATGTTTCGACTTTAAAAAATCGCTAATTCACAAAATTTACGACAGCATGGGGATTTAATTATATTCAGATACTTCGATTCCCTTTTTGTAATTAGCCTTAACATACGATGATGATGAATTACATGCAAAATTTGATGTTATATTGTTATTCACGAACTGTTAAAATTTTATTTCCAACTTGAAGCAGACAAATTTCTTATCAGCAAGTCCGCTATTACAAAATTGCAAATGTTTTAAAATTGCAGTAATTCGTTTGCTGAAACGGATTTTCCAAGGATTATCCGTGTAACTTTAACAATAGGCAATGTTAGACTTCCCCGAAGTCTAAATCCTTTCTACATCGATAAATAGGTTTTATATTTCAGGCATCGATTGGTAGTTTTGCAAAATTTTTGGAAAAAATCAAATGCATGTTGCTGTAGTCACATTAAATACTTAGCGTATTTATAGTTAGTTATTCAATCGTTATATAAGGTGTAATGTAATTTTATTTTCAAAAATATTTTAATATTCGTTTGTTTGCTTCTTTTTCTTCTTTCCAAATATAATAGGGTGGTCAACCCATAATTAATTCCATGCTACCAGCTGGAGTAGTAGTCGGTATGCGTCCTCCTACTTCTCAACAGCAACCAAAGAATGTCCAAGGAAATACAATGGGAAGAGTTGTAATTGGAGGCCCCCATATGGTGGGGACACGTCCCCAAAGTCCGGCGGTAAGTAGTCGCTATATCTTCTACCCAGAAAATTAAATCCTTGCATTTTTTAATATAATGTAAACTATTCTAATGACACCAACTAACCCATTACTATAGTAGGAATGAATGGTAAAACGAACCGTCCACCTTTTTCCAAAACAACTAATGACTCTTCTTCAATTTAACTACATATATTATATATACAAAATGTCCTGAATATTCCCACCTTTGAAATGGTTACATTTTTTCTTTTTCTTTTTTTTTGTGAATTTCTTTCCGTAGATAACATTAAGTACACTAACAACCCCGGGGCAAACGCCTGCACTCATATTGAAAACTGAAAATGGATTTCAATTGTTGCGCGTAGGGACTGCTACATCGGGCCCGGTGACACAAACAATTGGCACTAATTCCACAAACCCAACACAAATACGCTTGCAAACTGTTCCAGCTGCTGTAAGTAGATTCACAGGTCCACCTTTAGCACTACGTAAAACGATTGTAAGATCATCCACCTCCACCTCCACTACCACAACAACCACCCATCACCACCACCAACAGCAACAACAGCAATCGCAAACGCAACCGCAACAACAAGTAAAAAAACAACATCAACAACAGGCAACAGCTACGTTGAAACAGATTAAACAAAATGTAATTGTCCTTCTACAAGATCTACTTCTCAAACATTCCTTAGTTTGTTCTTTTTACCTTTCTGTCTACATTCAAATATTGAATATGAAGTTTCTAATGAGGATTTTTGTTATTGAGAGAAATGATTTTTCATATTACTTTCATAGAGTATTTCTTCATTTCTTTTATTGCTCCAAGATGACAATAACCAAAATTAGAATTTTGGTTTCATTTGTTAATTTTTCAATATGGACTTATTTTGCATTGCATTTGATTTCAAATGTTTTATATGCCTATTTAACATTGAATGTCAAATGAGTGACAGAACAAAAAAATTACGACTTGAATTTGTTTTTTTAATTGTTGGTCTTTATGAAGTGAATAAATTTCTGAATAAATATGTTAAAAATATTTTATATTGCTTCATTAGTTCTGTTAAAATGATTTATTATTTTTGGTTAGTATTTTCACACTATTTGCACTATATTCAAGGTAGATATTTTAGATTTTCCACTGTTATATTTGAAATTTAAATTTACAGAATGTACAAAACTTTCATAAATATGTTTGAATTGATTTTACAATTGGGATGGATTTATGTCTCATTGATGGTAGATAAACCATAATCTGGTTGTTCACTTTTTCATCATATAAAAATAAAATTCTGAAATGTTCGTTAAATAGTTATGATATAAAAAAATGCAGCAGTTTTGGACTAATATTTAATATTAACCAAAATTCTGAAAACGTTTCAAATTACTAAAAAATTTCTGTAGAATAAAAATATATATCCCATATATTTATATTCCATTATCAAGAGAAAAGCTATTTTTTTTGTCGATATCGCCATTTTCACGTTCAATGACAGAAAGTGTGTACGGCATTTTCAATGTTTTCACTATTTTTGTTTAGCAGACTTCTGTTTTTACTACTAACAAATTTCTTTGTGTGTATGGATTTTCCTCGTAAAATCTAAGAATATCGACATATAAAATCGAAATAGTTGAAACATTTCCTAAAATTGTAGCGTCATTTTTGAACATATAAATGTGAGGTTAAAAGTTATTCATTTTATTGATCGATTAAACTCTAAGGGCCAGTTTGTAACCGAAACTAGTTGCTACCATTTGTAAAATTATGACGTAAATTGAGATGAGCATAATATGAAATTTGAGATTTTTCAATCAATATTTATAAAAGCCAATGTTTATAAAATATTTAATAACTAATACTTAATAAATGTCTATTTTCATAGGTTTTATATTTTATAAGAAATTAATTTTTGTAGTTTATTTATTATTGGTTAGAGAGTGGTATTATGGATAAAAGAGAAGTAGATTAATTGAATTTTGCTTAATCATCATTTTAAAGGCTAAAATAAAAAATATTTAAATAATACCAAAGCTTATTATTGGTACAAAGTATTTTATCATTGTGACTCTTCGTGCGTGTGTTTTGTTAAGACATCGAATTTTAAATCTGGGTCCCATTTCGTCCAGCAAACTATGAATGTTTTTCTTACCATATGGTGAAATATTAATGTATTTCACCATAGTAAACAGTTTCGGTTTGAAACAGGCCCTGAGAATAGAAGAATAAACTTGTCTTTTATTTATTTTTTTTTCTATTTATAATTGAAAGTCCTTGATGGATTCTAAATCGTTTTTAAATTGCTATTACATTTTGTTTTATCTGTTTCGTTTAGATGCTTGTTTTATTTGTATATTGTTTAGTATTAAAATACATTTTTTTGCTGTGTTAGAGCGGAAAAAATGATTAAAGCTTTTTCCATTTTCAATTAAATTATACGTTTTATTTTAATTATACTATTACATACTTGTTGTGCTGTAGTATTGCTTTTGGGTTGCTATAATTTTGTAAATATAGAATATTTTATATATTTCGTTTTCATTTCCAAGTTTTGCATATTTATTTTCAAATTAAGAAAAATCGTCAAGTAATCCATGCTTTTCTAAATTTGTACAATTTTCAATTTGTATTTGTTTTACAAGTGCCTTTAGTATATAGAAAGCCGAATTCATATTCATTACTAAACTCGTTTGAGGCAAACATATTTCAATTTTTGTGATTGCGCTATTAATTACGTTTACTTATTTTTACGAAAAATCCAATTTAGTCGATATCAAATACCTCAACCGCCAATAATATTGTGGTGAATTCGGTGGCCAACTCCAATTCCCAGCCAACACATGTGTATACATCGCAAGCGAATATATCGTCGCTGCAAAGTCACCAACAACCAACAACGACGAATGTTGTTACTTCAATGCAACAACACCATCAGCAACAATCGCAACAACAACAATTCCATACGCAAACCCAACATCTACAAAGTCAACCTCAAATAACTCAAATACAAACAATACCAGCGCATCAGTCACCATCAGCCCACCTACAACAGCATACACAGAATCAACAACATACCACTAACTCAACAATGAACAATGTGAATAGTACGAATAGTGTTAGCGGCGGTGCAACATCTGTGACGACAACAACAACCACGCCCCAAAGTGCAACGGCCCAGGGTAATACCAAAGAAAAATGTCGAAAATTTTTGGCTAATCTAATTGACCTGTCAACGCGAGAACCAAAACCAGTTGAGAAAAATGTACGAAATCTTATACAGGAATTGGTAAATGCAAATGTGGAACCCGAAGAGTTTTGTGATCGTCTAGAGAGATTGCTGAATGCCAGTCCACAGCCATGTTTGATAGGTTTTTTGAAGGTAAGCGATAAAAAAAATTACATTAAATTTTGCTAAACATTTCGATGTTATATTCTTACAAATTTAGATATTACGCGATAAATATAGTTTTTCGTGAATTGAACTTTATGGCAACAATCAACATTATATTTGTAAAAACTAAAAAAATCAATATAATGAACGATAATATTTTTCCGCAGTTGCTAAAGAGACATTAGGGTATGGGCCAGGAAGCAGTTTATATTTTACTTAAGACTCACACATACTTTTAAACCATTGTACCACATAAACTATAAGTACCTACGACGTGTAAACTTTTCGGGTTTTTATTGTTGTTCCGACAACAATGAAAAGAAATTGATTCCCATTTAAACGATATTGTTCCATAGTCATGCTAATTAGTTCGCTTTGTATTTCGTTCCTGTGTCCTGGCACCTGTAATAGTTCAATTTAATGAAAACAAAAATACATCAACAATATTTTTTAATTTCAAATTGTATATGAAAAAAAAAAAATTCAAATAAAATATTAATTGATTCCATTAATATCTTTATCAAAAGAAAATGCATTCACAAAAATCACTTGAATCAATTCAAGAAATCATCTGTGGGATTTAGTATATATGGGATCGGATATGCTCGCCTACTACAATACATACTGTGATAAAAAGTATTTCTGCAAATTTTCAAGTTTGGAAATTTAGTGACACAAATTTTCCAGTTTTCAATTTTAGAAATTGAGGGACTTAATTTTAAAAGGCTTACGGAATAGATGCAGAATTTCACTATGAATAAGAATATATACATTTTATGTTATGCAAATAACAAAGTTAGGATAACTTATTACCATAAATAAGCAATAATACATATGCAGTGATCCACGCAAGCAAATGGGCCCGCTCAACTGTTAACTCTATTTTTGCTTAAAGGTCGATACACATGTGAAAATCGGGCATACATTTATTATTGTTAATTCTTGCTTGTTCTTGTATTTTCATAAGACCTCTTTGGACTGCGTTTGTCAATCTTAATGTTGTCCATTGGAGAAACTCATAAGAGTTCTCCCAAAGGTGGCAATTTTTCTTCAATGTGCATTTTCTTAAGAGTACAAAATGTCCCATTTGGCCCAACTATACTGTAGAGACGTGAGAATGTCGAGAGGACTCATCTCAAGATTTACTTGAGCACGTAAATAAAGAATTGACAATTAAATTGAATTTTGGACGTAGTCTCCCAACTGTAGTGTTATTAAATTTGTCTTAGATATCAAGCAATTAAACAAATTCAAATTTCTAATTTTTTTTAAATAATTTTTCACCTCCATAAAATTTGGTTAGAACTATCTTAATACGAAATTTTTATCCCTTACAGAAAAGTTTGCCTTTGTTACGACAGGCACTGTTTACAAAAGAACTGGTAATAGAGGGCATTAAACCACCTCCTCAACATGTTGTTGGCGGCATTTCAATACAGCAACAATTGCCGGTATGTTATATCTATTTACGACTATAAACAATAAATGACTTCTTAAACTTTCCGCACACAGAAAATACAAGCACAGATCCGTCCTATTAGTCAAAATCAAACCACCACCATTGGACAGACGCAAGTGCGAATGATATCACCCGCCTCAGCTGCTAGACCTATAGGTCATACGACTATCACAAAACAACCAGCTGGTGGTATACGGATACAGGGACCTGCAAATGGACCGCGTTTACTAAATACTCAAATTAGAGGGCCCATGCAACAAACAACCACAACGCAATTACAAACCCAATCCTCACATGCGGTAAGTTAGTTTGACTATTTTGGTAGTTTCTACATTCATTGCAACCAATGTGTTTTTCATTTCCAGAATATCGTTCAAATAAGAGCTCCTACAGCAACGCAAATTAATCGTCCTGCCACTGTTCAAATTCGTGCGCCGAAAGCGAAAAATGTTACGACGGCTAGTCCTGGTATAACGCATGTCAAAGTTGGACAAACTCAAATCAAAGCGATATCATCGTCCTCACCTGCCATTTCATCACAACCACCATCATTGGCTGCCATTTCCAATAATGTCCCAACGGGGTCAACGTTATCGTCTTCAGCGTCGATTCTCTCCACTATCAACTCTGTAGCTAGCAATTCAATATGTAGTGTATCTGGCTTGCCGATACCTTCACTACCCACCGTGCAATTACCACCAGCCGTGTTGGCTCAACAGCAGCAGCAACAACAGCAGTTACAGAATGCAACGCATTCGTTGATAAGCACAAACACATCGTCATTGGACCATATAAAGACCGAAATTAAAACTGAAAATCTGAAAAATAGTAGCGGTATTACCACCATTGTTGCGACACCGTCAACACCCATTCAAGCTAACAAAGCCCCTGCCAAATCATCAAACTCTTCTGCCAGTAAAGCGGCGACGAAAAAGAAAAGAGAACTAGCGGATAAAGAACGAGATGAATCAAAACTAAATAATGTAGCATCGGCGGCATCCAGTGCTGCCTCATTTTTCCAACAACCTTCCATATCAATGTCATCATATGGAGATGATGACATCAACGACGTTGCCGCCATGGGTGGTGTTAATTTGGCTGAAGAAACGCAACGTATTCTGGGTTGTACGGAGAATATCGGCACACAGATACGTTCATGTAAAGACGAAGTGTTCCTACATTTACCCGCGCTACAGGCCCGTATTCGAAGCATGGTAATGGAGCGAGGCCTGGAAGAACCATCACAAGATGTAGCAGTGCTAATATCTCATGCTTGTCAAGAGCGACTGAAAAATATTGTTGAAAAACTGGCAGTGATAGCAGAACATCGAATTGATGTTATCAAGGTATCCAAATACTATATGAATAAACCGTCAACTTGGACATTCATTAAGCGAAATTGTTTTTCATTTCAGTTGGATCCCCGCTATGAAGTAACGAAGGACGTTCGGGGACAAATTAAATTTTTAGAAGAATTAGATAAGGCTGAACAAAAACGTCATGAAGAATTAGAACGTGAAATGTTGTTGCGTGCGGCAAAATCACGTTCGAAAATCGAAGATCCCGAACAGGCAAAAATGAAAGCGAGAGTAAGTAGTATTTTTAGATGCTGACACACTCCTTGTATGCGGTTAGACTCGGCAGATTTTTAGTCAATATTTCTGTTTTACTTGCAACACTTCTTTGAGAGTTATCGTTATTTTCAAGATTTTTGATAACTAACAAGTTACATATTTTGTTCGTTTATACTTAATACATCCACAATATTGATTTATGTTCTCAACGCTTGAGAGGTCCAATATATCGGATCTATTTAAGCAGTCTTGTCTTCTCTTAATAGATTGGTCTAGGGGTAGATTAGAATTAGTTTAGTGGTACTTATGAATCAGTGCGCTTCATTGTCACCATTATGTTGAAATTACTACAGAGAAAAAAAAAATAACACCAAAATATTTCAAGTTAAAAAGTTGATTGAAGTTAAAATTTTTTCAATTAACACGTTAATTGATATATAGAAACATTAAATTAAGTCAATGATTGTAAATGTTTGAATTTTTAATTACAAATTTTATTAATACAATCAACTTTTTAATCAAACTCGGAAAACTAAATCAGTAAAAACTGTGATAGATTTTTTTTTTTAAATTTTTAATTAAACATTTACTTCAAACAATCAATTTTTAAATCAAACTAAAATATTTACTTTTTTTAAATTGAGTTTTGCAATTAACATCAATGACATTTGTAATTTATTCAATTGAAAAATTAATTGAAATTTGCTAATGAAAACAATTAATCTTTTAATCAAGTATCTTCTTTATGCCCAATTAAAGCTGTGATTGATACTATCATTTCCATGATTTCAATTTAAAAAATAATTGGATCAATTAATTTCGTGATTGAATCAGAAAACAAATTTTTTGTGTGTAGTATTGGCGATCAGGTGCGCGACTAATGGCGAGTCCAAGTAAAATCGAACTTGATTACAAAGTGTACCCTCTGGAACGTGTTATAGCTTACATGGTTAACGCAAATGCACTTTATCTGGTGCAGGTAGATTAGAAGGGCGCAGACCTCCCTCACAAACAGCGTTTAAGGCTCAAGATATAATCGGTAGTTTCAGATGTAAGTGCACGGCTAAAAATCATCATCAAAAATATTTCTATTAACAATTAATTTTTTAATCAAAACTTATATCGATAAACAGGATTAATAGAATAAGTTAATGTTTTAATTGGACTATTTTTTTTTAATTTGTGTTAGTGACGGATATTATCGCTCTCATGGTTTGAATTAAAAATCAAGCGGATAAATTAATTTTGTGATTATCTCATGTAAATAAGAGAAAAATTTAGTTTTATTACAAAATTCACTGATTTGTACTTGTTCGGAATTTATTACAACTCTTTCCAGCCGTAACATAATGTTATACTTAAAATATATTGTCATGCATCTATTGTCTGTGATTACTACTATACCCTATGTCGTTTATTACTTTTCAGGCTAAAGAAATG
This sequence comes from Haematobia irritans, assembly GCF_050003625.1. NCBI lineage: Eukaryota > Metazoa > Arthropoda > Insecta > Diptera > Muscidae > Haematobia > Haematobia irritans. The sequence continues at coordinate 164,390,870 of NC_134400.1, forward strand.
CAACGTGCTGAAATGGAAGAACTTAGACAAAGAGACGCCAACATGACCGCCTTACAAGCTATTGGGCCAAGAAAGAAATTAAAATTAGACGGCGATGGTGCGGGGTCAGGTTTGGTAAGTTGAAATTTAAAAATTTTTAGAATATGTGTTTGAATGTAGATATTGAAAAAAAAAAAACTATATATAACATTTTATGCATTATATTTTAGGGCTCTGGTGCAGGTAACGTCTTAGGTCCCTCCGGCTCAGCACCGGCTCCGTTAAGGCCACGTATTAAGCGTGTTAATTTACGTGACATGCTATTCTTTATGGAACAAGAACGTGAAACGTGTCGAAGCCAAATGTTGTATAAGGCATATCTTAAGTGATGCATTATTTTTAGGATACACTGTATAAAGAAGCAAAAAATATTCTACTGTTATTTATATTTTAAACATAAAAAAATAATACAATCTTCATTTCTTGTCATACTGTATATTTATATATTTTTTCTACTATTTCCTGCTTTAAAAAAGATCAGCGCCTGATTTTGTTAAATTTGTTTTATTTTTTTTTTAAACTTTATTTTGTTTCCTACCGTTCTTCAAAAAGTTTCATCAATAGTTACACCACATATATTCTATTTTTCAACAAAGAATCACTATTTCTTCCATTTGCGAAAACAAATAGTAAAAAGAACATTATGTATATGTAAAGTTTTTGTTTCAATTAAGTCTTGTTTTATATATAGCAAACAACAGCAACAATCATAATATATATATTAAAAAACAAAAGTTTATATATTGTAATGGCAATATTTTCTTTATTCTTTTATTATTGGATTTTATTTTAGATTTTTTTTATTTTCCTTTCTTTTTTTTTTGTTGTTAGACTCACACGCAACTCTCTTCTTTTCCCATCCCTAGGACTTTCTTTTGAAAAGTCTGTTTTATTTAGATTTTAATTGTTTCTTCTTCCTTAGTAGTATATCTGTAGCGTTGACACAAAACACACACACTTTTATTTCTGATATTGTTATTGATAAAACCCTATAAACAAACGAAAAACATTTTCAAACAAAAATAATAAATAATTGAAAATATAATTCTTGTAAAATATGGCCTTATAATATTAGATTTGTAAAATTTATAAATATTTGTACATTAAAAACAGCGATTTTTATAACTTTTCATTTAGTTCCATTATTTCTCATAATTTTAAAATTAAATGTAAACTTCATTTAAAAAAAGAAATGAAACAAAAAGAGTTGTGGTTTCAAACCTAAAAATTCTTACAAATAAAAAAAAACAATGTTGGGGACAAAACAAAAAAAAATATATATATAGAAAAAGAGAAAATATATTATACAACACCAAATATAAAGTGTATTTATCAGAACTAATGATATTTGAGCTCGTTTAAGTATGGTGGTTTTAGCTGAAAAACTCAATCGGTCATTTTATATATTCGAGAAAAGCTATTTTTCAGACGAATTACTGCTATTTTTTGCAGTGACAATAACTTGCTAGTAAAAAATCGGTAGTTTGATAAAAAAAAAATAACTGTCGGTTATACCTGGTTATAAAGGGTGATTTGTTAAGAGCTTGATAACTTAAAAAAAAAAACGCATAAAATTTGCAAAATCTCATCGGTTCTTTATTTGAAACGTTAGATTGGTCCATGACATTTACTTTTTGAAGATAATTTCATTTAAATGTTGACCGCGGCTGCGTCTTAGGTGGTCCATTCGGAAAGTCCAATTTTGGGCAACTTTTTCGAGCATTTCGGCCGGAATAGCCCGAATTTCTTCGGAAATGTTGTCTTCCAAAGCTGGAATAGTTGCTGGCTTATTTCTGTAGACTTTAGACTTGACGTAGCCCCACAAAAAATAGTCTAAAGGCGTCAAATCGCATGATCTTGGTGGCCAACTTACCGGTCCATTTCTTGAGATGAATTGTTCTCCGAAGTTTTCCCTCAAAATGGCCATAGAATCGCGAGCTGTGTGGCATGTAGCGCCATCTTGTTGAAACCACATGTCAACCAAGTTCAGTTCTTCCATTTTTGGCAACAAAAAGTTTGTTAGCATCGAACGATAGCGATCGCCATTCACCGTAACGTTGCGTCCAACAGCATCTTTGAAAAAATACGGTCCAATGATTCCACCAGCGTACAAACCACACCAAACAGTGCATTTTTCGGGATGCATGGGCAGTTCTTGAACGGCTTCTGGTTGCTCTTCACTCCAAATGCGGCAATTTTGCTTATTTACGTAGCCATTCAACCAGAAATGAGCCTCATCGCTGAACAAAATTTGTCGATAAAAAAGCGGATTTTCTGCCAACTTTTCTAGGGCCCATTCACTGAAAATTCGACGTTGTGGCAGATCGTTCGGCTTCAGTTCTTGCACGAGCTGTATTTTATACGGTTTTACACCAAGATCTTTGCGTAAAATCTTCCATGTGGTCGAATAACACAAACCCAATTGCTGCGACATTTCACGGTCTTCAGCAACACTCTCAGAAACAGACGCAATATTCTCTTCTGTACGCACTGTACGCATTCGTGTGGTTGGTTTAATGTCCAATAAAGTAAACTGAGTGCGAAACTTGGTCACAATCGCATTAATTGTTTGCTCACTTGGTCGATTATGTAGACCATAAATCGGACGTAAAGCGCGAAACACATTTCGAACCGAACACTGATTTTGGTAATAAAATTCAATGATTTGCAAGCGTTGCTCGTTAGTAAGTCTATTCATGATGAAATGTCAAAGCATACTGAGCATCTTTCTCTTTGACACCATGTCTGAAATCCCACGTGATCTGTCAAATACTAATGCATGAAAATCCTAACCTCAAAAGAATGTTCTTATACACTCAAAATGGTAAACCCACCAGGAAAGAAAATGTAGGTTAATTGTATGTATTTACAAACGCCGATAACACAAAAATAAGTAAATATTTTTAGGCAAATTCAAGAAAATGTCAAAGAAATCTTCGTAGTTTGAAGTTCAAGATGGGCGGGCGTATTTGTGGTAAAATTTACAAATTTTAAGAATGTAGTCATTTTTAATGCTTCATTTTTGCATAATTTCCCGCTTTTTTAGTTCATTTAACTAACCTACAACAATATTAAAGTTAATTTAACTTTCTCATATTGGAGATATTTTAACTAAAACCTTATAACTTCCATTAACGTAAAAGAAAAATAAAATTGGCTTTAGTGCCTTGGAGGTTTCACTTTTTGTTTTAATGTATATTCATAAATGTTTTAAAATATTCAGGCCTGTTCCCAATTTCACAAAATTTTGTATCGAAAATAAAATGGTGCGATTTATAATTGCTTGTTTCGGAAATCGCGCGAAAGCGTATGGAATTGAAAATCGCAAAATTTCAATTCCAAAATGTGTCATAGCTGTTAAAGAAAAAACATTTTAGTCCAGCAAATTTTATTTGAAAAAGAAAACAATAAATGAATCTGTAAGTTACAAGGAATGGCTTTTTTTAATGCAATTGCCTATTTCGAAATACATCGACGACGCAAAATTAGCGAAAATAAGCAAAATTACAAAATAATTATGGCGCCACGCTAAATCGTAATCTAAATAAAATCGTAATCAGTGTGACCAGATCTAAATTTTTTTTTGCATCCAACTCAGCGTTAGAATAGTGCTAAAAAAAATTCTAAAAAGATTTTTAAAATGCCGAAAAATAATGCTAAATTTGAAAAATGTTGTTTTAGTGAAATAATATTTTCTTGGAAATGCTTAACAATACAAATTTTATATCTATAGAAAATTTTATTTCTATACAAAATTTTGACAAAATTTTCATTCTATAGAAATTTTTGTCAACATTTTTATTTCTATAGAAAATATTGTCAACATTTTTATTTCTATAGAAAATTTTGTCACAATTTTATTTCTATAGAAAATTATGAAAATTTTATTTCTATAGACAATTTTGTCAGAATTTTATTTCTATAGAAAATTTTGTCAACATTTTATTTCTATAGAAAATTTTGTGAAAATTTTATTTATATAGAAAATTTTATTATATAAAAATTTAGAAACATAACTCTCACAAATACTAACGTATTTTAAAATTTGCGCTCGAATAATGCTAAAAATGCTATATTAGTAATTGGGAAAAGTTAAAAAAAATGCTAAACGACAATTTTGAGGCTAAAGGTGAGTACTATGTTCGGCTTTTTCACCAAAACACTAAATTAAAAGTACAAATATATTTATGAAAACGATTATATTTTGATCAAGTCTTGCCAAATATAGAAAAAATCCAAGGAATTGTTTGCAAATAATTTTATATTTCTAAATTAATTAATTAAAAAAAGTAACCGTGAAAACAAGCTGGTTTTCAGCTTGAAAAGTGAACATAGTACTCAGCTTAAATACCAAAAATAAGTGCTAAATCTAGCTACAAAAATTCTAAAATGGCCACACTGATCGTAATATTTGGAACACGATATGCGAATCGCAAAACTTCCCTTCAGTAGATTGTGTCAAAATGGGGTCGCTCCAAAATATACGCGATTATTACTTTACAAATACATTATTTCGATATTTTCTATTTTTGATTTACTGCCAAGACATATAGCAATTTATTGTTAAGCATGTTTTATACAAGCTTTACAATATATTTGAAAAATTGATTAATTTATTTTGAATTCGCAGATGCAAGTCTCATCGACCTGAACAAGTCTAATTGGAGAAATCGCAAATTTTTTACGATTACGATTATGGGAACAGGGGGCTGATAATCACGGCATTCGATATCGAATTCATAATCGTATCGAAAAAATTGTCGATACTATTAAAAGTTTGGATCACGGCATTCGATCGAAATTTGATGCAATTTCTGTAGCATTGCCAACAGCGAAAAACGAAGCAGAACAAAACGAAATGACAAAATTAAGTTAGTAGCACAAAATAAATTGTATTGCATTATATATTATGCACCCGTATCTCTTTTTACATTACTCCGAATTCCTTCCTAATTGGAGTATGAGATGAATATAAATAGCTCAATTCTCAATAACAACTCCCTGGGAATTTTTTCCTTCTTCCCTGTTCCCCTATTCTAAACAAAATCTCCCTGGGGAATTTTTCTTTATTCCCTTTTCCCTTATTTTAAACCAATTTCGAAAATAGGAAATTTTTCCCTTGGGGAAAATTGGTATTACAAATGACAATAAAAACGGAAAAACGATGACATTTTTTGGGAATAATTCCCCCAAAAAAATCAAGGGAGTTGTAACCAAAATGCATCATTTCTCTTTAATTTCCGGTCAAAAACCTTAAATTAAAATTGATGATAGGTTCACTTTAATATATATTCAATTCAATTTTACAAATTTATTAAAATAAAACAGTTGAAGTAAAACAACTGACTTCGAATACTCTGAATAATTTCTCCCTTGTTATTCTCTTCTCCTACTGTTTAGAATAGGAGGATTTTATTCCCGGGGAAAATGAATTCCCAGGGAACACATTCCCTAGGGAATATTCAGAATTGGGCTAAAAATAATTCGGCAACAAATAAGGAATAAAAGTGCACATTGTTATTAGTATAAGTACATGTGTTCGAAATGGTGTGCACTGTTGGAAAGTCACCTTTTTTCAGGCTCATTGGAAGATTTCGGTTGAAGAAGGAGGCGTTCCAATGGAATAAAATTTTTGGTGGCATGTCAACGTCAATTCTATCCCTTTACAAGTGTCTGCCGTCTTAAAACTTTTGGCCAGTGGATGCCTTCATCACTCACTATTCTTTCAAGGTGGTCCAGAAGCGTTATGTTGTCATGGAATGGTACGGGACGGTAATTGGTTGATCACAATCTTTTGGATATCGATCTAGCATGTGCATTTTTTATGTGGTTCTTTGCAAAGCTACAATGCTCGCTCCCGAACTCGACCGATTTTTGTTTAACTTTTATTGGAGTTGCATTAGTCCTAAATATTCAAAATTTATTCCTTATATGTAAATTTACTACAAATTATCAATAATTCGAATTAAAACTAATATATTTGCTAAAACAATGTAAAAAACAAGTGAAAAATGTTTTACGATTGCAATTTACCAATCGAAAAAATTGTCGATCAAAAAACTCGATATCGACTCCCATGATCCGAAAAATTTAGATTTCGACCAAAAGTTCTAGATATTGAAAATATTCAATTAAAAATTTAATTGAAACAAAAATCAATCACAAAAATAATAGTATCAATTAATTTTTTAATTGGATCAATTAACTTTTTAATTGACCTTCAATTATTTTTTTAATTGATACTATGGTTAGGTTAGGTGGCAGCCCGATGTATCAGGCTCACTTAGACTATTCAGTCCATTGTGATACCACATTGGTGAACTTCTCTCTTATCACTGAGTGCTGCCCGATTCCATGTTAAGCTCAATGACAAAGGACCTCCTTTTTATAGCCGAGTCCGAACGGCGTTCGACATTGCAGTGAAACCACTTAGAGAAGCTTTGAAACCCTCAGAAATGTCACCAGCATTACTGAGGTGGGATAATCCACCGCTGAAAAACTTTTTTGTGTTCGGTCGAAGCAGGAATCGAACCCACGACCTTGTGTATGCAAGGCGGGTATGCTAACCATTGCAACACGGTGGCTCCCAATTGATACTAAAGGGTGATTTGTTAAGAGCTTGATAACTTTTTTTTAAAAAAAAACGCATAAAATTTGCAAAATCTCATCGGTTCTTTATTTGAAACGTTAGATTGGTCCATGACATTTACTTTTTGAAGATAATTTCATTTAAATGTTGACCGCGGCTGCGTCTTAGGTGGTCCATTCGGAAAGTCCAATTTTGGGCAACTTTTTCGAGCTTTTCGGCCGGAATAGCCCGAATTTCTTCGGAAATGTTGTCTTCCAAAGCTGGAATAGTTGCTGGCTTATTTCTGTAGACTTTAGACTTGACGTAGCCCCACAAAAAATAGTCTAAAGGCGTCAAATCGCATGATCTTGGTGGCCAACTTACCGGTCCATTTCTTGAGATGAATTGTTCTCCGAAGTTTTCCCTCAAAATGGCCATAGAATCGCGAGCTGTGTGGCATGTAGCGCCATCTTGTTGAAACCACATGTCAACCAAGTTAAGTTCTTCCATTTTTGGCAACAAAAAGTTTGTTAGCATCGAACGATAGCGATCGCCATTCACCGTAACGTTGCGTCCAACAGCATCTTTGAAAAAATACGGTCCAATGATTCCACCAGCGTACAAACCACACCAAACAGTGCATTTTTCGTGATGCATGGGCAGTTCTTGAACGGCTTCTGGTTGCTCTTCACTCCAAATGCGGCAATTTTGCTTATTTACGTAGCCATTCAACCAGAAATGAGCCTCATCGCTGAACAAAATTTGTCGATAAAAAAGCGGATTTTCTGCCAACTTTTCTAGGACCCATTCACTGAAAATTCGACGTTGTGGCAGATCGTTCGGCTATTCATGATGAAATGTCAAAGCATACTGAGCATCTTTCTCTTTGACACCATGTCTGAAATCCCACGTGATCTGTCAAATACTAATGCATGAAAATCCTAACCTCAAAAGAATCACCCTTTATCATTTCTGTAGTTGAAGACATTTAAATTAAAACTTAATTGGATCAATTAATTTCGTGATTGAATCAGAATTTTTGTTTGTGTGTAAATACAATAAAATGGGCAGTGTTACTTTGTGGTTTGAAAGAAACAATGAACGTGCCGAAAGGAGAATATTGAGAGATGGCATAAATATATCATCGCTTTCGGATAAACGTTAATAAACACGTTTGTTTATTTAACCGCCTGAGTGTGTTAGTTTTATGAAAAATTTCAGATTGTCGAAGGAAGCATACAACTATGTAATGGACAAAATAAGGGATGTGCTTGCCCCGACACTGCGTTCTACAGCGGTAAGGCCCGAAATAAAATTAGCTGCCACATTAAATTTCCTTGATCAAGGAATGGATATCAACACCAAATTGGACAAGATGGTTTCGCTTGATTGGCGAAACCACGACGAGTGGGTGTTGGAGGGCAAGGAGTAAACGGACGAGAAGTTGTTGAGCTCTGTGGTTGATCAGCCCCTAGTTCATCGTCAACCGTACACACACCTGACACGACACACCTGACATCTTAAAATCGCCTTCCAGTCATTTCCACAGATTATGGGACTTGGTCTTTGCATCGGGTGACTTTAAAAAACCTTTTTCCAAATCAGGATGCTTCGACATAAAATCCACCATTACCTCAAACTTAGTGTGTGGGTTTTTCTAGTTGATGACCTTAAAAAAAATTAAATTTTACACAATTTTGGATGAAAAATAACAAAATTAGCTTACATTTTTCGCCTTTTCGCTAACTCAAATGGAATCGAATGGTATTTTTTCGAAACAACCACTTTTGACATTTACAACCGTGATACATAGTTGCTACATTTTCAAAAATTGAACAGAATCTCCGATTGTAGAATATTTACACCTCGAATTCGAAATACATATTGGCACCAATTCGTTTTCGAATTACATAGTAACTCCCAGGTATAATCTTTTTATTCAGCAGTTAACTTTTCACAGAATCAACAATTTTCCCTTGCCGAAAAAGCAAACTTTTTTGTAGTCGAAACAGCAGTTTTAAGTTTGCTTTTCTTGCAAACACCAGACTGCATTTCCTTTTTCATCAAAAAACAAGTAAGGAAAGTCTAAAGTCAGGCGGGGCCGACTATATTATACCCTGCACCACTTTTTAGATCTAAATTTTCGATACCATTTCACATCCGTCAAACGTGTTGGGGGCTATATATAAAGGTTTGTCCCAAATACATACATTTAAATATCACTCGATTTGGACAAAATTTGATAGACTTTTACAAAATCTATAGACTCGAAATTTAAGTTGGCTAATGTACTAGGGTGGAACACAATTTTAGTAAAAAAATATGGGAAACATTTAAATCTGAAGCAATTTTAAGGAAACTTCGCAAAAGTTTATTTATGATTTATCGCTCGATATATATGCATTAGAAGTTTATGAAAATTAGAGTCATGTTTACTTTTTCGACTAAGCAGTGGCGATTTTACAAGGAAATTGTTGGTATTTTGACTATTTTTGTCGAAATCAGAAAAACATATATATGGGAGCTATATCTAAATCTGAACCGATTTCAATCAAATTTGGCACACATGACTATATTACTAATTGTACTCATAGTTCAAAATTTCAACCAAATTGGGCCAAAACTCTGGCTTCTGGGGCCATATAAGTCCATGTCGGGCGAAAAATATATATGGAAGCTATATCTAAATCTGAACTGATTTCAATCAAATTTGGCACACATGACTATACTACCAATTGTACTCTTTGTGCAAAATTTCAAGCTAATCGGGATAAAACTCTGGCTTCTGGGTCCACATAAGTCCATATCGGGCGAAAGATATATATGGGAGCTATATCTAAATCTGAATCGATTTCAACCAAATTTGGCACGCATAGCTACAATGATAAATCTACTCCCTGTGCAAAATTTCAACCAAATTGGGCCAAAACTCTGGCTTTTAGGACCATATTAGTCCATATCGGGCGAAAGATATATATGGGAGCTATATCTAAATCTGAACCGATTTCAATAAAATTTGGCACACATGACTATATTACAAATTGTACTCCTAGTGCAAAATTTCAACCAAATTGGGCCAAAACTCTGGCTTCTGGGGCCATATAAGTCCATATCGGGCGAAAAATATATATGGAAGCTATATCTAAATCTGAACCGATTTCAATCAAATTTGGCATACATTACTATACTACCAATTGTACTCATTGTGCAAAATTTCAAGCTAATCGGGATAAAACTCTGGCTGCTGGGTCCATATTAGTGCATATCGGGAACAGAGTATTATAAGTTAGTGCATATGTTTGCAACACCTACACCCTCAAAAAAAATCGCTTCTTTAACATATGTTCCAAACATATTTTGCAGGAAGCACATATATTATTGGATACTGCCGAAATATTAATATGTTTGTTTTATGTGAACATATTATATGTTTGGAAGCATTTTGAGCCCAAAAATATTATATGCTTGGAAGAATTTTCCCCAAAGAAGATTGTGATCATTCCCTCACATAATTTTCACTTCCACGAAATTTTTAGTTCTTGGCACCTTTTTCTGTAATACAAATAATGTTGAAGAAATTATTCAATTTTATAATTTTTTTTTTTAATTTTACCTTTCGCCTGGGCGGAGAATCGAACCGAGGCCCATACAGTTTGAAAGCCAACACACTAGCCACTGGGCTACGTAGTAGTTATAGTCACCAGTAGACAATTATCGTTACAAGTTACATTTATATAGCATACTTTGCAGCGCCCACGAGCCCATGCAAACATAACATTATTTAAAAGAAACATACATTTGTTGGCCACGTGGAGCAGTGGTTAGCATGTCTGCCTTGCATGCAAAGGGTCGTGGGTTCAATTCTTGCTCCGACCGAACCAATTTTTTTTTGCAATTTAGACATTTATACTATATTAAATTTTTATAATGAAACTTCGAAATGTGGGTTATTAAAAATTTACAGTCCCCACATACATAAAATTCTCCTCTCAAGGCGAAAACACATGCTGTTTTTTTTCAAATCTCTATGCTCTTGGTTCCGAATGTCTATTCTCTTTACTCCGAATACTCATTCTAATATTCAAATTAAATAATATTTAGACTTAAGCATATAAAATTTTTGGCCTTATCATAAAGCAGTTTTCCGAAACAACATACAACCGTTTCACAGAAATTGTAAACATATATATGTTTGCTCGAAATTTGTAAATTTATATATGTTTACATTCACACATATTATTTTTATGAAACATTCATACCCCAAACATAATATATTTTAACATATTAACATATGTGTCCCAAACATTTAGTGTTAGTTTAGGAACATTACATGTTGGCACTTAAATATATTGTGTTTAAAAATTGTGCCCGAAACACATTTTGTTTATATCGGAACATATGAAAAACATATTTTTCTAACAGTGTAGAAGGAGACGAGATAGACACATGGTGTCTTTGGCAATAATGCTCAGGGTGGGTCCCTGAGTCGATCTAGCCATGTCCGTCTGTCTGTGAACACATTTTTGTGATCAAAGTTTAGGTCGCAGTTTAAGTCCAATCGCCTTCAAATTTAGCACAAGTTCCTGTTTTGGGTCATAATAAAGGGTGATACGGTCAAAATTTGGTCAATATAAACTTGACGTATTTCTTTCAATTTTGCATTTAAAAAACATCCCTCATTTTGAAGGTGTGTGTGTGTAGAATGTTGCTCCTTTTTTGATTTTGGAATTCACTCTTCAGTTGTCAAAATGCCGTCCAAGCAAGAAGAGCAGCGTATCAAAATTTTGCTCGCAAAGCTGCAAAATCGCTAAAAGTTGCCAAATAAACCGTTACAAATGTAATTAAAGAGTTTGGGGAACGTTTGTCGACAGCCAGGAAGTCTGGATCGCGGGGAAATCGAAAACCGGAAGCCGCTGAGACGACAAAGAGAGTTGCCGGTAGTTTCAAGCGAAACCCTAACCTCTCTCTCCGAGATGACGCAAATAAGCTGGGTGTATCGTCTACAACCGTGCATCGAGCCAAAAAACGAGCCGGACTATCGACTTACAAGAAGGTAGTGACCAAATCGCGATGATAAACAAAATACGACGGCCAAAGCGCGATCCCGGAGGCTGTACACGACGATGCTGACGAAGTTTGACTGCGTGGTAATGGACGACGAAACCTACGTCAAAGCCGACTACAAGCAGCTTCCGGGACAGGAGTTTTATAAGGCAATAGGAAGGGGGAAGGTAGCAGATATTTTCAAGCACATAAAACTGTCAAAGTTCACAAAGAATAATCTGGTTTGGCAAGCCATCTGTACCTGTGGCTTGAAAAGCAGCATTTTCATAGCTTCCGGGACTGTCAACCAAGAAATTTATGTGAAAGAGTGTTTGAATAAACGTCTGCTGCCTTTCCTGAAGAAACACGGTTGTTCCGTACTGTTTTGGCCGGATTTGGCATCTTGCCATTACGGTAAAAAGGCCATGGAGTGGTACGCCGCCATCAAGGTGCAGGTGGTTCCCAAGGACAAAAACCCTCCCAACACGCCAGAGCTCCGCCCAATTGAGAAATACTGGGCTATTGTCAAGCGGAACCTAAAGAAGACCAAAAAAACTGCTAAGGACGAGCAGCAGTTCAAGGCAAACTGGCTTTCTGCGGCGAAGAAGGTGGACAAGGTGGTTGTACAAAATCTGATGGCAAGTGTCAAGCGTGAGGCCCGGCAATTTGGATTTGGAAAAGCGAAAGCCTAACTGAATATTTTTCCTGAATTTTATACTAATTGAACTTGAAAAAGAAATTTAATTTGATTTTTTTAAACAAACGATTTCACCGATTTACACGCATTTTCCCTTGACCAAATTTTGACCGTATCACCCTTTATAGGGTTCTATTATTTCTATTGTGGATTAAATCGGATCAGATTTAGATATAGCTCCCATATATATCTTTCGCCCGATATGCACTTATATGGACCCAGAAGCCAGAGTTTTACCCTGGCCGATATGGACTTATATGGCCCCAAATTTTCCTATATTTCTAATACATATCTATCGACCGATAAATCATAAATACACTTTTGCGAAGTTGCCTCAGAATTGGTTCAGATTAAAATGTTTCCCATATTTTTTACTAACATAGTGTACCATCCCAGGGCATTAGCCGACTTAAATTTTAAGTCTATAGATTATAAATTTTGTTCAGATGCACAGTATGAGTAAATGTTCCTTATTTGAATAATTTTTTGCTAACCTTAACCCTTTCACTACTGATGCCCACTTAGAAGGACATTCGAAAAAGACACCAAATTCTATTTTCCCACTTAGTTTCGATTAATTTCTCGATGTTATTTTAAAGTAGAGGATTTCATATAAATAAGATATATATATATTGTCCATATTGGTGAGGTCTAAAATACATTTTTATAAACTTCTTTAACAATAAACGAAAAATACGAAAATTTGAGACAATTTTTGTACTGTATGTTTCTAGTAAAAGAACATTTATACAAAAACTATAGCTGATATTTTTACGGGTTCTTTTTTGTATTTTTTCTCACATTGGGTCACAATTCAAGAATCAAGTTTTCAGAACAAGCTCATATAGCTCTTAAAGTAATTGAGGTAGGTTTTCGAAATGACAATTTTTGTTCTACATGCTGTTAGTACAAGTAAAAAAGAAGAAAAATAAAAGTTTTTATCATTGGGTTTATTTCGGTAGTGAAAGGGTTAATGACGTGAACTAAAAATAAGAAAAAAAGTTGTATACAAATATAGTGCACAATTTTACTACAAAATAAAATAGTTCATATTTTCCTAAAATGGCAGAAGTTTGGTTAAATTGAGTTCATACGTCTCTAAAATGAGTAAATTTTACTAAAATTGTACCTGTCTTGAACTTCGTATAGCGCTAAAGACATTTTAACAATTTTTAAATCCATTTTTTTTTCAACATATGAAATTTTCTTAAACAACAGAAAAAACTTAATTATTTAAAAAAAAAAAATTCTTCAGTTTGACAAAAAGTATTAACTTATTTATAACATGTTGCAACTAGAAAAATATTTTAGTTAAAATTTTCTAAAATAAACCTACATTTTCTTCCACGGTGGGTTCACTTTTTTTTGGGTGTATGTATTTGGGATAAAAGCCTTTATATATAGCACCCGACATATTTGACGGATTTGATATAGTATTGAAAATGTGGATTTACAAAGTAGTGCAGGGTATAACATAGTTGGCCCCGCCCGACTTTAGATTTTCCTTACTTGTTTTAAACGTATTTCGTGACATATGCAAGTGATTTTGCTCAATGAAATGAGCAAAATATATAAAGCAAAAATATATAAAAAAGAAAAATAATTATTATTTTCCAATAATAAATAAATTTCTTGAATTTGCACTCCAAAAAAAAAAAACTGAACTCTCTATTTCACTAAAGCCAATTTAACTTTATTTTAGTTCATGGAATTATTATGTTTGGAGAAAGTTTCCTTTACTCTAATAATTTTTTGTGTACGTTAGTTAAATTAACTAAAACCGAGGAAAAAAATATACTCAAATGAAACATAAAGATTACCTAAATTCGTGTCTTCCACAAAATAGTTCAGAATTTCTTTAAATTTGTAAATTTTACCAAAAATGCGTCCATCATGAACTTCGTATGCCACTAAAGACATTCTTGCAATTTTGAACTCCAAGTTTTTTTCATACAAAATATGAAAAAAACATAGTTATGTCTAAAAAATTTTCATACATTTGTCGAAAAATAGGTACTTATTTTTATGACATCGGCGTGATCCCAACGTTTGTAATACTGTTTATTTAAACTTTTCTACAAATATTCAAAATTTTCTAAAATTAACCGAATGTTTTCCTCCTGGTGGGTTCACTATTTTTTCAGTGTGTCGGAAAATATTTTGTTATTTTTTCTTATCGGCTTTTCTAATATATTTTAATTGCAAATTTCTAAAATTAATAGACATTTTTTCCTTTTTTGTCACAAAAAAATCAAAGTACAAAATAGTTCAATGTATGAAACGATGGGTGCAATTCATATGTGTGTTGCATTTGATTGGAAGTCTTTTTATGGCAGTTAAATAATATAAATAATATAATTCCACCAGTCCATCGAAAATGGAATTTTCAATAATCAAAAAGATAAACCGGGTTTTCGCTCTAGATTGTGAAAATGGATCCGAACTTTGCGCTCTAGATTGTGAAAATGGAGCCTAGTGGGTAGTTGTTTATCCTAAAGATGGAGGCAATAAACCAATACTAAAATACTCATCAAAAACAAAATGGAATACGCTTTCTCGCTTTTTTATACCCTCCACTATAGAATGGGGGGTATATTAACTTTGTCATTCCGTTTGTAATACATCGAAATATTGCTCTCAGTCGTGGTGAAATTCTGAGTCGATCTAAGCATGTCCGTCCGTCCGTTCGTCTCTTGAAATCACGTTAACTTCCGAACGAAACAAGCTATAGACTTGGAAGTTGGCATAAGTAGTTGTTATTGATGTAGGTCGGATGGTATTGCAACACAGAAAAAAATATCTCCAAAATATTTCCAATTAAAAAGTTAATTGAAGTTGAAAAATTTTTCAATTAATAAATTAATTGATACAATTAACTTTTTAATCATGATAGAAATATTAAGTTAATTAAGTCAATGATTGAAAAAATTAAAAAATTAATTGATTCAATTAACTTTTTAATCATATTCGGAAGACTAATTCAGTTAAAAAAAGTGCTGATTTTTTTTTTTTTAATTTTTAATTAAAAATGTATTTCAAACAATCATTTGTTAATCCAAAGCCAATTCAGAAAGTAATTAAGCATAGTTACCTTTTTTAATTAATAAATTAATTGAGTTTTGCAATCAATATCAATTAATTTTTTAATTGAATCAATTAAAAAATTAATTGAAATTTGCTGAAAAAAATCAATTAATTTTTTAATCAAGATTTTTTTCTATACCCAATTAAAACTGTGATTGATACTATCATTTTCGTGATTGAAGACATTTCAATTAAAAAATTAATTGGATCAATTAATTTGGTGATTGAATCAGAATTTTTTTTTTGACTTTTACGTATAGCCCCCATATAAACCGACCCCCAGATTTGGCTTGCGGAGCCTCTTAGAGAAGCAAATTTCAGCCGATTCGGTTTAAATTTAGCACATTGTGTCTAACAACCATACAAAAATTGGTTCATAATTAAATAAAGCCCCATATAAACCGATCTCAAGATTTGAACTCCGGAGCCTCTTGGAGGAGCAAAATTCATCCGATCCGAACCGCTTTTTGGTATGTGGTGTTAGAATATGGTCTCTAACAACCATGCAAAAATTGGTCCATATAGGTCAATAATTATATATAGCCCCCATATAAAGCGATACCCGCATTTGACTTCCGGAGCCTCTTGGAGGAGCAAAATTCATCCGATTCGTTTGAAATTTGGTACTTGGGATACGTATATAGTCTCTTCTAACCATGCAAAAATTGGTCCGTATCGGTTCATAATTATATACAGCCCCCATATAAAAAATCCCCAGATTTGACCTCCTGAGCCTCTTGGAGGAGCAAGTATATGGTATGCCAAAATTGGTCCATATCGGTCTATAATCATTTATAGCCCCCACATAAACCGATCCTCAGATTTGATATATTGTGCTAGTATATGGCCGCTAACAACCATGCCTAACTAGGTCCATATCGATCTATAGTTATATATAGACCTCAGATAAACCGATCCACAGTCACACAAAAATTGATCCATATCGGTTGATAATTGTATATAGCCCCCATATAAATCGACCCACATATTTCAATTCTGGCTCTCTAATTACCGCGCAAAAGTTCATACCGGTTCGTAATTATTTGTGGACTTCCCTATATATAGCGGTCAAGAACTGAATTATATACGTATTTAATCTGCTTTTTTTGTCTAATATACACCACGTATGGACTAACTTACAATTTAGAAGACGATGTCAAGAAGAATTAAGATACCTTGACATTGGTAAGTATTACCACAACCCAAGTAAGTCGATTGTGGATGACAGTCTTTCGTAGAAGTTTCTATGTGAACAGCAAACATGCAATTTTTTCTCACCACGGTACCAAATTTTCAGTTTCGAACAGGACCTTAGCTTAAATTTGGCTGTAAATTTATATTCAGCTCATTCAAGTCAATTTTTTACAAATATCATTACCCAGCAAAAAAATTTGGAAGTTCTTCTAAAGGAACAACTTTGAAAGCACTTCCAAAAATGTCCTCCCAAAGATGTTATTTATTTTAACTACAAAGGAAGTTCTTTTAATTCAATTTTTTATAACTCGCTTTTTTCATATTTTTAATGGGTAATTTTAACATTTTTTGTTTCAAAAAGATTAAAAACAGAGTAAGAATTAATAAAATGAGACAAATTATTCAAATTTTGTCGATAAAAATATTAAATCAATTCTAGAAAAATTGCATTAAAAATCATAAAAAATTATAAAACTTAGTTATTTGGCAAAATATCACAAAATTTTTTTAATTAACATTCAAAACACTGAATTCAGATCACACTCTAAAAAGTGATTCAAATTTAGAGCAATGACTGTTGAAATTATGGACATCCGTCCTATGACAAGCCCATGTTAAATTCATCGCTTCTGCGCCAAATTTGCACCACTTCCGGATCCATAAAAAAAAAACATTTTCACTACTTTTTTGGCGACGCTTTTTTTACTGGGTAAGTCAGAGTTTCTAAAGGAACCCCAATTTACGTAGTATACCATTGTAACTGATGTATTATTTGGAGATCTATTCATTATTATGATTTTAAGAAAGTATAGCGGTTGCATAAATATGCTTTGTAAAAATATTTCTAAATCTTGATTCGTATTACTATATCAAGTGCTGTCCCCAACTTTAAATGTATATATAAAATTTGGAAGTTGAAAAAAATACTGACCATAAAACAAAGGCAAATATCAAATAAACCTAAATAAAAAAAAAAAACATAAAATGTGAAAACTAAAATTTTTTAGTGAAATTTTAATAAAAATTAAAAAGAATATTGTAAATAAGAAATACAAAACCAAAAAATTAAAAATTATAAAAAAACACAATACAATAAAAAATCAAATTTTCAAACAATAAACATTTTTTACTTATTTGATTTTTCAACTTATAAGGGTAAACATATAAATACGCTTATAGAAAAAAGTCTGCAAAAACGGCAAAATCTCTCTGAAAAAGGGAAAGAAGAAAGACTCTTTGTTCTACTTATTGGGTTTTCCACCTTACGTGGGTAAACGGATAAATACACTCAAAGAGAAGGTAAAAGCAACAGCCGGAATCTGCTATTATATTTTCATGGTCTAGTGAACAACAGTTTGTTTTAGATTTTAAACGGTTGAGGTGAGTATTAAGTACGAGTTTAGCCGCTAAAATCAAAACTAAATCAGTAAAAAAAGTATAAAATTATACATTTTATAAACTTGGATTGATAATGAGTTTCCGGACTCTGCCCCAGGGACATCAACAATAATTGATTGATATGCAAAATTCAAGCGTGGTGAAATGAGCACGGAGGACGGTGAACGCAGTGGACGCCCGAAAGAGGTGGTTACCGACGAAAACATCAAAAAAATCCACAAAATGATTTTGAATGACCGTAAAATGAAGTTGATCGAGATTGCAGAAGCCTTAAAGACATCAAAGGAACGTGTTGGTCATATCATTCATCAATATTTGGATATGCGGAAGCTCTGTGCAAAATGGGTGCCGCGCGAGCTCACATTTGACCAAAACAACAACGTGTTGATGATTCTGAGCGGTGTTTGCAGCTGTTAACTCGTAATACACCCGAGTTTTTCCGTCGATATGTGACAATGGATGAAACATGGCTCCATCACTACACTCCTGAGTCCAATCGACAGTCGGTTGAGTGGACAGCGACCAGTGAACCGTCTCCGAAGCGTGGAAATACTCAAAAGTCCGCTGGCAAAGTAATGGCCTCTGTTTTTTGAGATGCGCATGGAATAATTTTTATCGATTATCTTTAGAAGGGAAAAACCATCAACAGTGACTATTATATGGCGTTATTGGATCGTTTGAAGGTCGAAATCGCGGCAAAACGGCCCCATATGAAGAAGAAAAAAGTGTTGTTCCACCAAGACAATGCACCGTGCCACAAGTCATTCACGCAGAGAAGGAATATGGTCACCTCAAACATGTTTCAAGAGCAAAATGTTATTTTTGTGTGGTGACCATGTAACATGTTTGTCACTAAAATGTTATTTTCTCGTCAAATATAACCTGCTTGCCGAAATCAAATACATGATTTCCGAGAAAATAACATGGTTGCGAAAACCATATTACATGGTCACCACCCAAAAATAACATTTTGCTCTTAAAACATGTTAGAGGTGATCATATTCCTTCTCTGGGTGTTGAGAACGATGGCAAAAATTCATGAATTGGGCTTCGAATTGCTTCCCCACCCACCGTATTCTCCAAATATGGCCCCAACAATTTTTTCTTGTTCTCAGACCTCAAAAGGATGCTCGCAGGGAAAAATTTGGCTGCAATGAAGAGGTTATCGCCGAAACTGAGGCCTATTTTGAGACAAAACACGAAGGAGTACTACCAAAATGGTATCAAAAAATTGGAAGGTCGTTATAATCGTTGTATCGCTCTTGAAGGGATCTATGTTGAATAATAAAAACGTATTTCGGCAAAAAAATGTGTTTTTCTTTGTTACTTATCAGCCAACCTGTTATGTGTATTGGGTCAGGATAGAGCCTTTTTGATTTTAGAGGAAATCGGTTAAGATTTAGATATAGCTCCCATATATATCTTACGCCCGATACGCACATATAAGGCTCAAGAAGCCATAGTTTCACCCCGATTTTCTTAAAATTTTGCACAAAGTTACCCTTAGTATTTGCAAGTGTGCTAAATTTGGTTTAAATCGGTTCAGATTTAGATATTTAGTTAGGTTAGCTTAGGTGGCAGCCCGATGTATTAGGCTCACTTAGACTATTCAGTCCATTGTGATACCACATTGGTGAACTTCTCTCTGGTGGAAATCGGTTCAGATTTAGATATAGCTTTCATATATATCGTTCACCTTATATGCACTTTTTTGGTACCAGAGTTTCAGCTTAATTTTCTTCAAATTGCACACAAAGATGGCTCTATTGAAAAGATCTCTTATTCTGTGAATCCTCGAGTCCTTCTTATCATGATCAAGTCTTTATTATAGCATTTATTTCTATTTAATGAAGCATTTCCCGCAAACAGTCAATGGGACACATCTGCTCTTTGTGTTTCTTCCATTTTTGTCTGGCTCGAGCGAAAATATTACATATTTTCTTAATTATTGATGCCATACAAGCTTACTTTGCATTCCTTGAAAATTTGATATATGACACCAAAGGAATTCAGACCTTTTTGCACTCAAAATGTTACGAGTTCAAAATTTTTTTATTTTTAGAAACTCTGAATTTTTAAAATTTTTTTCATTATAAGCCGGACGCTGCCGGAATTAAACTTAAAACCACATGAGAGTACACAAAATTGTTTTATTTGTCAATTTTTTCCAAAGCAGCTCTGCCCAGGAATAAATTTAAAACGGCAATATTCACATAAAACCATAATGAATATTCGCTTTAAAATACACATACGTTTTATTTTAATTTTCTACAATCTATTGCTTTTGTGGGTTTTTATTCAGAAATTTATGAAAAACACAAATGTTATTTTCCGACGCAAACGGCAGTACATTTGAGAGACACGTCGACGCAAACTTTATGATATTTTGTTGGTGGTCCTCTGGTGCTTCAGTTTTGCTATGACAAGACTACATCTTCTTCTCAATTATCTTTGCTGTTTTAAAGGCCATGAGTTGCCATATGTTTCTAATATTTTGTATTTCGATCTACTTGGATGTCTGAAACAGAATGACGTTATCAGTTTTTCCAATTTAAACTTCCGAAAAACTGACTTTTTGCCACAGAATCCGGTCATTTGCCCCCATAGTACATAGGTTAGGTTAGGTATAGTGGCAGCCCGATATTTCGGGCTCAGTTAGACTATTCAGTCCATTGTGATACCACAGTGGTGAACTTCTCTCTTATCACAGAGTGCTGCCCGATTCCATGTTAAGCGCAATGACAAGGGACCTCCTTTTTATAGCCGAGTCCGAACGGCATTCCATATTGCAATGAAACCACTTAGGGAAGCTTTGAAACACTCAACAATGTCACCAGCATTACTGAGGTGCGATAATCCACAGCTGAAAAACTTTCCATAATTATATATAGCTCCCATATAAATCGATCCCCAGATTTAACCTCAGGAGCCTCTTAGAGGAGTAACTTTCATCCGATCCCCCCTCTAACAGCCATGTAAAAATTGGTTCAAATAGGTTCATAATTATATGTAGCCCCCATATAACCGATCCCCAAATTTGACCTACGGAGCGTTTTGGAGGAGTAAAGGTTGAATTACACACCATGCGTCTATCCGTGCGCTGATGGAAGGGTTGATTTTTTTCTGTTTGCGGCATACTATTCGAGCTTTTGATTTCAAAGAGAAATTTCTACTCTTCAATCATCGGACGCATTGAACGCATGGTATGTAATTCTACCTCAAAATTTCACCCGATTCGGTTGAAATTTGGTACGTTGTGCAATGATATGGCGGCTAACAACAATGCAAAAATTGTTCCATATCGGTCTATTGTTATATATAGGCCCCAGATAAACCGACCCTCAATCACACAAAAATTGGTCCATATCGGTTCATAATTCATAATTTCACTTGTGGCTCCCTACACGGATGAAAAAGACTGTTTTTCATATGTTTGGCTATAAACATTATATGTGTGGAACACACATTTTTAAACACAATATTTTTGAGTGCAAGCATATAATGTTCATAAACTAGCATAACATGTTTGGGACATATATGTTAATATGTTAGAACATATTATGTTTGGGACATAAAATGTTTGTAAATATAATATGCTTGGATGCAAACATATATTAATTTAGAAATAGCCTATAAACATATATGTGTTTAGTAGCTTGGAGCGCTATTTAACAGGGAGCGATATTGAATTAAGTTGGTGGTTGTTACTTGTTATTACAAAATTAACATTTTATTTTTCCTTGGGCAATTGATCAGCTACTTCTTTGATCCTTACAAACTGTGTGGTCCGCTGTTCGAATCCCCGTCCGGCAAAAGTAAAATTAAAATAAAAAAAATCATAAAATTGAATAATTTCTTCTACAATGTTTGTATTACAGAAAAAGGTGCTAAGAACTAAAAAATCTCGTGGAAGTGAGAAAGATGTGGGGGAATATACAATTGGGCAGAAACAAAATTTTGAGCATTCAGGTCGAAAACCTATGTTGTTAGCACCTATATTACCTGTTTATTTTCGTAATTCATTATGATTGTAAATATATAAATAAATAAATAAAATTTTGAGCACAATATTGTTTGGGAGAATTTTTTTAAGCATATAATATTTTTGGGTGCAAAATGCTTCCAAACATATTATATGTTCACATAATAACATATTGTTTTTTGGAAGACAACATTATTGAATTTGAATGCAAAAATACAAAATGTTTGGAAATTGACTACCCAAACATATATTGTTTAGACCAATATGCTTTCAGACATATTATATATTGGAAGAGATCAAACATATAAATGTTTGGGCAATAGCCAAAAATGT
The DNA here is from genome assembly GCF_050003625.1 of Haematobia irritans. Lineage (NCBI taxonomy): Eukaryota > Metazoa > Arthropoda > Insecta > Diptera > Muscidae > Haematobia > Haematobia irritans. The sequence goes on from NC_134400.1 coordinate 164,413,208, forward strand.
ATATGCTTGAAGCAAAATATGTTTGGGAGTATATGTTACAGAAGCGATTTTTTGTGAGCGTGTAATTACCACGCAACAGTTCATATCGGTTCGTAATTATTTATAGACTGCCCTATATGTACCGATTAAGAACTGAATTACACGCAAAAAAATAATTCTTTCCTCCCAAACGAAATTTTAGACAAACAAATTTCGTTTCTCATTTGCTTTTCGCTGTAAGGAAGTGTATTTGGAAGAAAAGTATATACTTTTTGTGATAAACGTTTATCCTTTTCCAGGATGTAAAAACAATTTCATAAAGACTAACTCAAAAAAAAAATTTTCTGGTTAATTGCATTTTCCCCCACATCTTTCTCACATCCACGAGGTTTTTTAGTTCTTAACACCTTTTTCTGTAATACCAACAATGTAGAAGAAAGAAATTATATGATTTTATAAATTTTTAAAATTTTTTTTACCTTTCGCCTGGACGGAGAATCGAACCGCGGACCATGCACTTTGTAAGCCAACACACTAACCACTGAGCTATGTACCTGTTATGGTCATCAATAGCTAATTATCCATATAAGTTATATTTATATAGCATAGCTTGCGGCGCCCACGAACCGAATAAACAAAGTTTATTTAACAGAAACAAACATTTAGTTTGGTACCGTGGAGCACTGGTTGCTACGTCCGACTTGCATGCCAAGGGTCGTGGGTCGATGGTTAATAATGTTTTTGTTCTCTAATCCCAAAATATGTAAAGCAACCCTTGTACCATCGCCAGACAATTTCGGTTAACATATATAAGATTTTCATGAGTTCTACCACACAGCACACGAAATTGTTGTTTATTTCGCGATAACTACAAATGAAGCTCTTGGTAATACAGCAGGTAAGTATTTTCCTCAATGTTTATTGGCAGTCTATCCTCTGTCATCATGGGTGTATTTACTCACCTTCACGAAAAAAAAACAATTTTAGAAGAACAAACAAAAACAAACCACACACCCAACACATTATATTAGTAATCGGATTGTAAAAACTCTTTATTAATTCATTAAAGTTTAATGCGGTTTTACTAATCTACATTCGATTCTCTGTCCATTTTACTAAAATAAGAAAATTAATAAAAATACGATACGATAAATTCAACAAATATAACTGGGCATTTCGTACATTTTAGTTATTTTTAATACAATATTAATTATTATAAATATTATTAATTGAATTAAGGTAAGTAAAAAGCGCTATGCGTGATATTCCATAAAGATTATACTTAACTCTAAAATTTCTACAGATTTTTATTTGTTTACTTATTGTTGCTTAATATATATTATTGTAACCATTTTGTTTTGTTTTATTTTGTATTTTTGTCTTTTTGTTTGTTTATGTATGTGCAGTTATTTAGTATTTCACGTTTTAACCAACCAAGCCTAGATATTTATTAATTCCATTTTATTGCCAAGCAGATTGATTGGGGTTACGAAATTTCTTCAAAGCCTTCTTCATGGGTTTTCTTAAATTAAATGCATCACTAAATTTTTAGAAATGTTCATTTCAAATATGTAAACAAATCTCATTTTTTTCTATTCACATTTGTATTGAACTTGAAAATATAGTCAACTAATGAACAATAAAATAACAGTTAATCGAGTTTATTAATTTTTTTTAATTGAATTAGGTCAATTCAATTAAATTGACATTGGATATTTCTATTATCATTTCCATGGTTCAGACAATTTCAATTAACAATTAATTGAATTGAAAATACAATCAAAAAAGGGGGTGCTAATGCCAACTGAACCTTATTTTACTTCATGAAGCTTAGGTGATTTTAGTTAAATTTTGCCAAATGACAGGAAATGTTTCTTATTTGAATAATTGTTTGCTAATTTTAATGACGTGAACAAAAAATAAGAAAAATGGTTGTATACAAATATAGTCTACGAATTTACTAAAAAATAAAATAGTTAATATTTCCCTAAAATGGGGAGAAATTTAATTAAATTGAATTCATAACTCTCTAAAATGAGTAAATTTTACTAAAATTGAACTTTGTACTGCGCTAAACAACAATTTTAACAATTTTGAAATCCAAGTTTTTTCTTCAATATATGAACATTTCTTAAACAAGGGAAAAGAATTATTATTTGTAATAAATTTTCTTCAATTTGACTAAAAGTATCAACTTATTTGTAACATGTTGCAATTAGACAACTATTTTTGTTAAAATTTTCTAAAAAAAAACCTACATTTTCTTTCATGGTGGCTTCACATTTTTTTTTTTTTGGTGTATATTTTTTGCATCTTCGACAACCATCAATGGCTTGCATTATTAAATTATTTCTATATTATTGACCAGACTTGATTAACTTGTATAATGACATATTTCGCTATAGAGTTACATCCCAATCCTTAATCTGAATCATCGAAAGCTAATGGGCCGGTAGGTACAAAGTTCGATTTTCGCAGGTGAAAACTTAATTTTTACCCAGTATCTTTTCTTTACTATTTTATTTTAAAGAAACTTGATTGAATTGGTGTGTTGGATCATTCTCCCCTAACTTATGATAACATCCGCATAGGAAGAATGTATTTTCATTTCGCACTGTTAGTTTTCACTTGAAAGAAAAACAGTTTACAAACTAAAAAAAAAAAACATTTTGATCTATTACATTGCTAAAAAAAAGTTATTTGGCTGGAAAACTACAAGTGACTATCGTTAGAGTTCTTCAGCATTAAAATGTGAAAAGCACTTGTTTTGCGTACCATTGCTCATTACCGTGATACTGCCAGTGGCGTTAGCAATAAAATTTTGACAACATTTTCTAAAGAAATAAATTTTTAACACAATTTTCCATAGAACTAAATTTTTGACAAAATTTTCTGTGGAAATAAAATTTTGACAATATTTTCTACGGAAATAAAATTTTGACAAAATTTTCTATAGAAATAAAATTTGGACAAAATTTTCTATAGGTATACAATTTTGACAAAATTTTCTACAGAAAAAAATATTTCTATAGAAATAAATATTTAACAAAATTTTCTATAGGAAATTTTTTGAAAAAATATTTTGTATAGAAAGAAAATGTTGACAAAATTTTCTATAGAATAAAATTTTGACAAAATTTTCTATAGAAATAATATTTGGACAACACTTTTATAGAAATAAAATTTCGAAAAAATTGATTGTAGAAATAGAATTTTGACAAAGTTTTTTTTTATATAAATAAAATTTTGACAAAATTTTCTACAGAAATAAAATTTTGACAAAATTTTCTACATAAATAAAATTTTGACAAAATTTTCTACATAAATAAAATTTTGACAAAATTTTCTATAGAAATAAAATGTTGACAATATTTTCTATGGAAATAAAATTTTGACAAAATTTTCTATTGAAATAAAATTTTGACAAAATTTTCTATAGAAATAAAATTTTGACAAAATTTTCTATAGAAATAAAATTTGGACAAAATTTTTATAGAAATAAAATTTTGACAAAATTTTCTATAGAAATAAAATTTTGACAACATTTTCTAAAGAAATAAATTTTTAACACAATTTTCCATAGAACTAAACTTTTGACAAAATTTTCTGTGGAAATAAAATTTTGACAAAATTTTCTATTGAAATAAAATTTTGACAAAATTTTCTATAGAAATAAAATTTTGACAAAATTTTCTATAGAAATAAAATTTTGACAAAATTTTCTATAGGTATACAATTTTGACAAAATTTTCTGCAGAAAAATATATTTCTATAGAAATAAATACAGTCGAAGCTCGGTTTAACGAACGATATATTGTCAGGCTCTTTCGTTATTTAGAAAAATTCGTTAAATCGAACGGGAATATTAAATGTTAACTTTTATTGAAAATCGTAGTTTTTTTACCAAATGAGTAAAAATTCATAATCATTTGAAAAAATTAAAGCACAGAGATACTTAAAAAATAATACTTAAAATAATCCTGATGAACTTGATATATCTAGGTTAGGTTAGATTGAAAAGAGGATCCCAGATTCGCTGTCGTATGGGGGCCTATAATTTGTGTGCTCTTAACTTCTTAGACGAATTGCATAATTTGTTTCCAGTCCCCGGTTTCAAGATGGGCCAGGCATAGGTAGTATTCATAGTAACATCTTCCTAAAACGTCCTACATACACCATTACTCTGCTGCTCCTGCCGGCATAGATGTACTCTCAACGCTAGATTGCCGTTTCGACCAAGCACCAAAAAAGTTTTTCAGGGGTAGTTTATCCCTCTCACTAATGATGTTGACATTCCTGTGTATTTTATAGTTTCTCTTCAGCTATAAGACGGATGTTCCTTGTTATTGAGCTAAATATAGAATCGGGTAGCACTCATTATTAAGAGAAAAATTCACCACTTATCCAACTGGCAATCCTACGAAATATTGCCACTAACGGACCTATCACAGGACTAGTACCAGTGCTCGTGTTTGTCGTAGTTTTTAACTTTTCATATATTTTATTGATTTCTATACTCTCATTATTTTAAAATTTTATTTGATCTAGACATTTACCTATGGGCCAACATAGTCCAAAAGTTTTTCTTTCTGGTGCAATTTGGATGATCAAAATAATTCCGGTACCTAAGGGTTTGTCCCAGACTGGTTCATGAGGACCTGTCTAGTCCTACTAAGTTCTCCCAGGTCATGTAGTTTGGAATGAGTCCAATCCGTGGCCTGCAGTGTAAATTTATCCCCGTCAATGACAAACCCGTGTTGAAGTGACCGGTCCCTTCCATACGTTTCGGCCAGAACTGGAACTGGTATATTCACACCAGGGAGTAGTCCTGCACCGGCTCTGTTGTAGATACATTTCCCGTAGCGAAGCTGCGGGACCAGTTACCCGGCCATTGAATATGTGTTTTCAAACATTTTAATGGAATTTAAATATCTTGGGAATGCCGTACTTTGTGGACATTTCCTAAGGACTTAAGCCATTCTCACAATCGTCAAATATTGCTGATTTTTTTTTGTTGTTTATTATCTTAAGATTAAAAGCCTTTTCGTTAAATCGAATGTAAATTTTGTTCAATTGTTCGTTATTTAGAATACTCAATGTTAAGAATTTTGACATTCGTTAAATTGGATTTTCGCTAAATGGGATATTCGTTAAACAGAGCTTCGACTGTATTTAACAAAATTTTCCATAGAAAATTTTTTGAAAAAATTTATGAAAAAATATTTTGTATAGAAAGAAAATGTTGACAAAATTTTCTATAGAATAAAATTTTGACAAAATTTTCTATAGAAATAATATTTGGATAACACTTTTATAGAAATAAAATTTCGAAAAAATTGTTTGTAGAAATAGAATTTTGACAAAGTTTTTTATAGAAATACAATTTTAAAAAAAATTTCTATAGAAATAAAATTTTGACAAAATTGTCTACAGAAAAATATATTTCTATAGAAATAAATATTTAACAAAATTTTCCATAGAAAATTTTTTGAAAAAATGTATGAAAAAATAATTTGTATAGAAAGAAAATGTTGACAAAATTTTCTATAGAATAAAATTTTGACAAAATTTTCTATAGAAATAATATTTGGATAACACTTTTATAGAAATAAAATTTCGAAAAAATTGTTTGTAGAAATAGAATTTTGACAAAGTTTTTTATAGAAATACAATTTTAAAAAAATTTTCTATAGAAATAAAATTTTGACAAAATTTTCTACAGAAATAAACTTTTGACAAAATTTTCTACATAAATAACATTTTGACAAAATTTTCTATAGAAATAAAATTTTGACAATATTTTCTATGGAAATAAAATTTTGACAAAATTTTCTATTGAAATAAAATGTTGACAAAATTTTCTATAGAAATAAAATTTTGACAAAATTTTCTATAGGTATACAATTTTGACAAAATTTTCTACAGAAAAAAAATATTTCTATAGAAATAAATATTTAACAAAATTTTCTATAGGAATTTTTTTTGAAAAAATTTATGAAAAAATATTTTGTATAGAAAGAAAATGTTGACAAAATTTTCTACAGAATAAAATTTTGACAAAATTTTCTATAGAAATAATATTTGGACAACACTTTTATAGAAATAAAATTTCGAAAAAATTGATTGTAGAAATAGAATTTTGACAAAGTTTTTTTTATAGAAATACAATTTTGACAACATTTTCTATAGAAATAAAATTTTGACAAAATTTTCTACAGAAATAAAATTTTGACAAAATTTTCTACAGAAATAAAATTTTGACAAAATTTTCTATAGAAATACAATTTGGACAAAATTTTCTATACAAATAAAATGTTGACAAAATTTTCTATGGAAATAAAATTTTGACAAAATTTTCTATAGAAATAAAATTTTGACAAAATTTTCTATAGAAATAAAATTTGGACAAAATTTTTATAGAAATAAAATTTTGACAAAATTTTCTATAGAAATAAAATTTTGGCAAAATTTTTATAGAAATAAAATTTGGAAAATTTTTTATAGAAATAAAATATTGATAACATTTTCTATAGAAATAAAACTGTGCAAAATAAAAAAAAATAACAACACCAGCAATAATCCGAAAAGTGAAGGCTTGATTTCATTTAAATCCACGCCGCTGTGGAAGAAAACTTGCTTGCATTTCTGGTTTAAGGTGTTTTCTATGGCAAATTTTATTATAACTTGAAGGGGAATGATCCAAGTAAACATTCAAAACAGTGTATTTTCTTTAAAATGAAAGTAACAGACAATTACTACACCCAAAGATAAAATACTTACCTTCGGAACGAAATTATAGACAAACAAAATTCCACTTTAATCAAACGATTGTCTCTAATTTTTATTTGTTTTTAAGGACAATTTATTTTTATTTGTTTTTAAGGACAATTTATTAACTTTAAAAGAAAACTTTGTTTGTCTAAAATTTTGTTCCTCAGAAAAGAAACCTCTTCTTTCAGTGTAATTTCGCGTGGTAATGCGAACTTAATATCGGCCTTTATCGGGTACTACTGTTGACTTCAATTGAAACAAGCAAATAAAAATTTGTAAATCATTTAAGTCTAACAGAAAAAAACTTATAAGGACTACATTAATTCAAATAATTTCCAAAGATAACCTATGACTAGAAAATGAAGCCGAACCATTTTTGTCGGCGGCGATGTATTGATGGCTGAGTGGAAGCAAATATTTATACTCGGCATCGGTCAATTGTATCAAACCGGGTCGTATAAACAATCTCAAAATAAAATTTACATTTTATTCATATCTGTTGTGCATAATTTTTTAAAATTATTATAGAATTGAAGTATTAGAAACATTAACATTTTTTGGAAGGATGTGGGAAGTCTTTGAGGCTTGTTCAGCTTTTAAGGAATGTGTATTGATTGACTGGCAACCACGTTTTGATATGAAATGAGCCGACTTAATGGGCGAAGCCGTCGACTGGCCAAAAAACGGCGGAGCAACTCGGCGGCTTCATTCTCTGTCTATGGCACAATTAAAAATTTAAAAGTGTGAATAACTCTAATATGATTTTACAATACAGCGAAATAGATAGAGTCATAAAGTAGTATATATTTAGTTAATTTTTGTTATTGACTATGTGTTTGTGTGTTCTGTAATAAGCGCGTATATAACTCTGCTCATGACGCGGAGAATATTTAAGTCTTCATTTTTATTTGTGATGCGAGGGAATATCTAATAGATGATTTGGCTTTGGTTTTCTTAGTGAATGCATTCAAGGCGCTGGTGGTTTTCCCAATAACATCACAGGGTTTTCTTCGGGTACATCCATTTCACTCGATCTGGCTATATTAAAGTATGATGTTGCGCTATAATTGAATAATTCGAAATCGTATCTGAAAAAAAAACATTTCAATTAATGAGCAAATTGGAATCAATATTTAATACAGTCAAAATGGGAATAGAAATTCGTATACATAATCACAAATATATTCAAAATATAAATGATCGTAGGACTAAAATTCAACTGGATCGGATGAAATTTACTCCTCCAAGTAGCTCCAAATTTTGGAGAAAATTCTATCAAAACACTACCAAACAAAAAAAATCTGCTATAAAAAATTTTTTTAAAATTCAATTTCTATAGAAAATTTTATCACTATCTTATTTCTATAGAAAATATTGTCAACATTTTATTTCTATACAAAATGATTTATTTCTATAGATTTTTTCTCAAAATTTTATTTCTATAGAAAATTTTGTTAAAATTTTATTTCTATAGAAAATTTTGTCAAAATTTTTTATTTCTATAGAAAATTTTCTCAAAAATTTAGTTCTATCGAAAATGTTCTCAAAAATTTATTTTTATAGAAAATGTTCTGAAAATTTTATTTCTATAGAACATTTTTTCAAAATTTTATTTCTATAGAAGATTTTGTTAAAATTTCATTTCTATAGAAAATCTTATTACTATAGAAAATTTTTTCTCCAAACTTTATTTCTATAGAAAATTTATTTTATTTCTATAGAAATTTTTCTCAAGATTTTATTGCTATTAAAAATTTGTGAAATGCCTCTTAGTTGGAAAGGAATAGTTTTCAAAATCTACTAAAGCATCGAGAATTCTACCAATCTACCAAACAGTAAAAAATCTACCATTTGTGGTAGAATTGTATCAACTGTGGCAACGGTGTTCGCAAGTCAAATCTGAGGGTCGGTTTATGTGGGGGCATTACCTAAAAGGGGAAACGGACGGACATCGCTAAATCAACTCATACTTGCGCCATGACCCAGAATATATACTTTATGGGTTTTTAATAAATTGTTATGTATTTTTCGTTTTGTTTTTACAAAAAATCAAACAATTTACTTTCGACTTTGTGGTCTCCTTGGATTAAAGACGATTCTTGATGTCATGGAAATTCATAATAAGTTCACATTTTCTTAAAAAAAATCGAAAAGCCAATTTCCGTATAGCCAATTTAAATAATCATAAAGATATGATTACACGATTTTGAAAATTATCGAAATTGGTGTATCCAATGTCGATTAGTTGCTTTTTAAGATCATAACAAGTCAATTATTTGATTTTGATTATTGTCGAAAATCAAATATTTGATTTTGAATATGGCAAAAAGTCGACGTGTGGAAATTTCGTTAAAAAAATCAATTAGATGTTTTTAAAAAATCATAAAGATTTGATTAGTCGATTTTAAAAATGAGCGAATATTGAGTATCCGATGTCGCTTTTGAAGATCATAACAAGTCAATTATTTGATTTTGACAAATATCGAGAATCAATTATGGGAATTTGAAGGCAAAAAGTCGACGTCGGGACATTTCCCTATGGATTAAAATCGATTTGTTGGTTTTAAAAAAATAATAAATATTTGATTAGTCGATTTTGAAAATGATTGAAAATAGAGAATCCGATGTCGATTAGATGCGTTTTAAATCAATTATTCGATTTTGACAATTATAGGAAGTTTGATTTTGAAGACGGCAAAATACCGACGACGGAAAATTTTCTTTAAAAACGTCGGAATGTCAATTTCCGACTATCATGTAGAATCATGTAGATTTTGAAGAATGCAAAAAATTGTTGCATACTTTTCGTTTTATACCAAAAGTCAAAATATTTACTTTCACTGAAAAAACAGTGAACTCACCAGGGAGAAAACTTTTGGTTAATTTTAGAGAATTTTGAATATTTTTAGAAAATTTTAACTAAACAGTATTAAAAACGCTGGCATCACGCCGATATCACAAAAATAAGTAAATATTTTTCGACAAATTCAAGAAAATTTATTAGACATAATTAATTTTTTTCAAATGTTAAAGAAAATTTTGTAGTTTGAAGGGTAAAATTGGAGTTCAAAATTGCAAGAATGTCTTTAGTGACATACGAAGTTCAAGATGGACGCATTTGTAGTAAAAGTTACAAATTTAAAGAAAACATGAACTATTTTGTGAGAAATACGAATTTAGTAAATCGTTATGCTTAATTTGTGTATAATTTGTTCCCGTTTTTAAGTTAATTTAACTAATGTATGCAAAAAATTATTAGAGTAAAGGAAACTTTCTCCAAACATAATAAATCCATGAACTAAAATAAAGTTAAATTGGCTTTAGTGAAATAGAGAGTTCACTTTTTTTATTGTTTGACTTGGTATCGCATTGGATTATGGCCGATAGTTGCTTTTCTTGCTGTGATGGAAATTCTATGGTTCGATTTGAAAAATCAAAGACAATCGATTATACAGTATTCAAAATTAAAATTAATTACCGTACACTCAAAAAACAGTGACCCCGCCAGCAAGAAAAATTTGGTTAATTTAAGAAAATTTTAACTAAACTGTATTTCCCAAAAATAAGTATGCTTCATTTGTATATATTTTATACCCTCCACCATAGAATGGGGGGTATATTAACTTTGTCATTCCGTTTTTAAGACATCGAAATATTGCTCTAAGACCCCATAAAGTATATATATTCTGGGTCGTGGTGAAATTCTGAGTCGATCTAAGCATGTCCGTCCGTCTGTTGAAATCACGCTAACTTCCGAACGAAACAAGCTATTGACTTGAAACTTGGCATAAGTAGTTGTTATTGATGTAGGTCGGATGGTATTGCAAATAGGCCATATCGGACCACTTTTACGTATAGCTCCCATATAAACCGACCCCTAGATTTGGCTTGCGGATCCTCTTGAAGGAGCAAAATTCATCCAATCCGGTTGAAATTTTGTACGTAGTGTTAATATATGGTTTCTAACAACCATGCAAAAATTGGTCCATATCGGTCCATATTTATATATAGCCTCCATATAAATCGATCCCCAGATTTGACCTCCGGAACCTTTTGGAGTTGGAGGAGCCAAATTCATCCGATTCGGTTGAAATTTGGTACATTGCGCTAGTATATGGCAGCTAACAGCCATGCAAAAAAATAACTATAGACCATATCAGTCTATAGTTATATATAGCCGATCGCCAATCACACAAAAATTGGTCCATATCGCCAAAAATAATCTACCAAAATTTTATTTCTATAGAAAATTTTCTCAAAATTTTATTTCTATAGAAAATTTTGTCATCATTTTATTTCTATAGAAAATTTTGTCAAAATTTTATTTCTATAGAAAACTTTGTCAAAATTTTATTTCTATAGAAAATTTTGTCAAAATTTTATTTTTATAGACAATTTTGTCAAAATTCTATTTCTATAGACAATTTGGTCAAAATTTTATATCTATAGAAAATTTTGTCATCATTTTATTTCTATAGAAAATTTTGTCAACATTTTATATCTATAGAAAATTTTGTCAACACTTTATTTTTATAGATAATTTTGTCAAAATTCTATTTCTATAGACAATTTTGTCCAAATTTTATTTCTATAGAAAATTTTGTCATCATTTTATTTCTATAGAAAATTGTGTTAACATTTTATTTCTATAGAAAATTTTGTCAAAATTGTATTACTATAGAAAATTTTGTCAAAATTTTATTTCTATAGAAAATTTTGTCAACATTTTAGGTCTATAGAAAATTTTGTCAAAATTTTATTTCTATAGAAAATTTTGTCAAAATTTTATTTTTATAGACAATTTTGTCAAAATTCTATTTCTATAGACAATTTTGTCAAAACTTTATTTCTATAGAAAATTTTGTTCCTTAATTTTGTTTTGTTATTGTTGGTTTTTTTCTTTAATCATTGTTGTTGTTTTTTTTTGTTTTGATTTCAGCTTAAAACCATGCATTGGCTAAACTACAAGTGTAGCTTAACCAACAGAGGAAAATAATGTTTGTCAAATTTATTTGGGCAAAGCCCTATTGGACTGCAAGATGGTTGGATGGACGGACGTTTCGGAATTACCACATTCCTCATCAGCATCCTCTACTTGCAGCAAAACTATCAACCAATTATCAGAATAAATTCAGGCAGTTCACTAAACCCAAAAGTAAACCACACTTGAACCCTTTTTCCTTTTTTCGGAAGATTCAAGTGTGGTTTACTTTTGGGTTTAGTGAACTGCCTGAATTTATTCTGATAATTGGTTCATTGTTTTGCTGCAAGTAGAGGATGCTGAGGAGGAATGTGGTAATTATGAAACGTGCGTCCATCCAACCATCTTACAGTCTATAGGGCTTTGCCCAAATAAATTTGACAAACATTCTTTTCCTCTGTTGGTTATGCTACACTTTTAGTTTAGTCAATGCGTCGTTTTAAGCTGAAATCAAAAAAAAAACAACAACAACAATAATTTTGTTAATAAATATAGAAAATTTTGCCAAAATTTTATTACTAGAGAAAATTTTGTCAGCATTTTTTTCTAAAGAAAATTTTGTGAAAATTTTACTTCTATAGAAAATTTTGTCAAAGTTTTATTTCTATAGAAAATGTTGTCTAAATTTTATTTCAATAGAAACTTTTGTCATCATTTTACTTCTATAGCAAATTTTGTCAAAATTTTATTTCTATAGAAAATTTTGTCAACAATTTATTTCTATAGAAATTTTTGTCAAAACTTTATTACTATAGAAAATGTTGTCAACATTTTATTACTATAGAAAATTTTGTCAACATTTTATTTCTATAGAAAATTTTGTCAAAATTTTATTTCTATAGAAAATGTTGTCAAAATTGTATATCTATAGAAAATTTTGTGAACATTTTATTTCTATAGAAAATTTTGTCAAAATTTTATTTTTATAGACAATTTTGTTAAAATTTTATTTCTATAGACAATTTTGTCAAAATTTTATTTCTATTGAAAATTTTGTCAAAATTTTATTACTATTGAAAATTTTGTCAAAATGTTATTGCTATAGAAAATTTTGTTAAAATTTTATTTCTGTAGAAAATTTTGTCAAAATTTTATTTCTATAGAAAATTTTGTCAAAGTTTTATTTTTATAGAAAATGTTGTCAAAATGTTATTACTATAGAAAATTTTGTCAACATTTTATTTCTATAGAAAATTTTGTCGAAATTTTATTTCTATAGAAAATTTTGTCAGCATTTTTTTCTTATAGAAAATTTTGTCAAAATTTTACTTCTATAGAAAATTTTGTCAACATTTTGTTTCTATAGAAAATTGTATACGTATTTTATCGGCATTCTTTTTTGTTTAATATATACCCCATATGGACTAACTTACAATTTAGAAGACGGTGTTAAGAAGTTTTAAGATACCTTGCCATCGGCAAGTGTTACCGCAACCCAGGTAATTCGATTGTGGATGACAGTCTTTAGTAGAAGTTTCTACGCAATCCATGGTGGAGGGTACATAAGATTCGGCCTGGCCGAACTTACGGCAGTATATACTTGTTTTTTTCTTTTTTCTGTTTTTCAGTTAATTTAACTAACATACCTAAAACATTATTTCAAAGTCAAGGAAACATACTCATAACATAATAATTTCATGAACTAAAATAGAGTTAAATTGGCTTTAGTGACATATAGGGTTCACTTTTCTTTGAGTGTAGGTATATCGGAATTTTTATAAAATAAAATGCCCTGTACCACGACAATCTATTACACAATTTTGAAAATTGCAGACTATTTTTTATATTTTTGTTAATAAAAAGTCAATCAAGCGAAACGTCAACATTCATCTTTTGGGTCCCTTCTTCGAAGATTCAGTAGAATATAACATGCCCTACATCACAGATATATACTATATTCTTAAAAAAAATATATAATTACCTATAATAATCGTACAGTCCATCCAATTCGGATCTTGTTAACTTTGAGTAGAATTGCTGAAGCAGATCCAGGGTATTTTTACCTTTGCCCGGATTTTGCCATTCCGGTGCTATGATTTGTTTTAGTCCAGTCTTTTCAATCAGATACAACTGATCCTCTTCTAGGGTTTCAAATTTCAATATAACATCGAAATGTATTAGGCATGGTGTACAGAATCTGGTATATGAAACAAAATGCATATCCAAATAATTATCATGTTTTATTTGATCTAAAAGCCATCGGACGAATTCCTGAAATGTGGGATATTTGGGTGGTTTCAATTGTTGACTCTGAAAATATATTTAGACAGTATGGTGTTGTTTATTTTTTTTTAATCAAATAATATTATATTAAAAAAACGCTTATACTGTCATCTCTCCATTCTTCCCTTGCAATTTACCTTTTTACGATAAGTGCGCACAATTTTACGACCAAACTTATCGTGCAATGAATGTGGAATGGCATACACAAATTTATCGCGATAAGCGCTCAATAGCCTCTCGAATGGATGGCGTGCTATTAAAAAAGTCACTGAATTGTTTTGAGCCTCATGCAGCTGCAGACAAAGAGAATAAAAAAAGAAACAAGAAGATACAAAAGGATAATAAAATGAGAACGATGAATTAACGAGATAAGAGTTGTCATATGGTATAGACTATGGTTTTTACATAACTAAATGTACAACGTATTTAAATACGTATTTAATACAAAAGCCGATTCTGAGCAAAGGAATATTATATTTTACTGAAATAAATAAATAAAATATATTATGTTTTCCCTTTATGGCGTTTTGTTTGAAATCCTCTTTCATAAATAAAATACGTATATTCGGGCGAATGTTGGGATGGACCGAATCTCATGTACCTCCACTATGGATTGCGTACAAAATTCTACTACTTAAAACCAAAAATACTTGCCTGGTTCCAAAGATTTCGTCTTCAGACTAATGATTTTGTTATTGATTCCTGGCCAAAGAAGCGAAGAATTGAGTCAAGGATACATTTAAGACACAATTCTCTTTTAAGATACTAGAGAAACACATTTGAATTTAGTCCTTTTACTTAATGTGCTATGAAAGTACTTTAAAACGTGTTAACGAAAACTTAAACTTCCAAATTCAGACTTTAAGTAAAAATTATATTATTTTTCAAATAAAAACGCCTTTAAAACATAGTGTTGAAAGACATATCTTATTTTTGAATGCGGTTTAGCTTTATAGCCAAGATACAAAAAGCCAACAAATTAAAAAGACATTTTATTCATTTTGAATAATTTTTCAGGCGTAATCAAAATATGCTGTCCTTAGTCCATCAAAATTTACTTCTAAAACTACCCATTTTTAATTCGAATGAGTTAATTATAATAACAAAACGCCTTCATTGAAAAGTTTATAGACTTTTGGACATGGAAAAAAAACTTTATATCAGATAAATGCGTCTTCTATGCTAAGCAAAACTCGAATATGTGTTTTAGGGACAAGAAATATTTGGCTCACGAATATTGAATTACTTGTATTGTAACTCCGCTTAAGATTGTTTTCCAAATTGAAGAAAATGTGGAGCTTACACATATTATTTTTCAATCACAAAATGTATCCAAATATTTTTCTTAACATTTTCCGATTATAATTCAATTTTTTTTAGATATAGAGTAAAAATTTAAAAAACTAATGAAACGAACATTTCTGATTAAATAAATTATTTCCGAACACAATTTTCAATTATATTTTTATTTGGAAATATTTTTTTATTTAATTAAAATGGGATAATTAATATTTTAATTGGAAATATAAAAAATCAACCGTTTACTTAGTTGACTTTATTTTTGTATTTAGATTAAACAGTTAATTGTATGTTATCTGTAAACTTTTTAGTTGATTACGTCTTCTCCAATCAACATTTTAATTGGAAATATTTTAGTGACATTTTTTTTTGTGTATATATAATTATTGTATAAAGTGATACGGACTAATTTTTGCATGGTAGTTGGAAGACATCGTACACCAAATTTCAATCGGATCTGATGAATTGTCCTCCTCCAGGAGGCTCCAGAATTTGGGTGTCAATTTGTATGATATTGGGAGATATACTGATCGAATGGACTGTGTTCCTCCAGGAGGCTCTGCAAGCACGGTTGCCACAGTTGGTAGAATTCTACCAAAAATGGTAGATTTACAGTTTGGTAGATTGGTAGCATTTTTTACGTTTTGGTAGATTTTGCAAAATATTCCTCTCCAACTAAGTGTTACTTCAATTTTATATACACGCTGAGAAGGAATATGATTACCTCAACCACTTTTATTTTTGCATCATGAGCATGGAACATTTTTCTCGCAAAAATGTTGTTTTCTCGGCAAACAGATACATGGTTGCCGAAATCAGGTACTTGATTTTCGAGAAAATAACATGGTTGCGAGAAAAATGTTCCATGCTCACCGTCCAAAAAAATATTTTGCTCTTGAAACTTGTTTGAGGTGATCATTAGATAGGGTCACGGCCTAAAGAAAAAAAAAAAGTTGATGCGGTCACCCCCCAGTTTTGTAGCATATTCAAAGACAATTTCAGAACACCAAAACTTTTTTTTCGTGCACCCTACGACCCCCCGAAATACAATTTGTGCTGTGTCGTCATTTGAAGTCCGATCGAAAAGAAACGCATATCGTTGTTCGTGGTTGATCAGGGACAATATTTCGTGCATTGGTCATTTTTGACTCCGACGTCAAATTTGATTTTTAATTTTTTTATTTCGCTTCGTATACCCCTATGATGCCCATTTCTTATAACCATTATAAAGATCTTAACAAAATATGAAACTTTTGCTTTTGAAGTATTTACTTATATTCATAAACAAAAAAGTTACAGAGATTTTAAAAAGTCAATAGGTCACCCTATACACCACCAAAAAGTTTTTGCTGTGTTGTCATGATGTCCGATCGAAACCACATGCACATCGTTATTCACATCTACGAAATTAATTTATAAGGCATTTAGAACACAAAACCTGTTTATCTGTAAATTTCTAACGGTACCTTTGTATACATACTCGTTGTTTGCACTACGGCATTTTCTGCGTTGGGTAACCGCATCAACTTTTTTTCGTGACCCTATCTAGTGATCATATTCCTTCTCTGGGTGTAGAAATAATTTTTTTACAAAATTTTCTATAGAAATAAAATTTTAATAAAATTTTTTATAGAAACAAAATTTTGACAACATTTTCTATATTTGTTGTTTTGATTTCATATATACAAATATGATTGAAGAACAAACCAACAATAAAAAAAACAAAATTTTCTTTTGAAATAAAATTTTGACAAAAATTTCTATAGAAATAAAATGTTGACAAAATTTTCTTTGGAAACTAAATTTTTACAAAATTTTGTATAGAAGTAAAATTTTGACGAAATTTTCTAAAGAAATAAATTGTTGACAAACTTATTTTTTTATAAATTCTACATTATTACAAATTTTAATTTAAGTTTTCGGCCATACTATCAAAGTCCATTGTGAGTAAGTTTTCCCTTCTAGTAGAAGTAGTAATTTTCCCCTGTTAGTGCAAGCTAAAATCGCTAATAATATCATAATATTTAATAAAATAAAATAATAAAACATTTCATTCGAAGAAAGAACATTTTTTTCACTAACCACACAAATTTGATCAAAAACTTCAAAATAAGATTTTTTTAAATTTGGTAGATTTTTGGTAGATTATTTTTGGCACGAGTGGCAACCTTGTCTGCAAGTCATATCTGGAGATCGTTTTATATGGGGCTATATATTAGAGGTGTGCGCGTGACTGAAATTTATCTCACACTCACGCACATTCACGAAGCAAAATATTTATTCTCGCACGATACGTATGGTAGCCAATCCCATTCACGCACATTCACGAAATGAAAACCAGTACTCACGCACGATTCACGACAATTCACGTGATTCACGACAAATTCACGAGACTCACGATATTTTCCAAACGGAAATCAACTAAGGTAACAAAATTCAAAAATAGAATACAGTTCGAGAGTTAAATTAATTTCAGTTAACATACGAGCGTGACAGCGTTGCCAGAATTGTTTCACAAAAAACCGCTAGATTTGTCCAAAAAACTAGCCAAAAAAAGCTAAAAAATTTAAAAAAATAGCTAGAAAAAAGCTAAAATTTTTTGTATCAAAAGTCACATGTTTGATTGAAATTTAACAAGCTTAAAGGCTTTATTTCACTTAAAATGCATATTATTTTAATTGTATTCATTTTAATTCAATTTCTGTGAGACTAAGAAAATTTAAGTCATATTAGCTCTGTTTGCGTACTCGATACATTTTGATTACTATCACAAATTTTTACTGGAAGTCCTTCGTTTATATTTCCTAGTAAAAACATTTTTCCCAGTAAACTTGCAATTGCCAGCTGGTTAATCATCAACAAGTCCAATGTGCGATATATTGCATAATGTCACATAGAACTGCATTAGAAAATATCAATATATTTCGTTTTAACTGAATTAATGATAAATTCGTGAACGAGAACACTTCTCCTAATTTTACCCAAGAGAATAAAACCCATTCTAACTGTCTTGCAAGTTTATATTGAATAAATTTTATTCAAAAATTTCCCATACAAACCTATTGTTGTCCAATTTTCGTAAATGTAAATCCATTCCATTAATATATAGCAGATTTGTTTTGATCCTATCACTATGAATTTTTTATTGCATTTTTTTGATGTTAAAAAATAATACCACATTCAAAACTTTATTTCCTTAATTATTTCTATATTCGGTTCCAAAGATTTTGTACACTAATGATTTTGGTATTGATTCCGAGTCAAATTTGAATTTAAATATTCGTTTTTTTTCAGCTTTTTCTTCATGAGCTATCACAGTGCTTTAAAAACGTGCTAACGACAACTTAAATTTCCAAATTCAGACTCGACTTTAAGTAGAAATTATTCTATGTATACGTTTTTAAAATAAAATGTTGAAAAACCTCTTCTATTTTTGAACGCTATTTTGGTTTGTGGTCAAGATACAAAAACTCCACAAATTTAAAGACTATTTCATTAATTTTAAGAATTTTTTAGAATTGACCCTAGCCTTCTTTCATGAAAAGATACCCATTTTTAAGTTGAATCACTTAACTATAAGGACAAAAAGAATTTATCGGCTATTGGACAAGGAAAACAGTTTATATAAGAGAAATTCACAAATGCTATTATAACCAAAATTCGCGTTCGTATTTTAAGGAAATGAAATCTTTGGCCTCACAACAATATTTTTTCAATGTACAAAGCAATTCACATCTACTATTTTAATTTAGTTATATCATAATAAACGAGTCAAATGCTAATATTCCTAATAATTTACTGACAGTTTATATAAGGAATTGAAATATGTGGAAAACCTTATTCTGACAGCAAGGCTTAGATAAAAACGAAGTTTTATCCATATTTCAATAGGAACATGTCGAAAATAAAAAAAGCCAAAAATAGCTAAAAGGGGCATGAAAAAAAGCCAGAAAAAAAGCTAAAAGCTAAATGCATTTTTTCCCCGCTAAACGTCTTCAAAAAAAGCCAAATCTAGCGGGAAAAAAGCTAAATTGGCAACGCTGGAGCGTGAATTAAATCTTGATTATTTTCGTGAGCGTGATTTTGCAGAAATTTTATTCACGCACATTCACGAACCGATTTTATTTTTCACGCACGCTCACGCACGGCATATTTATTTTAGTTCCATTCACGCACATTCACGAGAGTTGCTTTAGATTTTGTTCACGACTCACGTGATTCACGCGTGTCACGAAAATTTCGTGTCACGCGCGAACTTCTACTATATATCCAGTGAAACCTCTCGAATGTCTGCTTATTGAACATCTACCAAAAATCGACAATTGTCGGTGGACGTATGCTATATTAACACATTAAAATTAACCTCTCATAACTGGACACCTTCTAAATGTAGAGAAAATTTAGACGACCACGGGTGTTCACTTCTCAGAAGTATCATAGTAATTATGCATCGATATGGACTAATTTTTCTAAAGTTGAAGACATATACATACAAACATCACATAGCAAATCTCAGCCGAATCGCAGGCAATTCACTCGTGCAGGCTCCAAAAATCTTCTTTGTAAATAGGGGTATAGTTTCAAGCAAAACCCTAACCTCTCTCTCCGAGATGCCGCAAATAAGCTGGGTGTATCGTCTACAACCGTGCATCGAGCCAAAAAACGAGCCGGACTATCGACTTACAAGAAGGTAGTGACTCCAAATCGCGATGATAAACAAAATACGACGGCCAAAGCGCGATCCCGGAGGCTGTACAAGACGATGCTGACGAAGTTTGACTGCGTGGTAATGGACGACGAAACCTACGTCAAAGCCGACTACAAGCAGCTTCCGGGACAGGACTTTTATACGACAAAAGGAAGGGGAAAGGTAGCAGATATTTTCAAGCACATAAAACTGTCAAAGTTCGCAAAGAAATATCTGGTCTGGCATGCCATCTGTACGAGTGTTTGAATAAACGTCTGCTGCCTTTCCTGAAGAAACACGGTTGTTCCGTACTGTTTTGGCCGGATTTGGCATCTTGCCATTACGGTAAAAAGGCCATGGAGTGGTACGCCGCCAACAACGTGCAGGTGGTTCCCAAGGACAAGAACCCTCCCAACACGCTAGAGCTCCGCCCAATTGAGAAATACTGGGCTATTGTCAAGCGGAACCTAAAGAAGACCAAAAAACTGGTAAGGACGAGCAGCAGTTCAAGGCAAACTGGCTTTCTGCGGCGAAGAAGGTGGACAAGGCGGCTGTACAAAATCTGATGGCAGGTGTCAAGCGTGAGGCCCGGTAATTCGGATTTGGAAAAGCGAAAGCCTAACTGAATATTTTTCCTGAATTTTATACTAATTGAACTTGAAAAAGAAATTTAATTTGATTTTTTAAATAAACGATTTCACCGATTTACACGCGTTTTCCCTTGACCAAATGTTGACCGTATCACCCTTTATACCTAAAATTTTTTCGATATGGCCCATTTGCATTACCATCCAATCTATCATCAATAAAAACTACTTGTGCAAGGCAGACAGATGGACATGGCTACAAAAAAATGGTTTTCCGATATAATCACGAAATTAATAGTACCAAAGAATTGATAAATATTCATCAAATTATGCTAGATTTAAAAATTGATTGATTTCTTCGGCAATTTCAATTAATTTTTTAATTGATTCAAGTAAAAATTTAATTGATTTTGGTAGCAAATCTCAATGAATTTTTTAAATAAATAATTTATTTATAATTATTTTACCTTTAAAGGAAATATATTTCTTGTAATTTTATATACATACAGTTAATATTCTTACGAATTTTTCGATTATTTATGGTTGGATATCTAGACTGAATTTGGATTGGATATCTAGACTAATTAAGTTGCATAATCTTTCATGTTAGGTCCACGGTGGCTCCCGTATACACATTTGTTCAGTGTATACTTAATAAACCATATTAAATCCTAAAAGTATCTACCCTTCTTTGTATGTGTAATTACCTTTAGCATAAAATATTTACCTCATCTAATGTTACTCGAGGATAACGCTCACGCGCCAAATGTAAAAATATTTCTTTGGTTTTACGCAGGAAATCTGGCGAATAACCTGCCAATACATTAAAATTATACATCCACGATGATGATGCAGCTTTGAAAACATTACACCTGAAATGAGATTTTGCCATTTGTAAATATTTAATATTCATTCACCTGGGGAAATCATGCTGGGTTTTTTTTCGTATATTTACCATATTATATGATGTTTCTTATTGACTAGAAATTCCCATGGATTAGGTTTGTGCCATGAATCATTGCCTGTAAATAAAATTAAAATATAAAATATTAAATCGATGTACAATTTGTATTCATACACTGCAAAAACAAAATTATAACATATATAATAAACAAAATTAAATGTGATAAGATATTTTAGAAGATTACTAGCGTAACCCGACCCGCTTCGCTGCGCCTCCCGAATCATATTTTCGTTAACTTAGTTAACTATATCCTTCGATCTGAAAACAAATTGAACTCTTTTAAAGAGTAGGGTCAGGGGAAGTCTGGCACAAAAACTGAAGTACTGATTAATCACTCCATGGTTTCCACACACGTGTCCCGTACATATCAAAAAACAAGTATATACGGCCGTAAGTTCGGCCAGGCCGAATTTTAAATACCCTCCACCATGAATCAAATATTAGGGTTTCCTTTGAAATTTCAGGAGGACTTGAGTATTTGAGGACACTTCCAGAAGATACATTTTAAGATTTCACCTATGAGGACTATATCAGATTCTGGATTTATAAGAACCATTTTTGTTTGAGTTTTAGAGGAATCATTAACATCTCTTGTAAGTGTGCAAGAAAATTATAAAATAACGTCTTGATTTGAAATCTTAAATCTGTAGATTTTCACCCAGAAGTAAAATCTGGAAATTTTACATTGAGTTTCAAGCAATTGAAGTCGGTCTATATGGAGGCATTAATAAAAGGACCGATAAAAACTTAATCCGATACACGTTTTTGTGAGCCTAAAATACCAGAATATTTACAATTTCAGGCAAATCGGATAAAAACTACGGTTTCTAGAAACCCAAGGAGTTAAATCGGGAGATCGTTCTTATGAGGGCTATACTAAAATATGGACCGATACTCACCGTTTTCGGCACACCTCTTTATGGCCCGAAAATACCTCTAGATTTCCAATTTCAGGAAAATTGGATAAAAACTTCGGATTCTAGAAGCCCAAGAAGTAAAATCGGGATATCGGTTTATATGGGGACTATACCAAAACATGGACCGATACTCACCATTTGTGGCATACCTCTTTATGGTCCTAACATAACTATAAATTTCCAATTTCAGGCAAATTGTGTATAAACTACGGATTCTATAAACCCAAGATTTAAAATCGGGAAATCAGTCTATATGGGGGCTCTACCAAAATATGGACCGATACTCACCATTTTCGGCACACCTCTTTATGGTACTAAAATACCTCTAGATTTCCAATTTCAGACAAATTGGATAAAAACTACGATTTCTATAAGCTCAAGATCCCAAATCGGGAGGTCGTTTTATATGGGGACCATACCAAAACGTGGACCGATATGGATTTTGGCACACGTATTTGTGGTCCTACAATACCTCTAGATTTCCAATTTCAGGTAAATTGAATAAAAACTCCGGTTTCTATAAGCCCAAGAAGTAAAATCGGGAGATCGGTCTATATGGGGGCTATACCAAAATATGGACCGATACTCACAATTTTTGGCACACGTATTTGTGGTCCTACAATACATCTAGATTTCCAATTTCAGGTAAATTGAATAAACACTCTGGTTTCTATAAGCCCAAGAAGTAAAATCGGGAGATCGGTCTATATGGGGGCTATACCAAAATATGGACCGATACTCACAATTTTTGGCACACGTATTTGTGGTCCTACAATACCTCTAGATTTCCCATTTCAGGTAAATTGAATAAAAATTGCGGTTTCTATAAGCCCAAGAAGTAAAATCGGGGGATCGGTCTATACGGGGGCTATACCAAAACATGGACCGATACTCACCATTTTTGGCACACCTCTTTATGGTCATAAAATACCTCTAGATTTAAAATTTCAGACAAATTGGATAAAACCTACGATTTCTATAAGCCCAGACCCCAAATCGGGAGGTCGGTTTATATGGGGACTATATCAAAACGTGGACCGATATAGCCCATCTTCGAACTTGACATGACAGACAGACAGACGGACAGACGGACATCGTTATATCGTCTTAGAATTTCTCCCTGATCAAGAATATATATACTTTATATAGTCGGAAATCGATATTTCGATGTGTTACAAACGGAATGACAAACTTATTATACCCCCGTCACCATTCTATGGTGGTGGGTATAAAAAACAAGTATATACGGCCGTAAGTTCGGCCAGGCCGAAGCTTATGTACCCTCCATCATGGATTGCGTAGAAACTTCTTCTAAACTCTGCCATCCACAATCGAATTACTTAAGTTGCGGTAACGCTTGCCGATGGCAAGGTATCTTAAAACCTCCTAACACCATCTTCTAAATTGTATGTAAGTCCATACGTGGTATATATTAAATCAAAAAAGATCGATCCAATACGTATATAATTCAGTTTGACAAAGTAGACATAAAATATTGACAAAATTTTCTACAGAAATAAAATTTTAACAAAATTTTCTATAGAAATAAAATTTTCACAAAATTTTCTATAGAAATAAAAATTTTGACAAAATTTTCTATAGAAAGAAAATTTTGACAAAAATTTCTACAGAAATAAAATTTTAACAAAATTTTCTATAGAAATAAACTTTTGACAAAATTTTCTATAGAAATAAAATCTTGGTAGATTATTTTTGGCTCGAGTGGCAACCATGATTATGAACCGAATAAAATTTGAACAAAATTTTCTATAGAAATAAAATTTTGACAAAATTTTCTATAGAAATAAAATTTTGACAATGATGAAAATTTTATTATGAACCGAATAAAATTTTAACAAAATTTTCCCTAGAAATAAAATTTTGGTAGATTATTTTTGGCTCTAGTGGCAACCATGATTATGAACCGATGTGGACCAATTTTTGTGTGATTGGACCAATTTTGGTATGGTTGTTAGCGACCATAATGTTAGCGACCACTAACACCACGTTCCTAATTTGAACCAGATCGGATGAATTTTGCTCCTCCAAGAGGCTCCGGAGGTCAAATCTGGAGAACGTTTTATATGAGGGCTATATAAATTTATGGACCAATTCTGCCACGGTTGTTAAAGATCATATACTAACACCATGTTCCAAATTACAACCGGATTGGATGAAATTTGCTTCTCTTTGAGGCTCCGCAACCCAAATCTGGGGATCGGTTTATATGGGCGCTATATATAATTATGGACCGATGTGGACCAATTTTTGCATGGTTGTTAGAGACCATATACCAACATCATGTACCAAATTTCAGCCGGATCGGATGAAATTTTCTTCTCTTTGAGGCTCGGCAAGGCAAATCTGGGGATCGGTTTATATGGGGGCTATATATAATTATGGACCGATGTGAACCAATTTTTGCACGGTTGTTAAAGACCATATACCAACACCATGTACCAAATTTCAGCCGGATCGGATGAAATTTGCTTCTCTTTTAGGCTCCGCAAGCCAAATCTGGGGATCGGTTTATATGGGGGCTATATATAATTATGGACCGATGTGGACCAATTTTTGCATGGTTGTTAGAGACCATATACCAACACCATATACCAAATTTCAGCCGGATCGGATGAAATATGCTTCTGTTAGAGGCTCCACAAGCCAAATCTGAGGGTCCCTTTATATGGGGGCTATACGTAAAAGTGGACCGATATGGCCCATTTTCAATACCGTCCGACCTACATCGACAACAACTACTTGTGCCAAGTTTCAAGTCGATAGCTTGTTTTGTTCGGAAGTTAGCGTGATTTCAACAGACGGACGGACGGACGGACGGACATGCTTAGATCGACTCAGAATTTCACCACGACCCAGAATATATATACTTTATGGGGTCTTAGAGCAATATTTCGATGTGTTACAAACGGAATGACAAAGTTAATATACCCCCATCCTATGATGGAGGGTATAAAAAATCGGACTACGTGCTGTTTCGTTTATATACAGATATAGGGCGGTTATGCAGATGTACAACGGACCGGCTTAACAAACGTCGGGTAGGGGGTGTTCCCTTTCAACAATTTTTTTGTTTTTTAATTGTTCTGTATTCAAATCGTTGGACAATCTTCTACATTTCTTGTGAATTTCAAGCGTGGTTTGTCGGAAAAAGTAAAAGGACTTAAAAATTGACCATATTAACATTTGTTAAAGTGTTGGACATGGAGAACATACCGGAAAGTGAAGATTTTGCTCTATTTTTGTAAAGGGACGTCACTTTCTCTGCAAATTCCAAGAAAATCTGTATCCTTCAAGTTTCATAGTGTGGGGCAAGGAGAAGGTTCCCGTCCAAATACCCAAAAATAAAGTGCACCATATTGATTTCATAACCTTCCCCTACGGCCTTTGTAAATTTGAAGTAAACTTGAGAATTGTAGTTTTTTCAGTTTTAGAGAAGGTCTACCTCCCCGTCCCAATATCGAAAAATGATATAACGTATATTGTGTAGACGTCCCAGAAAATCTCAAGCAATTTATAAGACCAATTTTTAAACAGCAGGGCAAGGGGATGCTCCTCTTCCCTTCCGAATATCACGAAATCAGATATCCATTATAATAATATAACCAACTCAACATACTCTGTAAATTTGAAGTTTCAAGTGGAAAGTTTAATTGTTTCACGGTATGTACTTGAGGAGAAATGAGGTCTCCCTGTGTCCTTTTTTCCCCCGAGCAAATATTAAAAAATCATATACCTCATATAAATTTCACAATCTCCCCCAAGTTCTCCGGAAAATTTCAGTAAGTCGACAAATTTTAGTTTTTTCACTGTACTTTAAAAAAGTCGGACAAAGGTAAAGCTCCCCTCCTCGACCAAATATCGAAAGTAAAATAGCTGTTCTTTGCCTAGACGCCCCTTTCAACCTTCCCTGAAAATTTCAATGAAATCGGATAATTTTGTTCCAATTTTCAAAAAGTCGGGCAAGGGGGAGGTCCCCCTCCACGTCCAAATATTAAAAAAATCAGGTATCCCATAATAAATTCATAACCTCACGACGTGTTCTCTGTAAACCTCAAGTAAATCAGAGAATTTTTGTTTTTTACTATACTTTAAACCAAAATTGTATAAAGGGGTGGTCCACCTCCGCGACCAGATATCAAAAAATAAAGTAGCTGGTCTTTGTCTAGACGTCACTCCTAGACTTCCTTGGAAATTTCACCCAAATCGGAGAACTTTAGCCCAATTTTGAAAAAGGCGGGCAAGGGGGATGTCCCCCTCCCCCACCAGATATAAAAAAATGACGTACCCTATTTTCAACCGCATGATTACCCTATGGGCGAGATAAATTTTAAATCGAAAAATTGTATAGCGAATTTTCGCTTTAAATAAAATCTTTTACATTTCAAATGAAACCTTTTTCAAATCAAAGAAACCCATTTACAATTTAAATGAAACCATTGAGTACATATGTATATTCAGTTTCGAATCCGATTACCGCAATTTGCCAAAAACGACTCATTGTTTGGAAAATATTATGGAAACTTCGTTCCTTGAAAACGAAAACTCTTTTTTTTTTGTAGGATCTTGTTTCAGATTGTTCGACCGGGGTTTATCCATAGGGTTTGATAACTTTAGTGAATGGTAATTGGTACAGTGCCACACATAAGTATTGGCACAGCACCCTAAAGGTTGATACGATCAAAATTTGGTCAATATAAACTTGACGTATTTCTTTCAATTTTGCATTTAAAAAACCTGAACACCCCTCATTTTGAAGGTGTGTGTGTAGAATGTTGCTCCTATTTTGATTTTGGAATTCACTCTTCAGTTGTCAAAATGCCGTCCATGCAAGAAGAGCAGCGTATCAAAATTTTGCTCGCGCATCGCGAAAATCCGAACTACTCGCACGCAAAGCTGGCAAAATCGCTAAAAGTTGCCAAATCAACCGTTACAAATGCAATTAAAGTGTTTGGGGAACGTTTGTCGACAGCCAGGAAGTCTGGATCGGGGGGAAATCGAAAACCGGAAGCCGCTGAGACGACAAAGAGAGTTGCCGGTAGTTTCAAGCGAAACCCTAACCTCTCTCTCCAAGATGCCGCAAATAAGCTGGGTGTATCGTCTACAACAGTGCATCGAGCCAAAAAACGAGCCGGACTATCGACTTACAAGATGGTAGTGACTCCAAATCGCGATGATAAACAAAATACGATGGCCAAAGCGCGATCCCGGAGGCTGTATACGACGATGCTGACGAAGTTTGACTGCGTGGTACAGGAGTTTTATACGGCAAAAGGAAGGGGAAAGGTAGCAGATATTTTCAAGCACATAAAACTGTCAAAGTTCGCAAAGAAATGTCTGGTTTGGCAAGCCATCTGTACCTGTGGCTTGAAAAGCAGCATTTTCATAGCTTCCGGGACTGTCAACCAAGAAATTTACGTGAAAGAGTGTTTGAATAAACTCTGCTGCCTTTCCTGAAGAAACACGGTTGTTCCGTACTGTTTTGGCCGGATTTGGCATCTTGCCATTACGGTAAAAAGGCCATGGAGTGGTACGCCGCCAACAACGTGCAGGTGGTTCCCAAGGACAAGAACCCTCCCAAAAAGAAACTTAATTTGATTTTTTAAATAAACGATTTCACCGATTTACACGCGTTTTCCCTTGACCAAATTTTGACCGTATCACCCTTTAAACCACATAGTGGCTAGGGTATTTGCAAAAAAATGTGCCTACCAGAAATATTGATTTTAAGCACCATAAAATATATACCGATCGACTCAACCACCTCCGGAGTCAGTTTAGCCCTTGGTGTCCGTCTGCCGGTCCATCTATTTGTTGTTCGCAGTATTCAGGTGACAGATTTTTTCTAAATAAAAAATGATCTAGATTCTTAATATTTTAATTTTGAAACAGTTTCATATCACTTTTAATATGTGGGTTTTAAACAAAATTGTTTGGTGTGCCAATACTTATGTGCGCCACTGTATATACACATTTTTTCTGCGTGTACATGCAAAGAATATTTTTTTTGCGGTGATATTTATTTATTGGATCTTAATCATACATCAGTATGAAAGCTCAATGTTGTTATACAAAAAAATATTTTAAATAAACAAATGTACAATTTAGGTAATCATAAATGTGCCTTTACACTGAAAAGAATGATTTCTTTTCTCAGGAACGAAGTTTGCTTTTGACAGTACAAAACTTTATTTACAAGCCAATAAAAAGATCAGAGTCAAGTTTTTTAAACACTTGCTCTTAAAGAAAATTATTTGCTCTTAAAGAAAATATTTTATAACAAATTTAACATAGCGAAAAGTGGTAGACGAAGCAATCGCGGTTGCCACAGTTGCTAGAATTCTGCCACAAATGGTAGATTTTTTACTGTTTGGTAGATTTTGCTAACTATTCCTCTCCAACTAACAGGTACTTCAATTTTCTATAGAAATACAATTTTGACAAAATTTTCTATAGAAATAAAATTTTGACAAAAATTTCTATAAAAATAAAATTTTGACAAAACTTTCTATAAAAATAAAATTTTCACAAAATGTTGTAAAGAAATAAAATTTTGATAAAATTTTCTAAAGAAATACAATGTTGACAAAATTTTCTAAAGAAATACAATGTTGACAAAATTTTCTATAGAAATAAAAGTTTGACAAAATTTTCTATAAATTTAGTAACTTTCCCTTGATGGTGCAAGCTAAAATCATTATAACATTTAAAACTCGACACATTTACAATTCGTGGAATATTTATACACTCAAAAAATTGTCACATTTCTTTCGAAGAAAACATTTTTTCACACTAACCACAAAAAATTTGATCAAAAAACTTAAAAATAAAATTTGTTTAATTTTGGTAGGTTTTTCTTCAAATTTTGATAGATTAATTTTGGCACGAGTGAGAACCGACAAACCGGTAAAAATTTTCTCTTTTCTTGTTTTTCTGTGTCAACTGTCATACAAAGAAAGAATTATGTTGATATATTTATCCGTTCAAAAGTTGCAGAATTATTTCCAAAAAACGATTTGGAACCACTGTGCGGCTGTTGAATTGGTGGACATCCGTCCTATGACAAGCTTATGTTAAATTCATCGCTTCTGGGCCAATTTTGCACCACTTCCAAATCCAAAAAAAAAAAAAAACATTTCCACTACTTTTTTGGCGACACATTTTTTGCTGGGAAACAGAATGTAGTCATGGTGATTTGTGAAGCAGACGGGCAGAGGGAGATTCACGTAGCTTTTCGACATTGCAATCCATCGACAACGATAAAGGTTGATATGATGCCTTCGGCAACCATTAATATGCCAATCCCAAGCAAACGTAACTTGTCTAACTGAAATATCCTGAATTACTGACATATTTTTTCACCATATCTGGTTTCCTACTCTACTTCACCCTTGCAATGGGAAATGAAATAAACATTTTCGTTGTGTACGAACTTGTTAGATGCCAAAGGATGTAAGAATAATTCACTTTCATACCCTTGGCTGTAAACTAAGTTTTGACGATATAATTGGTATCGAAAGAGGATGCTGATAACCAACAATCATATTGAGATATAGTACTAAAGTAATGGAATGAATGAATATTCAATATCGTTATTCGATTTCGATTTCGAGAATATCATGAATTAATATCATGAATTGAATATAACCTATTTACATATATTTACTAGGTAATGGTTACAGAATGCCACTCTGGTGTCATTGATGATTGTTCATTGAAACGCGAAATTAATTGATCCAATTATTATACCCTCCATCCCTATATAAACCGACCCCCAGATTTGATTTCTGGAGCGGTTGAAATTGTTTAAGTTATGTTAGTATATGCTTTTTAAGAACCATGCAACAATTGGTCCTTATCGGTCCATAATTAAAGGGTGATACGGTCAAAATTTGGTCAATATAAACTTGACGTATTTCTTTCAATTTTGCATTTAAAAAACCTGAACACTCCTCATTTTGAAGGTGTGTGTGTATAGAATGTTGCTCCTATTTTGATTTTGGAATTCACTCTTCAGTTGTCAAAATGCCGTCCAAGCACGAAGAGCAGCGTATCAAAATTTTGCTCGCGCATCGCGAAAATCCGAGCTACTCGCACGCAAAGCTGGCAGAATCGCTAAAAGTTGCCAAATCAACCGTTACAAATGTAATTAAAGTGTTTGGGGAACGTTTGTCGACAGCCAGGAAGTCTGGATAGGGGGGAAATCGAAAACCGGAAGCCGCTGAGACGACAAAGAGAGTTGCCGGTAGTTTCAAGCGAAACCCTAACCTCTCTCTCCGAGATGCCGCAAATAAGCTGGGTGTGCATCGAGCCAAAAAACGAGCCAGACTATTGACTTACAAGAAGGTAGTGACCCCAAATCGCGATGATAAACAAAATACGACGGCCAACGCGCGATCCCGGATGCTGTACACGACGATGCTGACGAAGTTTGACTGCGTGGTAATGGACGACGAAACCTACGTCAAGGCCGACTACAAGCAGCTTCCGGGACAGGAGTTTTATACGGCAAAAGGAAGGGGAAAGGTAGCAGATATTTTCAAGCACATACAACTGTCAAAGTTCGCAAAGAAATATCTGGTTTGGCAAGCCATCTGTACCTGTGGCTTGAAAAGCAGCATTTTCATAGCTTCCGGGACTGTCAACCAAGAAATTTACGAAAGAGTGTTTGAATAAACGTCTGCTGCGTCTCCTGAAGAAACACGGTTGTTCCGTACTGTTTTGGCCGGATTTGGCATCTTGCCATTACGGTAAAAAGGCCATGGAGTGGTACGCCGCCAACAACGTGCAGGTGGTTCCCAAGGACAAGAACCCTCCCAACACGCCAGAGCTCCGTCCAATTGAGAAATACTGGGCTATTGTCAAGCGGAACCTAAAGAAGACCAAAAGAAAACTGCTAAGGACGAGCAGCAGTTCAAGGCAAACTGGCTTTCTGCGGCGAAGAAGGTGGACAAAGTGGCTGTACAAAATCGGATGGCAGGTGTCAAGCGTGAGGCTCGGCAACTCGGATTTGGAAAAGCAAAAGCCTAACTGGAAATTTTGCCTGAATTTTATACTAATTGAACTTGAAAAAGAAATTTAATTTGATTTTTTAAATAAACGATTTCACCGATTTACACGCGTTTCCCTTGACCAAATTTTGACCGTATCACCCTTTAAGCATGTCCGTCCGTCTGTTGAAATCACGCTAACTTCCGAACGAAACAAGCTATCGACTTGAAACTTGGCACAAGTAGTTGTTATTGATGTAGGTCGGATGGTATTGAAAATGGGCCATATCGGTCCACTTTAACGTATAGCCCCCATATAAACGGACCCCCAGATTTGGCTTGCGGAGCCTATAAGAGTAGCATATTTCATCCGATCCGGCTGAAATTTGGTACATGGTGTAAATATATGATCTCTAACAACCATGCAAAAATTGGTCCATAATTATATATAGCCCCCATATAAACCGATCCCCAGATTTAACCTACGGAGCCTCTTAGAGGAGCAAAATTCATCCGATCCGGTTGAAATTTGGTACGTGGTGTATGTATATAGTCTCTAACAACATGCAAAAATTGGTCCATATCGGTTCATAATTATATATAGCCCCCATATAAATCGATCCCCAGATTTGGTTTGCGGATCCTCTAAGAGAAGCAAATTTCATCCGATCCGGCTGAAATTTGGTACATGGTATTAGTATATGGTCTCTAACAACCATGCAAATTGGTCCATATCGGTCCATAACTATATATAGCCTCCATATAAACCGAGCAAAATTCATCCGATCCGGTTGAAATTTGGTATGTGGTGTTAGAATATGGTCTCTAACAACCATGCTAGAATTGGTCCATATCGGTCCATAATTATATATAGCCCCCATATAAATCGATCCCCAGATTTGTCCTCCGGTGCCTCTTGGAGGAGCAAAATTCATCCGATCCGGTTGAAATTTGGAACGTGGTGTTGGAATGTGGTCTCTAACAAACACGCAAGAATTGGTCCATATCGGTCCATAATTAGATAAAGCCCCCATATAAATCGATTCCCAGATTTGACCTCCGGAACCTCTTGGAGGAGCAAAAATCATCCGATCCGGTTGAAATTTGCAACGTGGTGCTAGTATATGGCCGCTAATAACCATGCCAAAATTGGTCCATATCGGTCTATAGTTATATATAGCCGATCCCCAATCACACAAAAATTGGTCCATATCTGTTCATAATCATGGTTGCCACTCGAGCCAAAAATAATCTACCAAAATTTTATTTTTATAAAAAATTTTGTCAAAATGTTCTATAGAAAATTTTGTTAAAATTGCAATAGAAACTTCTTTCCAAATTTTACTTCTATAGAAAATGTTGTCAAAATTTGATTTCTATAGAAACTTTAAACTTTATTATATACGTATTTAATCGGCTTTTCTTAGTTTAATATATACGACGTATGGACTATGTAGTATATAAAGGGTGATTCTTTTGAGGTTAGGATTTTCATGCATTAGTATTTGACAGATCACGTGGGATTTCAGACATGGTGTCAAAGAGAAAGATGCTCAGTATGCTTTGACATTTCATCATGAATAGACTTACTAACGAGCCACAACGTCGAATTTTCAGTGAATGGGCCCTAGAAAAGTTGGCAGAAAATCCGCTTTTTTATCGACAAATTTTGTTCAGCGATGAGGCTCATTTCTGGTTGAATGGCTACGTAAATAAGCAAAATTGCCGCATTTGGAGTGAAGAGCAACCAGAAGCCGTTCAAGAACTGCCCATGCATCCCGAAAAATGCACTGTTTGGTGTGGTTTGTACGCTGGTGGAATCATTGGACCGTATTTTTTCAAAGATGCTGTTGGACGCAACGTTACGGTGAATGGCGATCGCTATCGTTCGATGCTAACAAACTTTTTGTTGCCAAAAATGGAAGAACTGAACTTGGTTGACATGTGGTTTCAACAAGATGGCGCTACATGCCACACAGCTCGCGATTCTATGGCCATTTTGAGGGAAAACTTCGGAGAACAATTCATCTCAAGAAATGGACCGGTAAGTTGGCCACCAAGATCATGCGATTTGACGCCTTTAGACTATTTTTTGTGGGGCTACGTCAAGTCTAAAGTCTACAGAAATAAGCCAGCAACTATTCCAGCTTTGGAAGACAACATTTCCGAAGAAATTCGGGCTATTCCGGCCGAAATGCTCGAAAAAGTTGCCCAAAATTGGACTTTCCGAATGGACCACCTAAGACGCAGCCGCGGTCAACATTTAAATGAAATTATCTTCAAAAAGTAAATGTCATGGACCAATCTAACGTTTCAAATAAAGAACCGATGAGATTTTGCAAATTTTATGCGTTTTTTTTTAAAAAAAGTTATCAAGCTCTTAACAAATCACCCTTTATTACGGTATTAGGAAGTTTTACGATACCTTGCCATCGGCAAGTGTTACCGCAACCCAAGTAATTCGATTGTAGATGACAGTCTTCAGTAGAAGTTTCTACGCAATCCATGGTGTAGGGTACATAAGCTTCGGCCTGGCCTAACTAACGGCCGTATATACTTGTTTAAATTAATTTAATTTAATAAAAAAGTGTAAGCAAAAAATGCGTTTTAATTAAAATTCCATTATTTTAAAGAAATTTGTTCTTAATATTTCGTAAATTGGGCATTCTTAATCTGAAGATTCAATATTTCTGTTCATTTAGGGATAATTTCCTCACATCAAAAATGTGTTTCTTTATGGAAATTTTGCCTTAGTCCAAATACATACGAATTTAACGGAGGGACGCAAATTTCCAAATGGTGTGTTCTAAATTTAATAAAAACATTTTTGAAGCAAAGATTATAAACTTTATTTTAAATAAAATGCCATTATTTTAAAAACATTTGTCCTTAATATTTTGTCAATTGTGTATCCTAAAATTTAGGATATATTAACAAAGCTATTCAGGTACAAATAAATATCAGTTTAAAAATCCAATTTATAATTTATTAAGTTCAAAACAAAAACCACGATAGAAAAGTCTCAAAACGAATCTTAGCTTATATTTTAAGGTTTGTTGTCCTTAATCGAAAGATTCAATATAACAGTTAATTTAAGGATTCAATTTTTGAATCAAAAACCCTTTTCTTTACTATAACGAAAATTTGCCTTATTTCAACGATTTTAAAGGAGGGACGCAAATTTCAAAGATTTGTTTTCAAAATGTAAAGAAAGCAATTCAAATACTATGACCATTCTTAAAAACAATCCTTTGTTTTAAAGAAATTTCTCCTTAGTATTGCGTATTCTAAAATGTAGGTTGCATAATATCTCATATTAGGTCAATATTTTTTTCAGTGTACTTACCAATTACATCCAGACCCATTTCTGAACATTTCTCTGCTAGAAATTTTCGCCTTCTCTCCATGCGCCTTTCGACTTTGAGCATATCGCTTTCGGATAACGATTGTATTGCTTCATCCGGTATGAGAGGTAAATGCGTTTCATTGATGTACTAAGAATTCACGCCAACAACGAGCACCACACCAATCACAAAGATTGAAAAGTAGAGATAAAGAAGATAGAGAAAATGAAAATTTAATTACATTTCAATTCTAGTAGCATAGCAATTAAATCGTTGCGGGTGGGATATGGAGGTCTGAATAGATATTGGAAAATGATCAATTTCAGGGTATTAGTATCATGCGTGACTTGTATCAGGAGGATTGAATGAATGAATGGAACATTGAATCGATGAAATAATTGAATTATAACTTCCACAATTGCAAACAAATGAGTTAATGGCACGATAACAATTAATATCAACAATTAAAAGGCATGCAAAGACATCGAATGATTCTAAAATGGAAATGTAGTGACTTAATCAATACCCCTTCCCGTCCCCATAGGAAGCCAACTAAAATTAATAGATATTTAGAGTATAATATTGTTATATTGGGAAAATCCATTAACTGATTGGTGCGATCATATTCGAAGAGCAAATTAACATCACATAACATTTTGACTGCCGTCCTATTTATCTAGGTTAGGTATAGTGGGTAGCCCGCTATTTCCGACTCACTTAGACTATTCAATGCGATATTAGAATGGTGTGCTTCTCTCTTATCACTGAGTGATGACCGGTTTAAAGTTTAGCTCAATGACAAAGGACCTTCCAACCTTTCGCTCCCAGACCATGGACATTCCAACGGCACTTAGCATCATCGCACTCAACAAGCGTCAACCAATGGAATGACTTAACCCTTATACTACGTTGGGGTCATTTGATGACCCATGTCGTATTTGTCATCACCGCATTTCTTATTGTTCGAATATAATTGAAAATTTCTATCACCATGAATTGGTGACATATATCACCAATTCATGAATTGGTGCATGAATTGGTGACATATGCTGAATTCATGCTGAGTAGTAAAAACTTTTAATTATAATCCAACAGTAAAAAATTCGGTGATGAAAAATATGACCTAATACCCAGTAGTATAAGGGTTAAAGGAGGAGGAGATTCCTTGCTTCATTTCTACTGCCCAATTGTCATAAAAATCGCTGGACTCCAAACGGCCATAATTCGTGCCAAAGGTAGCCAATTCGAGCAAATCTAAATTGTTTCTAATAGTTAATGTTATTTCCGACATTTTTTCTTTTAACCAATAAAATAAAAATTGAAAAATGTAGCGTTTTATAAGACATAATAAGAACCAATTTCCCGATGTAACTTATTCAGGTCCATGTTTATCCGAACTACTTCAAGT
Organism: Haematobia irritans; assembly: GCF_050003625.1. Taxonomy (NCBI): domain Eukaryota; kingdom Metazoa; phylum Arthropoda; class Insecta; order Diptera; family Muscidae; genus Haematobia; species Haematobia irritans. The sequence continues at coordinate 164,449,376 of NC_134400.1, forward strand.
TCGTTAAATAGTTTCAATTTAAGTGGACCGATATGTACTTAACCTCATAGCCTAATGTCATTCGTATAGGACATTTTTTTAAACTATTAGTTTAGGTTAGGTGGCTGTCCGTTGCATCAGGCTCACTTAGACTATTCTGTCCATTGTGATACAACAGTGGTGAACTTCTCTCTTATCACTGATTGCTGCCCGATTCCATGTTAAGCTCAATGACAAGGGACCTCCTTTTTATAGCCGAGTCCGAACGGCGTTCCATATTGCAGTGAAACTACTACTACTACTTAGCCACCGTGGTGCAATGGTTAGCATGCCCGCCTTGCATACACAAGGGCGTGGGTTCGATTCCTATTTCGACCGAACACCAAAAAGTTTTTCAGCGGTGGATTATCCCACCTCAGTAATGGTGGTATATATAAATAAAATCGACAGTGAAATGCAGAAAACATACTTATTTCGCTTAAAATTGTAAGAGGTATATTGGTGAACAATTTTTGACTTTCCAAATGGAATAAAGTGATTGTTTTTCAGATATTTTACAGACACGCTGCCTCCATCGAAAATAAAAACACTGGCTGATAGACGCTGCAACATGTAACTTGTCACTTTTAAATCAACATCATTCTATTATTAATGAAAAAATTATGTTAAATAGGTTGTGATAGTGGTATAAATGTTATATTTATAAGAATTTATAAATGTTTAATCAAATTAATAAACATCTAAACAATCATGTTTTACTTGACCACAATGATTCTTTTACAACTATCTTAATTGCACTTTTTCTGATTGTTTGAAGGGGCTCTTATTGGCGTCGTTCTAAATTTATTAAAAAGGCACCTAATAATTGCACTCATGCGATATTTTTTTGTAGTAACTTGGAACAACTTCTCAATAGTGACGGCGCTTTTCCGACGAGTTTTGGATGTCGTATACGATTGTTTTCGACGTGGTGGGGATTCTCAGAAGCGCCGTCAAATTCAGAAAATGTTGGCAGGGTACACTCAAAGAAAAAATACTTTCCTCCGGAAGGAAATTTCCAAATTCGAGATGAATTTATGGCAAACGTTGCAACGATTTTTTCTAATCTTTTTTATTTGTTTTTAACAAAAATGTTTTTGAGTCAAAAGAAACCTTTATTTTTCAGTGTAGGGACTATTGACGCAACTGAGAAGACAGCTACGAACCTGGAAAATTCCGATCACACGTATACTGGAAGATTTATCTATTCTTAGGAACGACATTTTAGGCAAACATAGTTTAATTTTGAAGCTAAAATACTTTCTTAAAATCAAATATTATATATTAGAGAGAAGCCAATAGCTTTAGTTGTAGTTGTATTTTATAACAAAGCGCAATTTCGTTTGTCTAAAATTTTGTTCCGGTACAAAGCTACACAGAAAATAGCACAAAATTCCATGCCCACATCTTGAAGTCTGTCTCAACGTATTTGAAATTACAAACGTTTACAAAAGCCGGAAAATTCCAAAATTTGAGAGGAGAATTAATGGAAACGTGTACGTCCCCAGTAATATGGTGTGTATCAGTCCATGTCTTGGTACAGTCACCCATTTTGACTTGTTGGGCCTCTAAACACCGACATCGATTTGCCTGAAATTGGAAATATGTAGGCATTGTCCCCATATGGACCGATCTCCCGATTTTACTTCTTGGGCTTCTAGATACCATAGATGGTATCCGATGAAACTAGAAATCTAGAGGATTTTTTAGGTCCACAAGGACCTGTTTAGAATTTATTTGACGTTATTAATTCTTTTCAATTGTATGAGTAAATTTCGTAGTTTGATAGAAGAAATTGGTGTACAAAATTGCAAGATTATCTTTAGTGACAAATGAAGTTCTAGAAGGGCGCATTTGTATAATTTAAAGAAATAATGAACTATTTTGTGAGGAGTACGTAAAGAATTTTTGAGGATACGTACACTCAAAAAAATTACTTGGATCCAAAGATTTAAGGGTTTTGGTATCTATTCCGAGACAAAGATGCGGCTTCTTTAAAATAAAGACTTTTTTTGCGACCTATCTGGCTTAAAATCTAGGACCAATAAAATTAAAATTAGGAAATCTAGAGGATTTTTTAGGACCACAAAGACCTGTTTAAAATTTGGTTTATATCGATCCATGTTTTAGTATTAGACCGATCTCCATATTTTTTTTCTTGATCATCTAGATACCATAACTTTTAACCGATTTGCAAGAAATTGGAAATGTAGAATGATTTTGGATCCAAAAATAGGTGCGCCAAATATGGTGTGTATCCGTCCATGTTTTGGTATAGCCCCCATATAGATCGATCTGCCTAGTTTTCGTCTTGGTAAAGGCATGTTTGGTCCACCAATTAGTCAGTCGAATTCAGATTTTGTCATAAGAAATACTCGTATTCAATTCTATTCAATTCCTGATATATTTTGTTTTCTCTTGTTGTTAATTTTTATAGTATCGATAAAACAGCTGATTATACCCAAAAATGTTACTAATTATTCGGTTAAGTACTAACGATTATTTCACTATTATATTTACAGACACACACAAACTAATTCTTCATCCGAAACGAATTTTACGACCAAGGTACCCTTAGCCACGTTTGTCCCTAACGAATTTTGTTTAACCTGAAGGAAACAACATTAACAGCAAAAGCAAACTTCGTTGATCTAAAACTTTGTTTTATGTGTACGGAACTTTGTTTAACCCGAATGAAACAGCTTCAACAACAAACGAAAACTTCGTTTTGCGTGCACTGACATAAACTGTTATTTGCTCTTAAAGGAAATACCATATAACAAAAGAAGTTTTTGTTTATATAACAATTCGGTTAGTGGAAAAAATGTTATTGTTTGCGCAAACGAACAGGAACCTCCTTTGATACATTGTGCAATACGATTTCTTAAAATATAATTTGTCAACTTTAGTACTGAATGATAAACTAAAAAATAAATAATATTACGTTTTAGTACGAAGGTGGGGGTGTTTAAGTGAATTAGTGGAAATGTTTTAGATATTGGCATAGTTACTTTATCATATTTGGAAAATCTTTTTTTCGAGTTCCCTGTGGCTGCTATTGTAAGATCCTTATTTTTACCAAGTAACATGACGGGATAGCGAAAAGACTGATCGGTAAAATGGTCCTTGACTTTTGAGGCCTAAAAATTTGAAAAGTAATTTTTGTTTAGTTCGAAAATGCCAAAGAATTTTTCATTAAAAAAAAAGAAACGAGCTAAATAGTAGCTAAGGGAAATATTTGTATGTAAATAAAAGAATGTTTGGCTAGAAACCAATAGTTTTTCGATAAAAGCAGCCATTACTACAAGAGCTTTAGTGGAATGAGGGTGAGGTGTATATGTAGCCAAAAACAAAAAAAAGATAAAATGTAAATGAGCATTTTTACAGTGCTAACTTTGCTATAGGATATAACAAATCGGTTCATTCAGCGTGGGATCTGTGAAAATTTTTTGTAAGTTACAAGTTATGTGAATCAGAATTTTACATGTGTTTTCCATTTGCACCAGAATTAATTTTACTAATTATTATACCCACCACCATAGAATGGTGATGGGGGTATAATAAGTTTGTCATTCCGTTTGTAACGCATCGAAATATCGATTTCCAAGAAATTCTAAGACGATATAACCATGTCCGTCTGTCTGTTGTAATCACGCCACAGATTGCAATAATGGCGCTATCGTCCTGCAATTTGGCACAGATTCGTCTTTTGTCTCCAAGCAGGTCAAGTTCGAAGATGGGCTATATCGGTCCAGGTTTTGATATAGTCCCCATATAGACCGAACTCCCGATTTTACTTCTTAGGCTTCTAAAATTCGTAGTTTTTATTAAATTTGCCTGAAATTAGAAATCTAGAGGTATTTAAGGAAACAAGTGTGCCGAAAATGGTGACTATCGGTCCATGTTTTGGTATAGCCCTCATATAGACCGATCTCCTGATTTTACATCTTGAGCTTGTAGAATCCGTAGTATTTATCCAATTTACCTGAAATTTGAAATCTAGAGGTTTTTTGGGACTATAAATAGGTGTATAGCCCCCTTAAAAACCGGCCCTCCGATTTGGGGTCTAGATTCTAGAACCGCCATATCGACCGATATAGAAGGCGCACTGATCATGAAAATTACTGGAAACTATATGTAAAATTTACAGATTATACTTCTCGTAATCATTTAAATAATGGGGGGTAAAAATGTACAGATTTTAGATCAAGGCGTTATTTAATCATTTGCTTGCACACTTACACGAGATGATTATGATTCGTCTAAAAATCAAACAAAAATAGTTCTTATAAATCCAGAATCTGATCTAGTCTTCATAGGTAAAATTTTTAAATTTATCTTCGGGAAGCGTACTGGTTGAACTGATCTGCTTGGGAAAATATTTGTCATAAATCCTCCTGACATTCTATATATAATCAAGTAACCCCCTACGACGAAGAATTTTCAAAGGAAACTATTATATTTGATCCATGGTGGTGGATATTTAAGATTTGGCCCGGCCAAACGTACTGCTGTATATACTTGTTTTTTTGTTATACTCGCCACAATAGAATGCTGATTAACACATGGGAATATCAATACAATATAATGATGTTCGTCTGGGCGTCTGTCTGTCTGTTGTAATCATGACAATCCTATTTGCACCTACGTCGCTGTGCCCCGATCGCGGGCTCAACTTCCAATAAGGATCTTGCCATTACATGTCTAATCAAATAATATCTCCTTAATTATTCACACATTATGCCTAAAACATAACTATGTTACGTATAAATTTATTAATCACCCCATTTTTCATTTGTAATTTTTGTGTTGAATATTTCGATAGAGCAATTTTTTTAGACACTGTAATGTTTTTTCGAGAGCTATTTTAGATCCACAAATAAGAGAGTTGCCTTTTATATGCCGCACAGAAAAAACCGTGAACCCATCATAAAATAAGTAATTTGCCGAAAAATAAGTAAATATTTTTCGGCAAATTCAAGAAAATTTATTTGAAGTCATTAATTCGTTTCACTTATTTAAGTAAATTTTGTAGTTTGAAGGAAGAAATTGGTGTACAAAATTGCAAGAATATCTTTAGTGACAAAAGAAGTTCTAGATGGGCGCATTTGTAGTAAAATGTACAAAATTAAAGAAATTTTGTTGTTTTTGATTTCAGCTTAAAACCATGCATTGACTATGCCACAAGTGTAGCTTAACCAACAGAGGAAAAGAATATTTGTCAAATTTATTTGGGCAAAGCCCTATAGACTGCAAGATGGTTGGATGGAAGCACGTTTCGGAATTACCACATTCCTCATCAGCATCCTCTACTTGCAGCAAAACTATCAACCAATTATCAGAATAAATTCAGGCAGTTCACTAAACCCAAAGTGAACCGCACTTGAACCTTCCGAAAAAAAGATTCATGATAACCGGCTTGTGCCGAAATAAATTTGTGCAAACATATCTCTATTCCATTTGCCACTGTCAAATCATCGATTTGAGTGCAGTTGACTGGGTTTATTTCTAGCGTGCTTCCTCTTACTTCATTCGTTTTGTTTTTTTATTGTTGGTTTATTCTTCAATCATTTTGTTGTTTTTGATTTCAGCTTAAAACCATGAATTGACTAAACTACAAGTGTAGCTTAACCAACAGAGGAAAATAATGTTTGTCAAATTTATTTGGGCAAAGCCCCTACACTCAAAAAAAAAAGTTTACTTGGATCCAAAGATGTTGACCTTCCTTTAAGGATTTTGGTATTGATTCCGAGCCAAAGATGCGGCTTCTTTAAAATAAAGAATTTTTTTAGCGACCTATCTGGCTTTAAATCTGGGGTCAATAAAATTAAAATTAGGATACAGATCTCAATTATCAAATGTTCATTCTCTTTTATACTCTTTATTCATAAAGGTAATCACGTACAAACAAATGCCAGTTTAAAAATCCAAATCATAACTGATACTTCAAAATAAAAAATGTTTTCTTTCTTTAAACCAAAGACACTAAATCTTCAAAACACAAGGCTTAGCCGATATTTGAAGCGTTTTTATCTTAAATCTAAAGTTTCAATATTTCAGTTAATTTAAGGACAATTTTTTTAAATCAAAAATGTGTTTCTTTACTTTAAGGAACATTAGTCTTAGTTCAAAGGCATGCGACTTTAACGGAGGGGCGCAAATATACAAAATTTGTGTCCTAACTTTAATGAAACAAATTTTTGAAGCAAAGATTATACACCTTATTTTAATTAAAATTTCATTATTTTAAAGAAATTTATTCTTAATATTTTGTAAATTTTGCATCCAAAAATTTAGGTTGCGTAATCTTTAATATCACGCAAATATTTTTTTTCAGTGTACTCAGAACGTTTAGATATACGAGTGCTATTTTTGTTGTTTACAGTAACTTAAAAGATTCAACTTGTCCAAAAAATGGAATTAAATGGTGAACATTTTCATGCGATTATTTTTTGCAACTTTCGACGTGGATTTAGGTTAGGTTATGCGGCTGCCCGATGTGTCAGGCTCACTTAGACTATTCAGTCCATTGTGATACCACAGTGGTGAACTTCTCTCTTATCACTGAGTGCTGCCCGATTCCATGTTAAGCTCAATGACAAGGGACCTCCTTTTTATAGCCGAGTCCGAACGGCTTTCCACATTCCAGTGAAACCACTTAGAGAAGCTTTGAAACTCTCAGAAATGTCACCAGCATTATTGAGGTGAGATAATCCACCGCAGAAAAACTTTTTGGTGTTCGGTCGTAGCAGGAATCGAACCCACGACCCTGTGTATGCAAGGCGGGCATGCTAACCATTGCACCACGGTGGCTCCCCGACGTGGATTAACTCAGTGTTTATCGATGGTATGGTGAATTCAAGCGAGGTCGCTGTTCAATCCAAGACGAATTTCGTGAAGGTCTTCTAAAATCAGTTGTTGTTCTGGATACCATTGATGAGGTGGACCAACTGATATTGCAAGATCGTCATGAGATAAAGTGGGACCAGTATACATTAAATATAGCACGACCGTCAAAAAAATCTGTTTGCGTTGGATCCCACACAATTTGTCGAAAGAAATGCTATAAAAATACGATCACGGTGCTTCAAACCACGTCTATAGCACCGTGACATGATGAATCGCAGATTTACGAGTATATGCCCGAAAGTTCGACACTTGAAGAAGCGTTCAGAATAAGACGTTTCGTATATTCGTAAAATGTTCTACGTAAAATTTACGAAAATCAATGAAAATTTCGTTGTTTTAATGAAGAAGTTACGAAGATTAGTTAATGAAGAATTCTTCATAAAATTAACGAAGAGATTTCTTTCGGTGTAGATTTTAATAAACCCGTGTTGGGCAAAATTTACATTTTTCTTACTCGTTTTTATCAGATTAACGGTCAATTTCATGTAGCTTCGTTAGGCTTTAACTGCCAGTTAACAGAAAATAAATTGCAAATATCTTCTCTCTGGTTGACTTTAACTGAAAAATTTTCAGCAGTTTAGTTTCTAACTGACATATGCAATATATAGGCAAGATGACAGATATGACCATAGTGCGGTTTAAAAGTTCGTTAACTAACGTAGCACTAACGGAGCTTCATGAAAATGGGGGTAAATACAAAAATTACCAAACGAAAAATTAAATTTATATATGTCAAAAACTAAGGACATTTTCGTTTCGCAAAAAATATATTGCCCTGGTGCACCCAGAGAAGGAATATGATCACCTCAAACATGTTTTAAGAGCAAAATGTTATTTTTGGGTGGTGACCATGTAACATGGTTTTCGCAACCATTTTTTTTCTCGGAAATCATGTATCTGATTTCGGCAAGTAGGTTATATTTGACGAGAAAACAACATTTTAGTGACAAACATGTTACATGGTCACCATACAAAAATAACATTTTGCTCTTGTTTGAGGTGATCATATTCCTTCTCTGCGTGTGTTACACTACTTTGGGGGAAGTATTTTCGCCCAAATGATAGAGTCATTCCAAATTTATTGTTAATTCATAATATTGTGACGGATACAAGATCCGAAATCTCTGGCAGGGTCATAGTTTACAATTAATCTCGAGAATGTTGCACCTTTTTCCCAATCGAAGTCGCCATAAGTATTTTACAAAGGTTTACGACGTTTTCGACGTGTAGTAAAATACGTCGTAAATGTATATCAAATACTTCACAGTTTTCGACAGACCACCGATCCATTTTCGTTCAGCATGAGCTGGCTTTGTCGGCCGTTTGAAGACCATAATTCGTGCCAAAATAGCCAATTCGATCAAATCTACACTGATTCCAAAATTTGATGTTATTTGCAACATTTTTGCTTTTGAGCAATAGAACTTAAAACAAGTATATACAGCAGTAAGTTCTTAAATACCCACCACCATGAATAAAATATTATAGTTTCCTTTAAAATATCAGGTGGATTTTATAACAGAGAAGTTCAACCAGTACACTTCCCAAACATAAATTTAAAGATTTTACCTATGAAGACTACATCAGATTCTGGATTTATAAGAACCATTTTTGTTTGAGTTTTAGAGGAATCATTAATATCTCTTGCAAGTGTGCAAGAAAATGATGAAATAACGCCTTGATTTGAAATCTAGAATCTGTAGATTTTCACCCCCATTATTTAAATGATTACGAGGAGTAAAATCTGGATATTTTACATTCAATTTCAAGCAATTTTCATGAACAGTGCGCCTTCTATACCCTCAAGAAGTTAAATCGGTCTAAAGGGTGATTTGTTAAGAGCTTGATAACTTTTAAAAAAAAAAAACGCATAAAATTTGCAAAATCTCATCGGTTCTTTATTTGAAACGTTAGATTGGTCCATGACATTTACTTTTTGAAGATAATTTCATTTAAATGTTGACCGCGGCTGCGTCTTAGGTGGTCCATTCGGAAAGTCCAATTTTGGGCAACTTTTTCGAGCATTTCGGCCGGAATAGCCCGAATTTCTTCGGAAATGTTGTCTTCCAAAGCTGGAATAGTTGCTGGCTTATTTCTGTAGACTTTAGACTTGACGTAGCCCCACAAAAAATAGTCTAAAGGCGTCAAATCGCATGATCTTGGTGGCCAACTTACCGGTCCATTTCTTGAGATGAATTGTTCTCCGAAGTTTTCCCTCAAAATGGCCATAGAATCGCGAGCTGTGTGGCATGTAGCGCCATCTTGTTGAAACCACATGTCAACCAAGTTCAGTTCTTCCATTTTTGGCAACAAAAAGTTTGTTAGCATCGAACGATAGCGATCGCCATTCACCGTAACGTTGCGTCCAACAGCATCTTTGAAAAAATACGGTCCAATGATTTCACCAGCGTACAAACCACACCAAACAGTGCATTTTTCGGGATGCATGGGCAGTTCTTGAACGGCTTCTGGTTGCTCTTCACTCCAAATGCGGCAATTTTGCTTATTTACGTAGCCATTCAACCAGAAATGAGCCTCATCGCTGAACAAAATTTGTCGATAAAAAAGCGGATTTTCTGCCAACTTTTCTAGGGCCCATTCACTGAAAATTCGACGTTGTGGCTCGTTAGTAAGTCTATTCATGATGAAATGTCAAAGCATACTGAGCATCTTTCTCTTTGACACCATGTCTGAAATCCCACGTGATCTGTCAAATACTAATGCATGAAAATCCTAACCTCAAAAGAATCACCTTTTATATGTAGGCCTTACCAAATTGACCGATAAAAACTAAATCCGATACACGTTTTCTAGGAGTTGAATCGGAAGATCAGTCTATATGGGGGCTATACTAAAACATGGACCGATAATCACCATTTTTGACACACATCTTTGTGGTTCCAATTTCAGGCAAATTGGATAAAAAATACGGTTTCTATAAGCCCAAGACCCCAAATCGGGAGATCGGTTCATATAATGCAAGGCCGTAGCCAGGATTTTAATTCGGGGGTGGTTCAACTTAAAAAAAAATATTCATATAATCTCATGTGTAGAAAATTTTATTTATGCATAGGTATGTATACAATATTTTTATAATATTCAATTGAGCCGACGGGTTTTTTGGGCAGCAAATAAATCAATGACTTCTTCAGTCGGCACATTTATTCAGCGATGAACCGACATTAATGCCAATCCTTTGAGTCTACACTCGCTAGTCGAATTTCTAAGATACGTCTTTAATCTCTTCATTGTTGAAAATGAACGTTCGGATGAGCACGTAGTAACTGCAGGGATGGAAAATGCAGTACTATAGTACTTTTTTCAAACGTTTTTCACCCCGGTCAGTACCGTAGTACCCCCGCGAATGATTTAGTACCTTTTGTGTAGAAATTTTTGAATCGATATCAGATTTATGGTACAATAGCTTTGACAAAATATTTTAATATTTTGAGAAAGTCTTTATCAACCTTATTTGTTAATAGTCTTTTACAAATATTGCAAAACAGACATGTTCATGTGGGAAGAAAATCTCGATTTTGTAAAAGACATAGTCAAAAACAGGATTTTATTGAACTTCAAGAAAGTTTTAGTCGAAAAAAGAATGCGATTCTATATTATCGATTTTTTATTTCGGTAGAAAATGTTGTCAAAATTTTATTTCTATATAGAATTTTTGCAAAATTTTATTTTTATAGAAGATTTTGTCAAAATTTTATTTCAATTGAAAATTTTGTAAAAAATTTATTTCTATAGGAAATTTTTGCAAAATTTTATTTCTATAGAAAATTTTGCCAAAATTTTATTTTCTTTAAAATTCAGTCTCTTGACAATAATCTTCCAGTGAAATTTTTGTTGAAATTTAGTAAAAAGTACCTTTCCGCTCAAAAAATACCTTTTTTGTAATTTCTTAAAAATTGTATTTTCCATCCCTGAGTAACTGGCAAAGTGACCAAAATTTTTAAAAGAATATGCACATTTGGAAATATCTCTTTATTGCTTCCATCGCTGAATTAGGCAGGTTCTTTTCGCAGGTTTTGCGCCATTTCATTTACACATGTGTTTTTGGCTGTTTCGTTGTTGTTGCTATGGTCAAACAAAGCGAGTCATGTTCACAAAAAGAACAACAAACACACATAAAAAGCAGAAATACATTTTCCAAAAATGAAATTTGTGGTGCGAGAACAAAAACAATTTGTTTTTTTCGACCGTCGTTTGACGGGCTTTTCAACTAGTATTCTATGATTTGTGCATGTTTTATAGGTAAGCGTTTTTCAAAATAAAACCTCCAGCTTTTCTTCAACATCTTCGATAAGATTTTCTATGCAGCTAAGAATATATTTATTTATATAAAAATATTCATTCAAGAATATATATTCTTTATATAGTCGGAAATCGATATTTCGATGTGCTACAAACGGAATGACAAACTTATTATACCCCCGTCACCATTCTATGGCGGTGGGTATAAAAATATAGCGCCTTACTTTGTTGCATTACATATCAGCTTGCCTGCATATATAAGGGCCGAATTTCCTATATAATTTGCCTTATACCCTGTTGGACTGTTGCTCTTACTCTTACAAAGTTCTCTCAATGAGTAGCCTACACACCAACAAATTTTTTTCTGATTCAATCACCAAATTAATTGATCCAATTAATTTTTTAATTGAAATGTCTTCAATCACGAAAATGATAGTATCAATCACAGTTTTAATTGGGCATAGAAAAAATTCTTGATTAAAAAATTAATTGATTTTTTCAGCAAATTTCAATTAATTTTTTAATTGATTCAATTAAAAATTTAATTGATGTTGATTGCAAAACTCAATTAATTTATTAATTAAAAAAGGTAACTATTTTTAATTACTTTCTGAATTGACTTAGAGTTTTTATTTGGATTAACAAATGATTGTTTGAAATACATTTTTAATTAGTCTTCCGAATTAGATTAAAAAGTTAATTGTATCAATTAATTTTTTAATTACAAATTTTAAAATTTTCAATCATTGACTTAATTAACTTAATGTTTCTATCATGATTAAAAAGTTAATTGTATCAATTATTTATTAATTGAAAAAATTTTCAACTTCAATTAACTTTTTAATTGGAAATATTTTGGTGATATTTTTTTCTGTGTACTAATTCAAATCAATTATTGGCGCTTTATGACCTCTAAACTGGTCAACCGCATCACTGCACATTTTTGTGTCTGTTGCAAATTTAAAAAGTTTTTACTTTTAAACAAAATTGTCTTCACTTTTATTATTCATGATGATGGTGGCCCGAGTTTACTGTCAACAAAAAACCTTGACATGACAAGGTAAATATGTTTGCTGGTTAAACGTGTAGGCTTGGCATGTGCCATGTCCAGGTATAAAAACTATCACGACCACTCAATCCCTGAGAGAATTTACTATGATTCATTTTGGGATGGGGGAGCAGGAGTACGCATGTAAATATTGTGTGGGGGTTTTTGTAAAGCAAACCTATTTTCTTCATTCTTCCATAACGCTACCATTCATTCACTTGGCTCTGGGTCATTAGGAAAATAATTATGTATTTTTTTATTACACTTGAATGCACGTCCAATAGTAGCTAGCTGCTAACTACACACAGACTAGTCTAGCTTCCCAACGAAAAGTTGATTTTCTTTGGGGTTTTTGTTGTCTCAACAAATTATCGTATGAGGATAATCGGCTTTTGGCTTCCGGTTGTCAGTAAGTCTAAGGTTTTGAACTTTGTTTATATGGCGTTAAATTAGACTATGAGAAGGAAAAAGCTTTTTTGTGTTTACTAATGCACTGCAGAAAAAGTTTACACAGTTATGGAGATTTTATCTTTACTTAAATGACGTTGGTACCCGGCAAAAAGTGGAGCACTATTTCAGCAGGATTGTAAGGGAGAGAGGCAGTACCAAATGCTTACAAAACAACCGAATAAGCGGCGCTGTCCCGATTTAGAGCAGCTTCTACATAGCGCTGATATAATTGCTCATTTTAATAGAAATATTGCTCAGAAGTGATATATAATCTTGAGTATACCATTGTTGGCGTGAACGAAAACAGCACTACCTTTCATGCATCTATACTGCATGAATTGGTTGCAATAACGTAAACAAATGAGCACACGCTCACAAAAAATCGCTTCTGTAACATATACTCCCAAACATATTTTGCTTCAATCATATACATTTTTGGGTATTGCCCAAACATTTATATGTTTGATCTCTTCCAATATATAATATGTTTGAAAGCATATTGGTCTAAACAATATATGTTTGGGTAGTCTAAGTTCCAAACATTTTGTATTTTTGCATCAAAATTCAATAATGTTGTCTTCCAAAAAACAATATGTTATTATGTGAACATATAATATGTTTGGAAGCATTTTGCACCCAAAAATATTATATGCTTAAAAAAATTCTCCCAAACAATATTGTGCTCAAAATTTTATTTATTTATTTATTTATATATTTACAATCATAATGAATTATGAAAATAAACAGGTAATATAGGTGCTAACAACATAGGTTTTCGACCCGAATGCTCAAAATTTTGTTTCTGCCCAATTGTATATTCCCCCACATCTTTCTCACTTCCACGAGATTTTTTAGTTCTTAGCACCTTTTTCTGTAATACAAACATTGTAGAAGAAATTATCCAATTGTATGATTTTTTTTATTTTAATTTTACCTTTTGCCGGACGGGGATTCGAACAGCGGACCACACAGTTTGTAAGGATCAAAGAAGTAGCTGATCAATTGCCCAAGGAAAAATAAAATTTTAATTGTGTAATAACAAGCAACAACCACCAACTTAATTCAATATCGCTCCCTGTTAAATAGCGCTCCAAGCTACTAAACACATATATGTTTATAGGCTATTTTTAAATTATTATATGTTTGCATCCAAGCATATTATATTTACAAACATTTTATGTCCCAAACATAATATGTTCTAACATATTAACATATATGTCCCAAACATGTTATGCTAGTTTATGAACATTATATGCTTGCACTCAAAAATATTGTGTTTAAAAAATTGTGTTCCAAACATATAATGTTTATAGCCAAACATATGAAAAACAGTCTTTTTCATCCGTGCATAAGCTAGTTTGATTACTCGTTTACGTTATTGCCACCGATTCATGCAGTGTGGATGCACTGCCTACTTTATCGTATAACAAAAAGCGCAACTAAACTCATACTGCTGAAATATTTTTTGCTGGGTATTGTTTTTTGAGTCAAGTAACGAGGAATTACCATATTGAAAGCGCAATTCACTTTTAAATTTAGATTTTGCGTACTGTAAAATTTTAATGTGACTTTTCTTTTTTTTTAAGAATGTACACATAAACAAGTATATACGGTCGAAAGTTGGCCGAATCTTATGTACCCTCCACCATGGATTGCATAACAACTTCTACTAAAGACTGTCATCCACAATCGAATTACTTGGGTTGCGGTAATATTTGCCGATAGTAACATATCTTAAAACTTCTTAACACCATCTTCTAAATTGTAAGTTAGTCTATACGCGGTTATATTCAACAACAAAAAGGCCGATTAAATACGTATACGTATTCACTTTTAAATTTAGATTTTGCGTGCTGTAAAATTGTAATGTGACTTTTCATTTTTTTGATAATGTACACTTAAACAAGTATATACGGTCGAAAGTTCGGCCAGGTCGAATCTTATGTACCCTCCTTACACTTAAACAAGTATATACGGTCGAAAGTTCGGCCAGGTCGAATCTTATGTACCCTCCACCATGGATTGCATAAAAACTTCTACTAAAGACTGTCTTCCACAATCGAATTACTCGTACTCGCCGATGACAAGCTATCTTAAAACTTCTTAACACCATCTTCTAAATTGTAATATAGTCTATAGTCTAAGGCCGATTAAATACGTACTCGTATATAAATCAGTTTGACACAATTTTCTATAGAAATAAAATTTTGACAAAATTTTCTATAGAAATAAACTTTTGACAAAATTTTCTATAGAAATAAACTTTTGACAAAATTTTCTATAGACATAAAATTTTGACAAAATTTTCTATAGAAATAAAATTTTGCCAAAATTTTCTATAGAAATAAAATTTTTACAAATGTTTCTATAGAAATAAAATTTTGACAAAATTTTCTATAGAAATAAAATTTTGACAAAATTTTCTATAGAAATAAAATTTTGACAAATTTTCTATAGAAATAAAATTTTGACAAAATTTTCTATTAAAATAAAATTTGACAAAATTTCTATAGAAATAAAATTTTGACAAAATTTTTTATAGAAATAAAATTTTAAAAAAATTTTCTATAGAAATAAAATTTTGACAAAATTTTCTATAGAAATAAAATTTTACAACATTTCTATGGAAATGTAATTTTGGCAGATTATTTTTGGCGATATGTACCAATTATTGTGTGATTGGGGATAGACTATATATAACTATAGACCGATATGGACCAAGTGTTGCAAGGTTGTTAGCGGCCATATGCTAGCGCAATGTATCAAATTTCAACCGAATCGGATGAATTTTGCTCCTCCAAGATGCTCCGGAGGTCAAATCTAGGGATCGGTTTATATGGGGGCTATATATAATTATGGATCGATATGGTCCAATTTTAACATGGTTTTTAGAGACCATTTTCTAACTCCACGTACCAAATCTGGGGATCGGTTTATATGGGGGCTATATATAATTATGGACCGATATGGACCAATTTTCGCATGGTTGTTAACGACTATATACGTACACCACGTACCAAATTTCAATCGGATCGGATGAAATTTGCTTCTCTAATAGGCTCCGCCATCCAAATCTGGGGGTCGGTTTATATGGAGGCTATACGTAAAAGTGGTCCAATATGGCCCATTGGCAATACCATCCGACCTAAATCAATAACAACTACTTATGCCAAGTTTCAAGTCGATAGCTTGTTTCGTTCGGAAGTTAGCATGATTTCAACAGTCGGACGGACGGAAGAACATGCTTAGATCGACTCAGAATTTCACCACGACCCAGAGCAATATTTCGATGTGTTACAAACGGAAGGACAAAGTTAATATACCCCCATCCTATGGTGGAGGGTATAACAATATTGTCGTGGGGCCAAAGATTTCTTGTCCTTACGAATGTGAATTTTGCTTAGCATAGAAAATGAATTTCTTTATATAAAACAGTGAAGTCGCTTTGTCGACTTAAAAACGTGTATCTTAACATGAAAGCTAATTTTATTTGACAAAGGTCAATTTGGCTTTAATAACACTAGTTTACAAAATACAAATTTTTCATGTACGTTTGATGAGATGTGATCTGCTGAATTCGAAAAAAAAAAATTAATTTTTATGGAACAGTTTTTGAGATATCCCGTTATTTTTAGTTTTTCGCTCTTTTTTCACTAAACAAATTATATCTCGAGTTAGAATTGTCCGATTATATCGTTGTTGATAATTAAATGAAAGGTATTAAGATGACGAATAATCGTGTATAATTGGATCTGTGATAAGTTAAGTGGTTCAAATATCGATGCAAGAAGGGCAAATTTTCAAAAATATCATGTTATAAGCAATTGAGTAAACAAATCTGATGTCAAATCATGCATATACACGCAAAGAAAAAAAACGTTTGGAAAACGTGTACCGAAAACGTTTTTCTTTTGTTAGAGTTTTTTGAATTGCTTCGAAAAGTATACACTTTTATCACCAAAAAAATTCGTTTGTTACAAAATTTTTATTTTTTCAGTAAAAAAAAGTTATTTTTGAACCAACAACACAGTCCATTTCGTTTATATCAAACACTGTTCTTATCTAAATTTAGGTCTTTAATAAGACACATTTTACAGTTTATAGTAAAAATTTAATATAGTAGAATGTAATGTTGAAAATTTTTCGGAATCTTCCGATCATATCTGGAATATATGTAAAAAAAAAAAACAAAAAAAAAAACTTTGGTCGAAGCAGGGATCGAACCCACGACCCTTGGCATGCAAGTCAGACGTAGCAACCACTGCTCCACGGTGCCCAACTAAATGTATTTTTCTGTTAAATAAACTTTGTTTAATCGGCTCGTGGGCGCCGCAAGCTATGCTATATAAATATAACTTAGTTATATGGGTAATTGTCTATTGATGACAATAATGGCTACATGGCTCAGTGGATAGTGTGTTGGCTTACAAATTGCATGGTCCGCGGTTCGATTCTCCGTCCAGGCGAAAGGTAAAAAAAAAAAATTTAAATTTATAAAATCGTATAATTTCTTCTACATTGTTTGTGTTACAGAAAAAGGTGCTAAGAACTAAAAAACTTCGTGGAAGTGGGAAAGATGTGAGGGAAAATGCAATTAGCCAGAAAAATTTTTTTTTTGAGTTAGTCTTTATGAAATTGTTTTTACATCCTGGAAAAGAATAAACGTTTATCACAAAAAAAATATGCTTTTATTCCAAATACACTTCCTTTCAACGAAAAGCAAATGAGAAACGAACCTTGTTTGTCTAAAATTTCGTTTGGGAGGAAAGAATTATTTTTTTGCGTGTATGAGCAAATCAGCCACACAAAAATGCCTCTCGGCCACACAAGAATGCATTTTTGGGTGGGTGAGTTGCTCATATTTACATGATTTGACATCAGAACAACTAAAAATAACGGGATATCTCAAAAACTGTTCGATAAAATTTTTTTAACATTTCTTTTCGAATTCAGCAGATCAAAATACATAAGAAAAGTTACATCTCATCAAATGTACATTTTCAGTGTAAACTAGTGTAATTTAATTCTTCAGAATTAATCAAATCGTCTTTAAATTAACGTATAACGCGATGTCCAATATCAGCTAAACATGTTTGCTAGTTTCAATGTGTTGGCGAATTCTTTTTCGATTTCTGTCAAATAATTGCTCAGAGTGACCATACCGTATGTTTTTAAGGAACTTTTATGGCACATGAAGAAAAAAGCAGAATAAAAAAATAGAATAAATTCAAATTTCTTTCCTACACACAAAAAATTATCACCAAAATTTTTTCAATTAAACACCTAATTGAATTTGGAAACGGATTCAATTAATTTGTTAATTGATTCAATTAATTATTTAATCAAATCCGAATAAAAACCAATTAAAAAATGATTGATATTTGTTACGTTTCCAATTAAAATATTAATTGATTCAATCAATTAGTTAATCAATTCGGAAATAATTTTCAATTACAAACGTGATTGACATTTTTTCCGTTTCCAATTACACATGTGATTGAACCAATCACCTTTGTGATTGAAACTGAATAATTTTGAGCAATGGAAAGAGCGAAAAGAGAACAAGAGAATGGGTATTTATTCAACAATGTATGATGGAGAGATCAGTCTGTGGAAGTAACTCGTAACGAACGGTTGAGTTTTTGTTTTTCGCGTAAATTGAAAAACATGATTGGCGACATTTTGTCTGCTGCATTCAAAATGTGTGCATAAATATTTTGAACGCAACAACAAATCATAGCAAAGGGTTGAAATAAATAAAGTGTGCAACAACAAACGGCCACGTGGAAAAGGTTTGAAAAAAATATATGAGAGAACGCATTTGAAATTATCTGTGTTTGTGTTTTGTGGTATTGTAAAAATGGAAAACAATCTACGTTTATTGAAGGTAAGAAATTGTGAAATGTCAATACCGTTTTCCATTGAAGCCTGTTTACATTAAACGGACTAAAATAATATATTTTTTATTCCTTTCTTTAAGTGACCAATTTTATTTCGTGAAATTGACCAATCAATCCCATCAACTCCATCATTTTATCAGATATATAAGAATATGTTTGCAATAAAAAGGTGGGTATCGTATTGATCTTTTAAAATTATAAATTTTTTTCACTCCTAGTTTTCTTAAAACCAAGAGCGGTATGGGTTTGTTGGAAGATTCACCTTGAAGTTGCGAAGTGGCGTTGGCATTAAATTGCATTTTTGTTTTACATGCCTTTTTCAGTTTGAACCCAAGTAGAGAGCAGTATATCTGATATATAAACTAATGTGCTGAATTATGTAATGGTAAAAAAGTTCTTTCTTTTGGATTTAAAAATATGAAAAATATCCGAAAATAATAAAAATATGTATTTTCCATTTATATTTTTTTCTATTTCCAGAATTTGCAAAGTATCATCAATATAATACCAAATATTACATTGCTTTCCCATTATTATACCCACCACCATAGAATGGTGACGGGGGTATAATAAGTTTGTCATTCCGTTTGTAACGCATCGAAATATCGATTTCCGACTATATAAAGTATATATATTCTTGATCAGGGAGAAATTCTAAGACGATATAACGATGTCCGTCTGTCCGTCTGTCTGTCTGTCTGTCTGTCTGTCTGTCTGTCTGTCTGTTGTAATCACGCTACAGACTTCAATAATGAAGCAATCGTGCTGAAATTTTGCACAGGCTCGTCTTTTGTCTGCAGGCAGGTCAAGTTCGAAGATGGGCTATATCGGTCCAGGTTTTGATATAGTCCCCATATAAACCGACCTCCCGATTTGGGGTCTTGGGCTTATAGAAATCGTAATTTTTATCCAATTTGCCTGAAATTTGAAATCTGGAGGTATTTTATGACCATAAAGAGATGTGCCAAAAATGGTGAGTATCGGTCCACGTTTTGGTATAGCCCCCATATAGACCGATCTCCCGATTTTACTTCTTGGGCTTATAGAAACCGCAGTTTTTATTCAATTTACCTGAAATTAGAAATCTAGAGGTATTGTAGGACCACAAATACGTGTGCCAAAAATTGTGAGTATCGGTCCATATTTTGGTATAGCCTCCATATAGACCGATCTCCCGATTTTACTTCTTGGGCTTATAGAAAACGCAGTTTTTATTCAATTTACCTGAAATTGGAAATCTAGAGGTATTGTAGGACCACAAATACGTGTGCCAAAAATTGTGAGTATCGGTCCATATTTTGGTATAGCCCCCATATAGACCGATCTCCCGATTTTACTTCTTGGGCTTATAGAAACCGCAGTTTTTATTCAATTTATCTGAAATTGGAAATCTAGAGGTATTGTAGGACCACAAATATGTGTGCCAAAAATTGTGAGTATCGGTCCATATTTTGGTATAGCCCCCATATAGACCGATCTCCCGATTTTACTTCTTGGGCTTATAGAAACCGCAGTTTTTATTCAATTTACCTGAAATTGGAAATCTAGAGGTATTGTAGGACCACAAATACGTGTGCCAAAAATTGTGAGTATCGGTCCATATTTTGGGATAGCCCCCATATAGACCGATCTCCCGATTTGGGGTCTTGGGAAACCGTCGTTTTTATCCAATTTGTCTGAAATTGGAAATCTAGAGGTATTTTAGGACCATAAAGAGGTGTGCCGAAAATGGTGAGTATCGATCCATATTTTGGTATAGCCCCCATATAGACCGATTTCCCAATTTTACTTCTTGGGCTTCTAGAATCCGAAGTTTTTACACTATTTGCCTGAAATTGGAAATCTAGAGGTATTTTCGGGTCACAAAGAGGTGTGCCGAAAATGGTGCGTATCGGTCCATATTTTAGTATAGCCCCCATAAGAACGATCTCCCGATTTAACTCCTTGGGTTTCTAGAAACCGTAGTTTTTATCTGATATGCCTGAAATTGTAAATATTCTGGTATTTTAGGCTCACAAAAACGTGTATCGGATTTAGTTTTTATCGGTCCATTTGGTAATGCCTCCATATAGACCGACTTCACTTCTTGAGGGTGTAGAAGGCGCACTGATCATGAAAATTGTTTGAAACTCAATGTAAAATTTCCAGATTTTACTTCTACAGATTTAAGATTTCAAATCAAGACGTTATTTTATAATTTTCTTGCACACTTACAAGAGATGTTAATGATTCCTCTAAACCTCAAACAAAAATGGTTCTTATAAATCCAGAATCTGATATAGTCCTCATAGGTGAAATCTTTAAATTTATCTTCGGGTTGTGTCCTCAAGTCCTCAAGCCCTCCTGAAATTTCAAAGGAAACCCTAATATTTGGTTCATGGTGGTGGGTATTTAAGATTCGGCCCGGCCGAACTTATATACTGTATATACTTGTTTTTGTCTTTGATTGGTTCAAATTTTAATAGACGATTTTAATGTGTGGACATTTTGGAAAGGAATTGTTACTAAAATTAAATTACCGAGCTCCTTAATAAACCTTTTTATGCTAAAAGACTACAACTGCAAAAGAAGATTATAAATCTGCGACCTGGAACTAAGAGTTGAACTTGATATTCTATGCAAGTAATGTTTAACAAAATTAATTTTTAATTGAACAAAATTAAATTCGAATTATTCTGTTTACTTTCAGAAAAACTAATTTAGCATACAGGCTGCTGATTTATTGGAAATCTAGGCGCATCTACATATTAGATGGAACATGCTGACATGGTTATTATTATAAGGAAGATAATGATTTATATAATTTATTTTTTCACCCTATAGTTGTTATTGATAGTAATTGTATTTGTAAGTTCTGTTAGAACAAAACACAAATGACAAGAACCAAATTTATTTGTCTATTGCATAATTCAAAAAATAATAAAATATTAAATATGTTTTATAAGAAACACATATTTTCTGTTATTTCAAATAAAACTAAATACGAGTTTGGGGTCGCAATATATATTTTTGATTGAAATTTATAGCCAATTTCAATTAATTATTTAATTGAATGAATCAAATAGTTGATTGATTTTTGTCGCGAAATTAATTAAAATTTTAATTGATTCCATTAAAACTATGATTGAATTTTATGTTAAAAATCAATCACGTTTTTAATTGATTCAATCACACAATTAATTGATTCCGTGACAAAAGTCAATTAAATTTTTAATTGAAAATAGTGTTGATTTTCAATCACAATGGGTGATTGATACTATCATTTTCGTGATTGAAGACATTTCAATTAAAAAAATGATTGAATCCGCGATTTTCGTGATTGAAATAAAAAAAAAATTTTTTTTTGTGTAGGTTTGAAAGATTTCTGCATTCACTTAATGATTTTGTACTTTTTGAAACTGTATTCCTAATTCCAAAAAAAAACTTTAAACTAAAAATGGTAAATCCTCAAAATAAGGCCTAGCCTATATGTGAAGCGTTTTTATCTTAAATCGAAAGATTTAATATTTCAGTTAATTTAGGGACGATTTCTTTAAATCAAAAATGTGTTTCTTTATTTTAAGGAAAATTTGCCTTAGATCAAAGACATTCGACTTTAAGTGAGGGTCGCAAACTTCCAAAATTTGTATCCTAAATTTAATGAAAAAAATTTTAAGCAAAGATTATAAACTTTATATTAATTAAAATTTCGTTAATTAAAAGAAAATTGTCCTCAATATTTTTAAATTGCGCATCCTGAAATTTAAGTGGCGTAATCTTTAATATAACGTAAATTTTTTTTTTCATTGTACAAATGAATTAATATATTCTCAATTCAGAATGTGTAAGTTGTGCAAATTACAAATTTAACAATATAACCCGATTTTCTGACGGTGAATGTTGTCTCAAATATTTATTCGCAGACACACAATTTTTCAATACTATTTGTGTATTGGGAAATATGTTAGTATGTATAAATATTTCTTTAAATTAATGTCATTGCCAATTATTTCGAAATTATATATCTTGAACTTGAGCTGTTTTATTGGAACCAACATGAACACCAAGAGACTCTTCTAGTCGATTACAAAACACTTTATTTGTAAGCATGCCATGATTTCAGTTTTTCTTTATTTATCTTCCTTAGAATTGCCCCTAAAATGAACAACACTTTAAATGTCATAAATTATTTTTGTGTGATGTTGACCATCACACATCACATGAACATTTACAGGTTGAATGGAATATACAACAATATGTGTACACTGACAAAATATGTATCAGACAGTAGAGAATACAAGAGAACGAAACTGTGAAGCGAAACTCGTCGTTTCTCTCAAATACCATACAGTTTTCGTCGGCGTCACTATTTTCTGTTCTCTGGCGGCTTTAAGAAACAAATAATAACAAATTTTATATTTTAAAAATGTTTTCATTATATTAAATATTTGGCAGACAATTTGAAATTGTAACTGTCGATGTTTCAACGCCAGTGATACCAAAATCTGAAATGAATGAACTCTATATTGAACCTACATTTACAACTTAATTTTTGGACACAGAACTTTAATAATATTAAGGATAAATTTCTTAAAAAAAGAGAAATTTAATTAAAAGAAAGTTCAGAATCATTGCATCAAAATTTTTCAATTTTTTTGATTTAAACTTAATTTTTGGACACAGCACTTTAATAATATTAAGGATAAATTTCTTAAAAAAATTAAATTTCATTAAAAGAAAATTCAAAATCGTTCAATCAAAACTTTTCCATTAAATTTAGAATACACATTCTTGAAATTTTCGTCCCGAAAACAGATACATAATTTCTGAGAATTTAATCATATCTGTAGATCGATCTTCAAGGGCTTATGACTAACCGATTTTAACCAACTTTTGTGTTGGTACTTTAGAGTGAATACCGACATGAGGTACCGAATTTCTAGCATATTGGGTACATAATAAGCTTTCAGGACGCTCAAGAAGCAAATTTCCATATATCTCAATTGGCTACCTTTTGCACGAATTTTGACCTTCAAACGGCTCACAAAGCCAGCTCATGCTGGACGAAAATGGATCTGCGATATTTTGGCCCATTCTCGTTGAAGCGTCGTCTTAATTTTTAAGACGCTTTGAAGCGTCGTAATTTTTAGTGCCTAGTGTACTCTCTAAAATGCCCAAGCGCAGAAGTCCAAGGATTGAGATCTGGAGATTTCGGTGGACATGTTGTCGTTAATATTCGGCATTTTTTGTCGATGACTAGCGGGGATCGAACATCGGCCATTACGGCGGCTTACAACATAACCATCGACGAAGCTTGAGTTCTGGTGCACCGAAAGAATTCTCTTCGTTAATTTTACGAAGAATTCTTCATTAACTATTCTTCGTAATTTCTTCATTAAAACAACGAATTTTCATTGATTTTCGTAAATTTTACGAATATACGAAACGTCTACAAAATATTCTACATTATTCTACGAAGAAAAGACTTCGTAAAAAGTAAAAAGTACTTTTAACGGAACTTTCTTCAAAATTCGTAGCTCCAGCGTTAGGAATTCTTTTTAAGATGAGGTACCTTTTGGACTCCAAAACTAAGATGATGCTATATCAGTCATTGGTGCAGAGTCATCTTGGTTATTTGGCAGTAATTTTTGGATGGAAGAATACATCAGCTCTACGTTCCTTACAACGCATTCAGAATAAAGCCCGTCTTTAACTTGCCCATGAGGGTTTCGACGATACCACTATACGCGGAAATTTCTAAAAATATTTTGCCGGTACATGATTTGTATAGATATCAGTTGTTGCTATATATTTATAAGACTGAGAAAAATATCGGCTATTCTACGTTAAAGTTTTCCAGGAATCAATCTGCTTTTAACACTAGAAACAGAACATCTTTAAAGGTAGTGAGGTGTAGATTGGAAATTACCAAACAGAGAATTGAGTTCATTGGTACTTCCCTATTTAATGCCTTACCCCATGATGTGAAGCATGCATCATATATATCGCTGTTTAAGACCAAACTTAAGAAATATTTGCTTGAAAATTTTGAGATACTTCTAGCTTAAATTACATTCAAGATTTATGGTTTATGGTATAGATTTATTTTTGTAATTTTTTTTATTCTTTCTTTTTGATTTTTTAATTTCGTACTTATATTTTGAAAATTATAATATATTAAAAACATTTATCTTTGTCACACATTTACCAACTTGTCTCAAAAATGCCTTAAGGCGCTGAGGCCTTAACATCATTGTAAAGTTTTTAATAGAATAATAAATAATATTAATAAAAAAAAAAAAGTTTGTACGAATTTATGAATATTTTACGAAACATTCTGCGTTAAAATTTCTTCATAAAAAGTACGAAACATTTTCTTTGAAATAACGAAGAAGTTTCATTGAAGTTGTAAAATTTCCGTGTGATTGAGTGTATTCCTTTTTTCTATATTTTATGCATGTCTATGCTACTTCTCATTTGGGTGATAGGATGCTATGAATAGAAGTGAAGCAATAAAACTAAAAATTATTCAAAAACTTAAAATGTAAAGTAGTGATGACATTTTCCAAACTTGTTACTACAACCAAATGCACTTTGGACTATAATTTTTTTCTAAAGGTTCAAACATTTTTCAAAAAATAAAATACGAAAGTTTTTCATAAATAGTACGAAACATTTTCATAGAAAGAACGAAATTGTTTCATAAAAAGTACGAAATTTTTTCATAAAAAGCCAAAGAAGCCACAGAAAGCCAAATTCGGTAACTGGCAAATTTCGTGCCAGTAAAGCGAGTCCTTGTCTCTTTCCATTTCAATTTTGTTTGTTCATGGGGGAGCTTTCGTACTTTGAACAATAAATTAAAAAGTTACATATATGTATATAGCGCTTTACTTTATTGCATTACATATCAGCCAACCTGTATGCTCGAGCCATAAGCATTCAAAATGTTTGTTTCCCATAACGTTTTCAATTTCACTCAAACAATTTTCAATAGCTATTTTCTTTAAATTTCTACAAATTTTCTATTTTTTACTCTCTTTCAATACCATTGTATATTGACAAGCTTCTCCTTTGCAATGGTATGCATTCATTTAACAAAATCGGCCATAGCATTCCCATTGCGCTAATAATTTTAATTGACCTCTGGGTCTTGTAATTCATTCATTCGTTCGCAATTTACTACATACCACCCGTGTATAACAAATGACGGATGGTGTGATTTTCACCAGCACCTTTTGAATTCATTAGAATTCCCTCCCACACACACTTATCGCCCCCTAGGAGAAAGCAATTGTGTGAATGAAGCAAGCAGTGCTCATGACACTAAAATACATACTCTATTTCAAAATTAAATTATATGTCAGTGTATGTCGAAACCTCACCTTCAGAATGCAAGTTTGGAGATACCTCAACTCCAAACTTGCATTCGGAACGCATCAACTAGAGTTGGGTAGTTCCAGGAGGAACTAGTTTGAACTAATCACTTTAAGGGACTACGGGAACTAGTTCCAGCTCTTATGATCTTTTAGTTCCACAGTTCCTTTTTTCTTAGGCGTAATACTATGCTCTCGTAAAAATTTTACGAGCAATAGGTTTAATATTGGGAATTTCTAATGGAAAAAGCTGCCATAGGTTAACATGGCCTTATCTATTTGTTACGCCTTATGAAAACCTTTTTCACTATATTCAGCTATATCTTTCCCTTTTCTCTGTGTTGAACAATCAGCCGATTGTTATTGTTTTTTCTATCTATCAAACTCTGAGAAAAAAATTAGCGGCTCTGACATGGGGAACGAGATTAAAAAGAAACTAGGAACTAGCGAAAGGAACTAGTTCCTATTGCGGAACGGAACTAAAAGGAGCGATCACTTAAAGGAACTGTTACGAATTTGATAATTATAGATATAAGTTTATTTAAATTAGTTTCCGTTAATTTAAAATTTCAAATTGTAACGATAAAATTTCGCTATCACTTGTTGGAATCATCTATTCATTTTCTAGTATTTTCCTGAATTTCTTTTATGTTCTTTTGTTTGCTTACCGAAATGTTAGTTCTTACTCTCTCATAGAATAGCAACCCCTTTGCTTTGTTATTCTGCATTCTCATTTCATCTCATTGTCTATTGTCATTGTTGTTGTAGTAATGCGAGCATATATCTATGTGAGTGTGTATGTGTTTGGCAGCCACCAGACGAATAACTTAATGATCGTAGATGCTTCTAGCATTGTCTAAGAATGTTCTGGCGTTGCCAAAATATTGTAGTGCTACCAGAATGTTCTCGTATTGCCACACCGTCATATATAAAAGCGCTCGCATGCAGCTAACGAGTCAGTCTTAATTAAAGCGTCAAACGAATAACTTCAGTGTGAACGAATTGTAAAGTGTGAAGTCATAGTAAATAAATTGTAGATTGTCGTTATTTAAAAGAACTGTGTTTTAATTGTCGGGTAATTAAAAACGCCTAAATATAAAAACGTAACAATTGGTGTCAGAAGTGGAATAACGAAAAAAAAATCTACAAGGAAGTTTAATGAGCTTCGAGTGGAAGACTTAAAAAAGGAATTGAGCAAACTGGAGCTACCGACAACAGGCAATAAGGCCCAGCTTCAAAAGCGTCTACTGGAAGAGTTTGAACGGCGTAATATGGACATTGCGACGCATGAGTTTGATTATAAGGAAGACATTGATGAATCAATACTCGTCAATACAAGCAGTGTAGAAACTCCATCTGTGGCTTCGAATGTTGTGGATTACACATCAATGCTCAATGCTTTGAGCAAAATGATGGAAGCAAATTCTAGAAAAATGGAAGAAAATTCTAGAAAAATGGAAGAAAAATTCGACGAAAATTCTAGAATGGTCAACGAAAAATTACAACAAATTTCTGAAGGCATGGAGAAACGTGTGGACCATATAGAAAATCAAATTCTGGAATTGGATAAGAAAGTTCTTTCCGTAGATGAGAAAATTATGGTTCATGATGAGAAGTTTCTGCACATCGAGAAAAAAATGTCAGAGCTGGAAATTAAAGGTGGTCCAGTGCGCGTCATCGAGGGCTCAAAAATCAAAACTCCTGTTTTCGATGGCTCAACGTCATTTGATGTCTTCAAATTCCAATTCGAAATGGTTGCTTGTAGAAATTTGCGGAATGACGATGATAAAGCAATTGAACTTCTATTGGCATTAAAGGGCAATGCTGCTGATGTGATACAAAGCATTCCCGCTGCTTCTAGAAATAACTAT
Source organism: Haematobia irritans (assembly GCF_050003625.1). Lineage (NCBI taxonomy): Eukaryota > Metazoa > Arthropoda > Insecta > Diptera > Muscidae > Haematobia > Haematobia irritans. The sequence continues at coordinate 164,477,184 of NC_134400.1, forward strand.
AATGAAGTAATAGCGGCGTTTCAACGCAAGTATGGTGGAGAGCACAAGCAAGACATCTTTAGAATGGAATTAAGAGGTAGAGTCCAGAAATCAAACGAGACTCTACAAGACTTTGCAACAGAAGTTGAGCGGTTGGTGCTACTGACATACCCAGGAGAGAGTCACCCACTTGTGGACCGCATCAAAATTGAGACCTTTGTGAATGGCATTCGAGACCCAGACATAAAATGTGCAACATATGCGTCACAAAAGGCTACATTCGCAGAAACAGTAACATTTGCACTTGCGCAAGAAACTGCGAGATTGCTGGCACGGCCTCAAATTCACAAAGTACGCAGAGTAGAGACCGAGTGTGAAGAATCGAAATCTATCATTGACTCAATGAAAGAGGCAATGAAGCAGGTAATGCAAGAATTGAAACAGGATGCAACTAAATCCCGTATCAAATGCTATAACTGTGATAAGACGGGACATCTAGCTCGAGAATGCAAAGCACGACGCAAACGGTCAAGATCCACATCACCATCTCCATTAAACAATAACCATAAGAAGGTGACCCCACAGTCAAGTGAGTCACCTTTAAACTAAATCGAGCTAGTTCAGCGGGGCAAGAGCTGGCTCCCACAGACGATGGCCCCACCATCTCCATAGCAATAGTTCAACAGAAAAATAACAATTTAACTATTGCGGGTGTTATTAATGGCGACAAGCGTACTTTGACGTTGGATACTGGTGCATCAAAGTCTATCATTAGATCTGATTTAGTAAAAGGAAAAGTAACACCACTGATTGGAGTCAAGCTACGCACGGCTACAGGGGAACCCGCAACCGTATATGGAAAGGTCACCGTAAAATTAACTATTGCTAACAAATCCGTTACTTATGATTTCATTGTGGCCGATATAGTAGACGAAGTTATAATTGGAGCGGATTTCATGATTGCTTTTGGTCTCAATTTGGATATGAAGCGTCGTGTAATGATATGGTGCGATGCCGAAATAACGGTAAACGTGGGATACGACGGGAATACACCTGTCAGACGTTTGACAACGAGCCAGTCAGAGTCTATACCACCGAATGCCGAAGCAATTATATGGGTTTCTATGAATGGAGATTGTGAAGTCGGCCAATTGTGGGTTGTTGAACCAGCAGAAAACAAAAGCAACAACATCTTGATAGCAAATGCCCTGGTAACAAAGAACGAAGAGAGGCTAATACCAGTTCGTGTCTTGAACTTGTCTGACAATCACGAGCAAATTGTAAAATTTTCTGACATTGGCAAATGTACACCAGCCGAGGCAATAGTCAATTTGGAAGGCAACTCATCAAAGACACATGGAGCAGTGAGAAAACATCTAGAAGCGTATGTCGAGGCTTGGACACGTCATCTATCGCCGTCAGAGAGAAATAAAGCCAAGCAATTGTTGTGGAAAAACGCCTGTGCTTTTGCTTCTGAAAAGGGAAATCAAGGAAGAACATCTGTAGTGAAACATGAAATTAAAACCGCAGAAGAAAGGCCCATAAAACAGGCCCCACGAAGTGTTCCCCTGGCAAAAAGAGACGAAGTTCAAAAGCTCATAAAGGAAATGGCGGAGAGTGGAGTGATTGAGCCATCATCAAGTCCTTGGTGTTCCCCAGTTGTGCTGGTCAAAAAGAAAGATGGAAGTACCCGATTCTGCGTGGACTACAGAAAACTGAATGATGTCACCAAAAAGGACAGTTATCCGCTTCCACGCATTGATGACACGTTGGACACACTAGCCGGAACAACATGGTTTTCTACGCTTGATTTGCAGAGTGGATATTGGCAAGTAGAGATCGCCGAGAAAGACAAGGAAAAGACGGCTTTTGGCGTTAATGGCGGTCTCTGGCAATTCAATGTAATGCCGTTCGGGCTCTGCAACGCTCCGGCTACCTTCGAAAGATTGATGGAGCGGGTACTGAAGGGGTTGCACTGGAAGTCGTGCTTGATATACTTGGACGACATCATAGTGATGGGCAAAACATTTGACGAGCACCTTAAGAACTTGAAAGACGTTATCCAGCAATTGTCAGCCGCTGGTCTACGCCTTAACGCAAAGAAATGCTCCCTTTTCCAGCGGGAAGTTAAATACCTGGGTCATCATGTGACTGCAAAGGGCATATCCACCGACGAAGACAAAATCCAAGCTGTCAGAGATTGGCCACGACCCCGAAATCTCCACGAATTAAGAAGTTTCCTTGGGTTATGTACATATTACCGACGATTCGTCCCAAACTTCGCCAGCATCGCCGCTAGTCTCCACAAATTGACGCAAAAAGGTCAGAAGTTCCAGTGGAGCGACGAACAGGAGGATTCATTCCAACATTTAAAAGAACTTTTATGTTCAGCTCCTGTTCTAGCGTATCCTATTCCGGGCGAAAAATTTGTTTTGGATACAGATGCTAGCGCGCATGGTATTGGAGGTGTGCTATCCCAACAGATAGACGGCAAGGAGAAGGTCATCGGATATTTCAGCCGAACGTTGTCCAAGCCCGAAAAGAACTACTGTGTAACGCGACGAGAGCTGCTAGCCGTCATAGAGAGTGTAAAACATTATCATAAATATTTGTATGGACAACACTTCTTGCTCAGGACTGATCACTCAGCTCTACGATGGTTGCTCCAATTCAAGAATCCGGAAGCTCAACTGGCACGTTGGATCGAGAGGCTCCAAAGCTATGATTTCAGTGTCGAGCATAGAAAAGGTGGAAAACACGGTAACGCTGGCGCTTTGTCACGTCGACCTTGCAGTATAGAATGCAAGCACTGCTCGAAAGCTGAACATAAGGAGGAGATTGTTGATATTCGGCTGTTACACATCGAATCTGGAGTGGACTGGCCAACAGAACAGCGTAAAGATCCCGTTTTGAACAAAATTATTTCGGCAAAGGAAGAGAACGAGAAGCCCAGTAAGAAAGACATCGCAGCCGAAAGTCCACTTATGAAATCATACTGGGCTCAATGGGATAGTTTAGTTCTAGTCAATGGATCCCTGCAACGTAAATGGGAAAGCGAAGATGGCAAAAGCAGCCGAAATTTGATCATCGTTCCAGATTCCAAAATAAGAGACGTTTTGGCGGAGTTCCATAATGGTCCCAGTGGAGGTCATCTGGGAATAACCAAAACCGCCGAGAAAGTGAAGCAACGATTCTACTGGGTTGGATGCCAGAAATCAATTGCTGAATGGGTAGCCAATTGCGAGAAGTGCATGAAGGCGAAAGGTCCAACAAGGAAAAGGCGAGGTCCTATGCAAGAGTATAGACCTGGAGCCCCGTTTGAAAGAATAGCAATGGACGTGGCAGGCCCTTTCCCAGTAAGTGATTCTGGAAACCGTTATGTCCTTGTGGTCATGGATTACTTCAGCAAATGGCCGGAGGTGTATGCAATTCCAAACCAAGAAGCAAAAACGATTGTGGATGTTGTCAACAAAAACTGGATATGTCGCTACGGTGTGCCGTCCGAGATTCACTCAGACCAGGGAAGAAATTTTGAATCGGCCATATTCAAAGAGATGTGTGAATCCCTTGGTATCAAGAAAACGAGGACTACACCATTACATCCACAATCCGATGGCATGGTAGAAAGGTTTAATCGCACTCTGGAGGAACATCTTCGAAAAGTAGTGGACAACGGCCAGAGGGACTGGGACGAGCATATACCAAAGTTTTTGCTGTCGTATAGATCTGCCATTCATGATTCCACCTCTCGAACACCTGCCAATGTTCTATTCGGAACTGAGTTGAAGTTGCCTGGTGATCTGATATTCGGTGCTAAACCTAATGAGCTCGCCATGGAAGAAAACAGAAACGACATCCCAAACACTTTCGGTGAAGTTCACGAATCAGTGCGCAACAAAATAAAAATGGTCAGCAACAGAATGAAGGCGAGATACGATCGTGCTGTAAATACTGAAGGCTTCCAAGAAAAAGAATTGGTTCTGCTATTTAACCCGCAACGAAAGAAAGGATTGTGTCCTAAACTGCAAACACAGTGGGAAGGCCCATACAAAGTCATCAAGAAGATCAATGATGTTGTATATCGGATTCAGAAGGACAACAGCCCTAGATCAAAGATGAAAGTTGTACATCTCGAACGATTGGCTCCTTACGGAACAGGTTCTGTGCCTGTTCGGGACGAACAGGCTTAAGCGGGAGGCAGTGTTACGAATTTGATAATTATAGATATAAGTTTATTTAAATTAGTTTCCGTTAATTTAAAATTTCAAATTGTAACGATAAAATTTCGCTATCACTTGTTGGAATCATCTATTCATTTTCTAGTATTTTCCTGAATTTCTTTTATGTTCTTTTGTTTGCTTACCGAAATGTTAGTTCTTACTCTCTCATAGAATAGCAACCCCTTTGCTTTGTTATTCTGCATTCTCATTTCATCTCATTGTCTATTGTCATTGTTGTTGTAGTAATGCGAGCATATATCTATGTGAGTGTGTATGTGTTTGGCAGCCACCAGACGAATAACTTAATGATCGTAGATGCTTCTAGCATTGTCTAAGAATGTTCTGGCGTTGCCAGAATATTGTAGTGCTACCAGAATGTTCTCGTATTGCCACACCGTCATATATAAAAGCGCTCGCATGCAGCTAACGAGTCAGTCTTAATTAAAGCGTCAAACGAATAACTTCAGTGTGAACGAATTGTAAAGTGTGAAGTCATAGTAAATAAATTGTAGATTGTCGTTATTTAAAAGAACTGTGTTTTAATTGTCGGGTAATTAAAAACGCCTAAATATAAAAACGTAACAATTGGTGTCAGAAGTGGAATAACGAAAAAAAAATCTACAAGGAAGTTTAATGAGCTTCGAGTGGAAGACTTAAAAAAGGAATTGAGCAAACTGGAGCTACCGACAACAGGCAATAAGGCCCAGCTTCAAAAGCGTCTACTGGAAGAGTTTGAACGGCGTAATATGGACATTGCGACGCATGAGTTTGATTATAAGGAAGACATTGATGAATCAATACTCGTCAATACAAGCAGTGTAGAAACTCCATCTGTGGCTTCGAATGTTGTGGATTACACATCAATGCTCAATGCTTTGAGCAAAATGATGGAAGCAAATTCTAGAAAAATGGAAGAAAATTCTAGAAAAATGGAAGAAAAATTCGACGAAAATTCTAGAATGGTCAACGAAAAATTACAACAAATTTCTGAAGGCATGGAGAAACGTGTGGACCATATAGAAAATCAAATTCTGGAATTGGATAAGAAAGTTCTTTCCGTAGATGAGAAAATTATGGTTCATGATGAGAAGTTTCTGCACATCGAGAAAAAAATGTCAGAGCTGGAAATTAAAGGTGGTCCAGTGCGCGTCATCGAGGGCTCAAAAATCAAAACTCCTGTTTTCGATGGCTCAACGTCATTTGATGTCTTCAAATTCCAATTCGAAATGGTTGCTTGTAGAAATTTGTGGAATGACGATGATAAAGCAATTGAACTTCTATTGGCATTAAAGGGCAATGCTGCTGATGTGATACAAAGCATTCCCGCTGCTTCTAGAAATAACTATAATGAAGTAATAGCGGCGTTTCAACGCAAGTATGGTGGAGAGCACAAGCAAGACATCTTTAGAATGGAATTAAGAGGTAGAGTCCAGAAATCAAACGAGACTCTACAAGACTTTGCAACAGAAGTTGAGCGGTTGGTGCTACTGACATACCCAGGAGAGAGTCACCCACTTGTGGACCGCATCAAAATTGAGACCTTTGTGAATGGCATTCGAGACCCAGACATAAAATGTGCAACATATGCGTCACAAAAGGCTACATTCGCAGAAACAGTAACATTTGCACTTGCGCAAGAAACTGCGAGATTGCTGGCACGGCCTCAAATTCACAAAGTACGCAGAGTAGAGACCGAGTGTGAAGAATCGAAATCTATCATTGACTCAATGAAAGAGGCAATGAAGCAGGTAATGCAAGAATTGAAACAGGATGCAACTAAATCCCGTATCAAATGCTATAACTGTGATAAGACGGGACATCTAGCTCGAGAATGCAAAGCACGACGCAAACGGTCAAGATCCACATCACCATCTCCATTAAACAATAACCATAAGAAGGTGACCCCACAGTCAAGTGAGTCACCTTTAAACTAAATCGAGCTAGTTCAGCGGGGCAAGAGCTGGCTCCCACAGACGATGGCCCCACCATCTCCATAGCAATAGTTCAACAGAAAAATAACAATTTAACTATTGCGGGTGTTATTAATGGCGACAAGCGTACTTTGACGTTGGATACTGGTGCATCAAAGTCTATCATTAGATCTGATTTAGTAAAAGGAAAAGTAACACCACTGATTGGAGTCAAGCTACGCACGGCTACAGGGGAACCCGCAACCGTATATGGAAAGGTCACCGTAAAATTAACTATTGCTAACAAATCCGTTACTTATGATTTCATTGTGGCCGATATAGTAGACGAAGTTATAATTGGAGCGGATTTCATGATTGCTTTTGGTCTCAATTTGGATATGAAGCGTCGTGTAATGATATGGTGCGATGCCGAAATAACGGTAAACGTGGGATACGACGGGAATACACCTGTCAGACGTTTGACAACGAGCCAGTCAGAGTCTATACCACCGAATGCCGAAGCAATTATATGGGTTTCTATGAATGGAGATTGTGAAGTCGGCCAATTGTGGGTTGTTGAACCAGCAGAAAACAAAAGCAACAACATCTTGATAGCAAATGCCCTGGTAACAAAGAACGAAGAGAGGCTAATACCAGTTCGTGTCTTGAACTTGTCTGACAATCACGAGCAAATTGTAAAATTTTCTGACATTGGCAAATGTACACCAGCCGAGGCAATAGTCAATTTGGAAGGCAACTCATCAAAGACACATGGAGCAGTGAGAAAACATCTAGAAGCGTATGTCGAGGCTTGGACACGTCATCTATCGCCGTCAGAGAGAAATAAAGCCAAGCAATTGTTGTGGAAAAACGCCTGTGCTTTTGCTTCTGAAAAGGGAAATCAAGGAAGAACATCTGTAGTGAAACATGAAATTAAAACCGCAGAAGAAAGGCCCATAAAACAGGCCCCACGAAGTGTTCCCCTGGCAAAAAGAGACGAAGTTCAAAAGCTCATAAAGGAAATGGCGGAGAGTGGAGTGATTGAGCCATCATCAAGTCCTTGGTGTTCCCCAGTTGTGCTGGTCAAAAAGAAAGATGGAAGTACCCGATTCTGCGTGGACTACAGAAAACTGAATGATGTCACCAAAAAGGACAGTTATCCGCTTCCACGCATTGATGACACGTTGGACACACTAGCCGGAACAACATGGTTTTCTACGCTTGATTTGCAGAGTGGATATTGGCAAGTAGAGATCGCCGAGAAAGACAAGGAAAAGACGGCTTTTGGCGTTAATGGCGGTCTCTGGCAATTCAATGTAATGCCGTTCGGGCTCTGCAACGCTCCGGCTACCTTCGAAAGATTGATGGAGCGGGTACTGAAGGGGTTGCACTGGAAGTCGTGCTTGATATACTTGGACGACATCATAGTGATGGGCAAAACATTTGACGAGCACCTTAAGAACTTGAAAGACGTTATCCAGCAATTGTCAGCCGCTGGTCTACGCCTTAACGCAAAGAAATGCTCCCTTTTCCAGCGGGAAGTTAAATACCTGGGTCATCATGTGACTGCAAAGGGCATATCCACCGACGAAGACAAAATCCAAGCTGTCAGAGATTGGCCACGACCCCGAAATCTCCACGAATTAAGAAGTTTCCTTGGGTTATGTACATATTACCGACGATTCGTCCCAAACTTCGCCAGCATCGCCGCTAGTCTCCACAAATTGACGCAAAAAGGTCAGAAGTTCCAGTGGAGCGACGAACAGGAGGATTCATTCCAACATTTAAAAGAACTTTTATGTTCAGCTCCTGTTCTAGCGTATCCTATTCCGGGCGAAAAATTTGTTTTGGATACAGATGCTAGCGCGCATGGTATTGGAGGTGTGCTATCCCAACAGATAGACGGCAAGGAGAAGGTCATCGGATATTTCAGCCGAACGTTGTCCAAGCCCGAAAAGAACTACTGTGTAACGCGACGAGAGCTGCTAGCCGTCATAGAGAGTGTAAAACATTATCATAAATATTTGTATGGACAACACTTCTTGCTCAGGACTGATCACTCAGCTCTACGATGGTTGCTCCAATTCAAGAATCCGGAAGCTCAACTGGCACGTTGGATCGAGAGGCTCCAAAGCTATGATTTCAGTGTCGAGCATAGAAAAGGTGGAAAACACGGTAACGCTGACGCTTTGTCACGTCGACCTTGCAGTATAGAATGCAAGCACTGCTCGAAAGCTGAACATAAGGAGGAGATTGTTGATATTCGGCTGTTACACATCGAATCTGGAGTGGACTGGCCAACAGAACAGCGTAAAGATCCCGTTTTGAACAAAATTATTTCGGCAAAGGAAGAGAACGAGAAGCCCAGTAAGAAAGACATCGCAGCCGAAAGTCCACTTATGAAATCATACTGGGCTCAATGGGATAGTTTAGTTCTAGTCAATGGATCCCTGCAACGTAAATGGGAAAGCGAAGATGGCAAAAGCAGCCGAAATTTGATCATCGTTCCAGATTCCAAAATAAGAGACGTTTTGGCGGAGTTCCATAATGGTCCCAGTGGAGGTCATCTGGGAATAACCAAAACCGCCGAGAAAGTGAAGCAACGATTCTACTGGGTTGGATGCCAGAAATCAATTGCTGAATGGGTAGCCAATTGCGAGAAGTGCATGAAGGCGAAAGGTCCAACAAGGAAAAGGCGAGGTCCTATGCAAGAGTATAGACCTGGAGCCCCGTTTGAAAGAATAGCAATGGACGTGGCAGGCCCTTTCCCAGTAAGTGATTCTGGAAACCGTTATGTCCTTGTGGTCATGGATTACTTCAGCAAATGGCCGGAGGTGTATGCAATTCCAAACCAAGAAGCAAAAACGATTGTGGATGTTGTCAACAAAAACTGGATATGTCGCTACGGTGTGCCGTCCGAGATTCACTCAGACCAGGGAAGAAATTTTGAATCGGCCATATTCAAAGAGATGTGTGAATCCCTTGGTATCAAGAAAACGAGGACTACACCATTACATCCACAATCCGATGGCATGGTAGAAAGGTTTAATCGCACTCTGGAGGAACATCTTCGAAAAGTAGTGGACAACGGCCAGAGGGACTGGGACGAGCATATACCAAAGTTTTTGCTGTCGTATAGATCTGCCATTCATGATTCCACCTCTCGAACACCTGCCAATGTTCTATTCGGAACTGAGTTGAAGTTGCCTGGTGATCTGATATTCGGTGCTAAACCTAATGAGCTCGCCATGGAAGAAAACAGAAACGACATCCCAAACACTTTCGGTGAAGTTCACGAATCAGTGCGCAACAAAATAAAAATGGTCAGCAACAGAATGAAGGCGAGATACGATCGTGCTGTAAATACTGAAGGCTTCCAAGAAGAAGAATTGGTTCTGCTATTTAACCCGCAACGAAAGAAAGGATTGTGTCCTAAACTGCAAACACAGTGGGAAGGCCCATACAAAGTCATCAAGAAGATCAATGATGTTGTATATCGGATTCAGAAGGACAACAGCCCTAGATCAAAGATGAAAGTTGTACATCTCGAACGATTGGCTCCTTACGGAACAGGTTCTGTGCCTGTTCGGGACGAACAGGCTTAAGCGGGAGGCAGTGTTACGAATTTGATAATTATAGATATAAGTTTATTTAAATTAGTTTCCGTTAATTTAAAATTTCAAATTGTAACGATAAAATTTCGCTATCACTTGTTGGAATCATCTATTCATTTTCTAGTATTTTCCTGAATTTCTTTTATGTTCTTTTGTTTGCTTACCGAAATGTTAGTTCTTACTCTCTCATAGAATAGCAACCCCTTTGCTTTGTTATTCTGCATTCTCATTTCATCTCATTGTCTATTGTCATTGTTGTTGTAGTAATGCGAGCATATATCTATGTGAGTGTGTATGTGTTTGGCAGCCACCAGACGAATAACTTAATGATCGTAGATGCTTCTAGCATTGTCTAAGAATGTTCTGGCGTTGCCAGAATATTGTAGTGCTACCAGAATGTTCTCGTATTGCCACACCGTCATATATAAAAGCGCTCGCATGCAGCTAACGAGTCAGTCTTAATTAAAGCGTCAAACGAATAACTTCAGTGTGAACGAATTGTAAAGTGTGAAGTCATAGTAAATAAATTGTAGATTGTCGTTATTTAAAAGAACTGTGTTTTAATTGTCGGGTAATTAAAAACGCCTAAATATAAAAACGTAACAGAACTATAATTCCCAACTCTAGAGTCAACCGCTTGTTCAGGTGTCGAAAAACGTGGACGGGAATAAAAAGTCTTTCGGTTCCAAGCCAGGACTAATCGGGGGATGACCCACTAAATTGATATTTTGAGTGCTCAAAATTTCAGTTATTTGAGCCGATTGTCGTGGTGAAAAGTAATCCGTCTTCAGAAGTTGGGTTTCCTCATCGAAGACAACTAGCAAGCACAATGGTTGTGGTACGATTGGGACATGTCCAGTTTTTCCGAAAAAACCGACGATCATTTGCTTGGAAGTGCTTCGTGAGCGATCAACTTTTCTTGGATGCAGGCCATCTTGAAACACCAATACAGTTGGTTCACTTTCGGGCTCATAGCGTAAATCCAAGATTCAACTCCTGTCACGATGTCATAGACGTTGTTTTGACGGTCATATATGGAATGTATGCTGGTCCCACTAATGTCTAAGGTTGTCTCAATCTCACCATAAGTTGTTGTATATAAGATGGCGCACAGCATCAATGGTTTCCCGAACAACTACTTTTTATGGGCGACCTTCATGAAATTAGTCTTGGAGTAGACTACGACCTTAGTTGAATCAGCAATGCCATTGATAAACACAGGTCCTTGACAGAGGTTTTCGATAAAATTTGAATTAAGTTAACCGATGCACTGTTGTTGAGTTAATCCACGTCGAAAGTTGTAAAAAATAATCGCAGGAAAATATTCACGATTTAATTTTATTTTTGGGCGAGATAATCTTTTAAGTTGCTGTAAGCAAAACAAATAGCCAGAAATGATCTGAAACGTGAAGGCCAGATTTGATCGAAATGCACGTCGAAGTGGTAGAAAACTTGCTCGTGATCTGAACATATCGTGAGAACGCATTGAAGTTCCAACAAGAGCAAGAGTTCCCCGATGCGCAAAAAATATTAGACTTGCTTCGCTTGCAAGAAAGCGGCCAGTTACCGAATGTGGTTTTTCCGAAAAGAAGCTATTCCGTTTTCGATTTGCCATCAGAACTCAAGCGCCGCCGATGGTAATGGTATTGGTCTCCTTAACTTCCCGCTAGTGTTCATCGACCGTAGGGTCAAAATATCATATTCCGAATATGATAGAGAACATGCCTTAAAGACAGTATTGAAGCCCTGGGCAGACATACATTGACCGCAGACTATGAACATTCCAACAGTCAGCACCATCGCACTCAAAACGCGTTAACCGAGAATGACCTAAAAACAGATTCCACCGTGCATTGACCACTAAAGTCTACAGATATCAATCAGGTGCGCTTCTGCTCCTGATGCATTTTAGGGTTCATCCCAAATTTCGATCATCTCAAGATGGCTCTACTCCGGGAATGGGCCAAAATACCGCAGCGCCACTTTCGTGCAACGTGTGATGGCTTTGTCAACCGTTTAAAGGATATTATTCGTGCCAAAGGTAGCAATTCGAACAAATCGAAACTGCTTCTAAAGTTTGGTGTTATTTACATTTTTTTTTTGTTTTTGAAAAATTATATTATTATATTAAAAAAAAATATTTTTTTTAAATCTGGTTTTCTTTATGAAATAAAATGATAGCAGTTTGCTTTAAATGAATAAATTTATGAAATCCGTTTATTTTAGCACTACTGACAATATACTACTCAGTTTTTTATATTTATTTTTGCGAATCGAACCATCGAAACATTGAAAATCCTTTATATGTAGCTATCTAAAATAGTTCCGCAATATACAAAACAGCTACTTCAGATTGAAAGCAAATAAAGAAAACAGAAAATTGAAGCGACAACATAAAAATAACAACAGTTTGAAGGCATAAACTGCTGTCAGAAATAGACAAGAGCATTAAAAAGACAGGTGGCGTAGGGACTTACCTCATAACCTTTGATTTTGTAGATCTGTTCATTGCGAACCAAGTAGACTAGAGCCAATGGCAAGAATGCAATTGCCGTGAAGACAAGAAAATAACGCCTAATGGCGCGCCAGTATGTCTTGTTCAGACGCATTGATGTGATGTATCTATAGCACCTTGCACTTTGGTTTACTTTCACGTGTGCTAGTGGGTGGGGGACGTCGATTGGTTGTGCGCTCTTTCCGTGTTCTCCAACGCACTTCCAGTCGTTGGTATTTAGCTTAATGTAATGTAAACCAACACCACACCTCTTTGATATCCTGAGCACCTGAACACACACACCTATATTTCTCCGTCATACACTTCTGGCGCTTCTGTTCTTTTTTTATTATTCTCCGTTAAAAATTCTATTGTTGGTAATTGTGGGGCTTGTAAGTGGAGACCATGTATGTGTGTACTATGATTGTATGTATTAGATGTTGAATTTTTTTTGACACCTTGATTTCTGATTTTTTCACACTGAGCACATGTTTATCTATTTGTTGTTGTTGTCATTGCCTGTTGTTACTGGCAATGTATTAGAAATGCATGTCTATGGCTGAGGGTGTCAGCTCGGATCTGACGCGGGGCATGGCGTGTAAGAAAGTGTGTGTTTTAAACACTCATAGTATTCTCCTGTGCCGTCTTTCGGTTTTATTTGTTCATCAACTATGGACACAATGCGAGTGACGGATGGACGAACGTATAAAATGAGCGATTAATTAACGTTGCGAGATTAAAAGATTTTTGCACTCAATTGCAGTCATCCACACTGATCGCGAGAGAAGTTGTTGGTTTTTTTGTATATTTTGGTCTTCTAGTAGCATGGAAATAAAGAAAAAACACGTAGAAATTAGCATCGAGTTTTATATTTTTTATTTTCACTTAAACAATATTTGCACTGTATTTAAGCACAAATAATTGCAGTCGTTTGTTTTTAGCACATTCATATGAAATTGTGTCATCGCCGCCAGAGTTCATAATCATTAAAATAAGTTTTCATAAAACATAGACGTTAACACACGTGGATATATTTAGTTGGCAGACTACCACTAGGTACCTGACAAAAAGTGTTACCAATACATTCGGTATCCATGCACATTTGCGGCAGCTCGACTATTTAGCCTACTGTGATGCTACACGTGATGAATTTCTTTCTTATCATGCAGAGAAGAGAATAATGTTATTTTTGAACAGTGAGCGTATTTTTTAAGACGTGCCCAGAAGAACTTCTTGGGAAGTGGAAAAAATGTATAGAAGATCCTGAGATGCGGAATAAATTCCATTTTTTGCTGGGAGGAATAAATAAAAGGAACCAAGGACACTCAAAGGTAGGTTCAACAATCTGGCAATTTTTAGCAGGCCCGTGGAGTCTGAGAGAAGTATTTAATGTCATAGTCGGAAATGAGCAAATTTGGCTCGACTCCATACCATGATTCTGGTTCAAATGGTCTGGTGTTTATAATTTAATCGATGAACTTAAATAAGGTTGAAAAGCGTTCGAAATATGTTTATTAACACGGCTGTTTTCTTTTAGCACTGGATGCTACATTTGTATGGGCTATCCAGAACATCGTTGCACTGGTGTTCTATCCAGAACATCTAATCAGTGCAAGTCGCGCAGATGTTGCCAGATTGTTTTTTGATAAAGTGACGCTTCTTCGAGTCACAATAGCAATTTATTGTGACTAATTTATCAAAAAGAAAAAAAAAAAACATGAAATTCAAAGTGGTACAGTGTCATAACTAATCGCAGCAGTAAATATTTATTACTACTTGGAGCATTTCATACATTAAAAATTCAAGATTTCTGTAAACAGCTGATGACAGTGTTGCATATTTTTGGAGATGTCCTGGATAAACGAGTACTCTGTTTTATTTTAGTCGTTCACGGCTTAGGGTATCCAGTGCTAAAAGAAAACAGCCCTAATAAGGTATCACAAAAAGTGCGAAATTTATCAACCCTGCTCTTAACTACTAGACAAAACAAAATTTTAGTCATTTTTTTAGGATGGAAAGGTTAGGTTTGGAAATGGAATCCCGGCTTTATATTTAGATCAGTGACAAATGACCTCCATGACATTTTCTATGCAAGGCGAACATGTTAAACATTGCGCCACTCGAATCTAGGTTGACTCGTCTCATTTCTACTGATACACACCTAAGGCAATATACGACTACTTGTGTTCTCTAACTAGTCCACTTCATCGTATCTATAACTTGTGTATTATCTCGTCGTCGAAAAAAAAATTCACGAAAAATTTTCCAATTGAAATTTTAATTGAGTTTTAAAAAATATTCGATTAAAAATTTAATTGAATCAACAAATTTTTTAATTGAAACAAAAATCAGTCACAAAAATTAATAATATCAATTACTTTTTTAATTGGATTAATCATTTTTTAATTGACCTTCAATTAATTTTTTAATTTATACCATCATTTCTGTGATTGAAGACATTTTAATTAAAAAATTAATTGGATCAATTAATTTCGTTATTGAATCAGAAAAAAATTGTGTGGTACCAAAGACATTTTTTCAATTTTGAACACCAATTTTTTCCTTCAAACTACGAAATTTTCTTTAACAAGTGAAAAAATAATAATTATGTCTAATGAATTTTCTTCAATTTGTCGAAAAATATTTACTTATTTTTGTGAAATCTGTGTGGCATTGTAATACAGTTTAGTTAAAATTTTCATAAATTAACCTATATTTTCTAAAATTAACCAAAATTTTCCTCTTTGGTGGGTTCATTGTTTTTTTTACTCCTATACACAGATGTGCCCCCATTCTAGGTGCCCGCTCATGTTTACCACGGCTCTAGCTATTGTAGCTCTTTTTGTCTATAGTGCCTACTCATCCAATTCAACCCAAGCGGCCTCTACACAGAAAAATATATCACCAAAATATTTTTTAGTCAAACTAGAAACATTAAGCCAATGATTGAAAATTTGTAAATTTTTAATTAAAAACATGAATTGATACAATTAACTTTTTAATCAAACTCGGAAGACAAAATCAGTTAGAAAAATTATTGATTTTTTTTTTTTAATTTTTAATAAAAAAAGTAAAAGTAAAGAAGAAAATCATTGGCGCCAAATCGTGACCATTTTAACCATACATTATTTCATTCTTACTGTTTTTGGGAATCGAACAAAAATCTTCTTTTGCTTTAGTTCATATGGTCATTGAACTTTATACCCACATTTAGTTCATAAAATTTTTGAGACATACTTAAAAAAAGTAAGATTTCATTAAGCTGTGGAAAATTTTGAAAAAAAAAATAATAATAAAATTTATCTACAAATAAATTTTATCCAATAAAAATAAGTTAAATTTAGCTTTAGTTTAACTACGGAAATTTTTTTCTGCGTAGAACCTTTGTAAAATTCTAAAATTTAACTTTTGTGTTTACAAGATCATCGATACATTTTTTGGGATTAGTATACTCTGGTATATCCAGTATTAAGCCCCCAGGCTTAAAAACCACCTAGTGTCCAATATTTCAGCCTTCTCAATCCCCTCTGTCTATTTAAGATTACAGAGATATATCTTTATCGTTATTTTTACGTAATCAACCTTTTATTTTTCTATTCCATAGCATATGACCTATTCTATACTCAAAGGAAAACGACATTCATCCGGAACGAATTTTTAGACAAACAAAATTCCCTTTAATTATAAAGTTCTAAGAACAAAAAAATCCGAATTTATTACAAGCAATTCAGCGATTGTCTCTAATTTTGATTAATTTGCTCTTAAAGAAATGTCTTTGCAATTAAAAGGAAACTTTGTATAAAATTTCGTTCCTCACACAACTCTTTTTTCAGTGTATAGACGCGGTTTCCTGAAACTGGTACATTTCCAAAGGCACCATCGAAAATACAAACTTCGACTTTGCTCCATTGCGGCACAATGCCTAACTCTCTCAGTGAGTTATATGCATGTGCACTTGTATAAAATAACGGTAACTCTGGTAACGGAAACGGAATGGAGTATTAAGGGAATTACAACAATAAAGGAATATGAATATATATAACTACTTAATATCAATGTATATATGTATTTAGATTCATATATGTTCATGTGTGGATAGGTAATGACAAAAGAAAAACAAAACAATATAACATCTATGCTTTGTTTTTGTATTGGAACAATACAAAACGAAAGAGTATGGGAGGAAGCCCAAAACCTCTATGTTTGTAGCAGGGTGGTTGCTCTCGACGATATTTAAACGTGTTGGAGTGGAGATGTCTGAGAGTTTGCTTCTGTTTGTATGACGGAGTATTATGGCTCAATTGGATGTAGTAAACGCGAGTGTGTAACAAACAAAAAAAATTGTCTCATCATGTGCTTTGTTGGTGGAAGACACAAATACACACATACGCGAAAAGGAGACAATGTTTTGAACTTTCAAGGAAACTTTCAAGTCAAAGAAATATTCAAGGAGCTGTAACAAACATTAGAACCCGAAACGAAGTACAATATAATTTTTTCTATATATGGGTTGGCCTATGATGTTGATTGTTGTGAAGTTGAAGTAATAATGAAGCATTGTATAAGGGCATGTTATTGATTTTCTTCATATTTCTCTTTACTTGTAGTAGGAAAACTAAAAAAGAAAATTTTTATTCAGCGGAAGTATTTGCTGTATGTATTTATTTGGTAATGACCATTATTGACTCATATGTGGCACATGTATTGGTTTTTCTTTTTTCACGCTTTGTTTTTATTTTTAATATCAGTTTTTTTTGGCAATTAGATATTTGCAAACTATTTTGTTGAAGCGAATATAAACACACACACACACACACACACCAAAAAACGATGGATTCTTATATTTTAGGGAGACGTGACATTTATTCCAAGGAGTTTTAATTTTCATAGATTTTTTCACTCATCATTGTTTCATTTTTTCTTTATACAACTGTTGTATTTTTGGTACAATATGATTTCTTTCTCTTCTTAACAAATCGAAAAATGTTCACTTAGTATTCTTTTCACTAAAACGATTCATTTAATTATCCATATGTTTTTGTTTTACGATAAAAATATTTCATACATTTGTTTTATAACTTTTTTTAGTAAATTATTTTGGGGCTTTCTTTTCATTTTCATTGAACTTTTCGTTTAATGGAGAGTGCCCATTTAACACGTTTGCTTGCCTTCGCGTTTTCACTCACAATGAAAAGAAATGTGTTGTGTGTCGCTCCAAATTGCCATCTCTTTTGTATCGATATGGCACATTTAAGTGAATTTTCGCATGGATTTTGATTCTCTTGCGCTCTCTGACTTTCTCTTGTTAACGTTAGAATTTTCATGGAGCTCTTTAATTCTCATGCAAAGTAGCCCCATCAACCCACCCCCATCCTAAGAATGAATGTTGTACAGAGTTACCGTTCTCCATTTCTCTGTATAAAAATCCCAAAATTTGTTCGAGATTTTAAAGTCTGTCCTCAAGTCATACACTGAAAATAAACATTTTCTTTTGCCAAGAACGAAATTGTTGACAAAGGAAATTGACTTTTGCCTGCAACTAATACTACGTTCGCACTAGACACGAAATCACGCTATTTAGAACCAAAATCTCTTTACAAATCTCATGTGTTCGGACTGGCAAAATAACGAGATTTCGTAGATTTGAGAACTTAACAGCTGTTTGTAAATATATCAATACAAACACAAACCCATACATAACCTAACTAATAGATGGCCCGTCGCTCTCTGACCAGAAAATGTTGAAGAAGCCTAAATGAATTTTTCTGACATTTCGTGTTTTTCGTAAAGAGAACATTTGCTCAAAACTAAATTTTGTAGTTTCGGGGTTTTAGTCGTATTTTTTTTTGTTCACCTATAAACTTTTGAATATTTAATTTGATTATAAATCATCTCGTGTTTGTTCACAATGTGGATATAATACGAACAATGTAAAATCGAATCTCAGAGAGAATTTGTAATTCCCCCTATTTTCTTCGTCTATTCCTCATTTTGGGAACTGTCAGACTGCGTTTGACACCGCCCTGCCAGCATTTCAAAGTTCCATTTCAACCTCATCGTTACCACAGACTCGTAAATGTCACTTCAACCATCATGAAAAGGTACATCAAAAAGTACTTGCAAGTAATTTGCCATCCCTACTGTTAAAAAAGCCATTTTTTTGTGAAACGCCAAGCGCAACCAGCTTGTTATATTTTAATTAAATAAAAACGAAAATAAAGTTCTGAAAACATAGATTATACGCTTAAAATTGTGAAAGGTATATTGGTGAACAATTTGGTGATTTTCCAAATGGAATAAAGTGATTGTTTTTCAGATATTTTACAGACACGCTGCCTCCATGGAATAAAAACACTGGTTGATAGACGCAGCAACATGTAACTCGCTACTTGTAACTCAACATCATCATTAATGCCAAAAATTATGTTAAATGTAATGTGATAGTGGTATAAATGTTATATTTTTAAGAATTTGTAAATGTTTAATCAAATTAATAAATATCTAAACAAACGTGTTTTACTCGACCACAATGATTCTTTTACAACTATCTTAAAATTCACTTTTTCTGATTATTTGGAGGGTCCCTTATTGGCGTCGTTCTAAATTGATCTATAAAGGCACCTAATAATTGCACTCATGCGAAACATTTTTGTAGTAACTTGGCGTGGTACAACTTCTCAATAGTGACGGCGCTTTTCCGACGAGTTTTTGATGTCGTATATGATTGTTTTCGACGTAGTGGGGATTCTCAAAAGAGTCCCCAAATTCAAAAAATGTTGGCAGGGCGATGGATCATCTATAGTTAAGTTATCTACAACCCCGTATGTGTACACGCACACACACATTCATCTACAAGGAAAATTGGGGCAGGGTTGCAAAAAGCGCATTTTTAGTACCAAAACCACAGTTGTACAAGGCAGTATGGGGATTTTGAAAGAGATTTTGTTGAAATCCTCTACGAGCCAGCTGATATTTGCCTATTGCAATCCTCGTTTACGAGGATTTCGTGTCTAGTGCGAACGTAGTACAAGACCACACAAAACAGATTAGAAACAACCATACCCTGTCAGCATTTCACAGTTCGATGCTATCCCCATCTCTACTGTAGACTCATAAGTAACACTATAACAATCGCCAACTATGATGGGGAAATGAGTGTACATAAATAGCTTCGTATAAATAATTTCTAGCAATTAAAAATCAGTGCTGTAAACATAATTATTACGACATTCAAAATGGAACAGTGATATTTTTCATATTTTTCCAAAGATGCTGCCTCGTTGAGGGATAAACACACGGTGATGCATGTACCAGCATTGTTAGGAACAGAAAAATATCTGTTGTGGATTTTGTATGCACCCTCAAAAAAAAAATCGTTTCTGTAACATACAGAACACATTTTGCTTCAAGCATATATATTTTCAGGATTGCTCCAAACAAAATATTGTTTGTATTGTTCAAACACATTATGTTTCACCTTAGGGCATACAACGGGTAGTAAACAATTTTAATGAAATTTCCTTTGTGTGAATATATTTTTAAGGCGCCAATAGGTTACTTCCATTATACTCTCTAGTTCTCTCTTTCTAAACACATATATGTTTATACACTATTTCCAAATTAATATATGTTTGCATCTAAGCATATTATATTTACAAACATTTTATGTCCCAAACATAATATGTTCTAACATATATGTCCCAAACATGTTGTGCTAGTTTATGAACATTATATGCTTGCACTTAAAAATGTTGAGCTCCAAACATATAATTTTTGCACCCAAACATATGAAAAACAGTTTATTTTTTTCGTCCATGTGGCATTTAAATTGTTTAAACAAATTGAAAATTAATAATAATACAGATGTAACAGAAACATTTTTATGAAATCTTATATTTATACTAGGGCTGTCATTCGGGATCGATTTTTATAAATACCGGAAAATCCCGGGATTCTATACTTTGAAATCCCGAATCCCGGGATTTTCCTAGATGTTTTTTTGGGGATCCCAAAATTTTCGGGATTCTTTAAATATTTTAAGTGATAACAATCTACAGCGCAAAAAATTGTTGTTAATTAAGCCAATTTGGTTTAATTAAATTTTATTAACAAAAGAACATAAGAGTACATAAATTAAAAAGCCATTTCAAATTGCTATCACATCCCAATAAACACAGGTTGGGCGTTTTTCAAATGCAACAATTTTTCAGTTTGAGGGTAAATATAATTTTCAACATAAATTCAACTTGACTTGAAATAGCTCATCTTCAATACATCTTCAAATTGTTTGCGAATTACTTCCAATTTGCCAAAATGTTGACGAAATCTTTGAAAAGGTGTTGAAGATAATATGAGAAAACTTTGACAAAACACTACCCTAAAATGCAACGAAAAAAACCATGTGGTTTTCAATACTTATTTGTGCAACGAAGTTCGTGGTCAATTGCAAGAAATAAAAAAAAAATGGAAAATTTTAGACAAATAACCAAATAGTTTATAAAAATAGGAAAGTGAAAATAAAAACTGAAATAAAACTTTAAGGAAGTCACTAAATGTATATCTCTTTGCAGAAAATTAAAATTATGGATTCTACGTTCTTGAAAACATTAAAAAGGTGACCGATGAAAAAATGGTGGACAATTAACTGGAACTGCTTCAAATAGTTTATAATAATTGGTACGTCAATATGAAAAATTAAATCAACACTTTAGAGAAGTCACTGAATTTAAATCTCTTTGCAGAAAACTAACATCTTTGGATGCTACATTCTTGCAAACATTAAGAATCTGACCAATGAAAAATGAGTGGCTTATCGACAAGAAAAAGTTTCCAGAAACATTACAAGTGCAACCAATTAAAATTGTTAAAAACAACAAATTGTTGAAATCAACAACTTCTGGATGAAAATGTGCATCACATCGTCAGTTTAATTCATATGCTATTATCAGTTTAAAATGGATATTTTGTTAATTCCTTCTGCTGGAAATCAATTCTAACACGCGGTCCAGTACGTTCCTAATTTCAAATTGCCCGCAGGTTAATAAATTTTAATGCTGTTTTATGGCACCAAAAGGAAGGAAATCGAATTATCAATGCAAAAGTGTTTACTAATAATGTTTAAGATTGTCGCTGACTACGACGGTGCTTTGCAAGGGGCGAATTTAATTCCTCAAAATGTTTCAAGTAAAACAATTTCCACAATTCCGTTGAATGTATTTATTAAACAGATGAAAAGATAGAATTTATTTCTATAAAACACAAGTATTAATCATGAAGAAAAACCTTTGATCACACACAACTACTCACCGCAGTGTTCTCCTTGCAAAGTGATTCAAAAAGACAAAACTAAAATTCAAGAAGTTTCGCTTTCTATGTAAAATCAAGTAACGGTTCTAACTGGTAGGGCAAAACACCGAGATGAGTATTTGTGTGAGTGTGTACATATTCGAGACAACCAAATGAAGATGAAGCAAATGACCAATAACACTCAAATTTACATTAGGTAGGCGCATGACATAGAAAAAAATTGAATTAGATAAACAAACATAAAGATCATAATAAAATGAAGACAGATCAGTGACATCCCCAACCCCGTGAATCGACCACGATTCACTACATCACATCCAGGATGGCAAGTTTTGAAACTGGTCGCCTTATCACCGTCGCATTAGTCTTGACATCCGCACACCGAATTATTCCGTCCTTGCCTTCCACAACCTGTACCACACGACCGCGCTTCCAATCTCTCCGAGAAACACCACTATCACAAATAAGCACCAGGTCGCCAACCGCAATTTGCTTAGTATAGTTGCACCATTTAGCTCTTCTAGTTAGGGTAGGTAAGTATTCAGTTATCCAGCGCTTCCAAAAATGATCTCGTAACTGACGAGATTTGAGCCATTGTTTCCGCAGCACATCAGGTTTGTCGGTTATTGCAACAGCTGGAGTCTGAGCGGTATTTGCAGCACCAATCAAGAAATGGTTGGGTGTTAGTGGCTCTTCCTCCTCATGAGACAACGGCAAGTGTGTTAAAGGGCGTGAATTCACGATGTTTTCCGCCTCAATCAAAAAACTTTGAAATGTGTGTTCACGAGGCGAAGAATCTTTCAATGTTGTCCTCAAAACACGTTTCACACATTGTACCATGCGCTCCCATGCTCCTCCTGCGGCTGGGTTATACGGACAATTAAATTGCCATTCAATGCCCTTCGTAGAGAGCTCTTCTTGTACACGGACCGTATCAAACACTTCGTCGAACTGTTTTGCCACTCGATCGGTTCCAATAAAATTCTTGCCATTATCACTTCGTATTTTAGTTGGCGTCCCACGCCGATTAATGAAATTCCTAATGGCAATAATACAAGCATCGGTAGAAAGGTCGAAAGCAATTTCTAAGTGTATGGCTCTTACACTTAAACAAGTAAATAAAGCCACCCAACGCTTTTCTTGGTGTCGGCCGACTGTCACAGAAACTGGTCCAAAATAATCTAAGCCAGTGTAGGAGAAAGGTCTCACATATGGCGTGACGCGGTCTTCAGGCAAAGAACCCATTAATGGTGGAATTGGCTCAACCTGGCGAAATCTGCAAAAATAACAATTGGCTATACACTTACGCAGAACATTTCTGAGTCGTGGAATCCAAAAGCGTCTTCTTATTTCTCCTATCGTCGCCTCAAAGTTTTGATGTTTCATTTTGTTGTGTATATAGGTCACATACAATTCTGTAACTGGATGAGATGATGGTAATATTATTGGATGTCTAGATTCTAATGGCAACCAGCTGGCAGAAGATATTCGGCCATAAACACGAAGCAAAGAATTTTTGTCAATATAAGGGCATAATTTATACAACTCGCTGCCCTTTTGTAACTTTTCGTTATTTTTCAAAATATTTATTTCTTGCAAAAATTTGTCCTTTTGTGCTTCACGGCAAATCAACATCTCAGCACTTTTCAGCTCATCAGCTTTCAATCCGTTTTGTTCATTAGGGTGTTTCTTTTTCCTGCAACGTTTTGAAAATCGCAACACCCAAGCAACAGTCCTTTTTAATCTTAAAAACGACGAGAAACGGCTATAATCAAAAATTGAAGTGCTACCTGTTAAAACGATGACCTTTGGTGGCAATTCTTCTTCGAACGGTCCAAGCGTATCTTTCGTAGTGGCTTTCGGCCAGGAAGATTCGTTTTCATATAAAAATTCAGGCCCCTTAAACCAGCGGGAATTAGAATCAAAGTCCACCTTATGTTTCATTCTTGTAGTCTGATCGGCTACATTGAGATTTGTGGGTACCCATCTCCAGTTTGTAGGACTTGTTGACGCTAAAATTTCTGTAACCCTATGGGCGACAAAGGGTTTATACCTCCGATTTGAGGAACCAATCCAACTTAGAACCGTAGTTGAGTCACTCCAACATACAAACCGGCCAACTTTCAAGGCATGTTCTTGCATTATAGTATCTAACAACCGGGTTCCCATCACGGCTGCCTGGAGCTCTAATCGAGGTATTGTCATGACTTTTAAAGGTGCACATTTCGTTTTAGCGGCAACAAACGATACTGAAATATTCCCATCAGCCGATATCGATCTCCAGTATGAGACAGCGCCGAAAGCATTCTCGCTGGCGTCGACGAAGACATGCAATTCAAATTGGAGCGGAGTATTTGTTTTGAAATAACATCTGGGTATACTGACCACTTTAACATTTTGTAAATCTTCCCTCCAGCTGTTCCATGTTGCCACCAAAAGTTCGGGTATAGTTTCGTCCCAACGTATGTCATGCCTCCAAACCTCTCGCATCAACAACTTTGCCGATATTAAAAAATTGCTTAAAAAGCCCAATGGGTCAAATATCGACATCACTACACTTAATAGCTCTCGTTTTGTTGGCCACCGTCGACCTTCCAATACATCTGTGTTTACCTTATGACATTTTATTCGAAATTTAAAGGTGTCATCTTTCGGTTGCCAATACATACCCAGCACTTTCTCAGATTGAAATTCTTCAGGTCCTGTATTAAAATTAACTGGTTCGCCCAGTTTTCCACTCAGAGCCAAAACAACTTCGGGAGAATTTGATGAAAAATTACGAAGTTCAAAACCAGCGTGCGCATGTATTTCACAAACTTGTTTCGATATTTCAATAGCCTTTTCTGATGATGCAAAACTATCGACAAAGTCATCTACATAATGATGATCTAAAATTGACTTTACTGCTCGAGGGTATTTCTCTTTATATTGTAAGGCATTTTTTTCCTTCACATATTGAGCCACACAAGGGGAGCAAGCTGCACCGAAAGTCATCACCATCATCTCAAAAACTTGCGGTAAATCGTCTTTTTGGTTCCTCCAGAGAAAGCGTTGAGAGGCTCTGTCCTCTGGCGCAACTAGTATTTGGTGGAACATCTCCCGGATGTCCCCGCACACACCAACAGCTCCAATACGAAAATTAAACAAAACAGCAGGCAACGGTCTATATTGTTGAGGCCCTTTTAACAACTGGGAATTTAATGACACCCCTTCAACAGTTGCTGCTGCATCAAAAACTATGCGTAATTTTCCCGGTTTATTTGGGTTGGCAACGCCAAAGTGGGGCAAGTACCATTTTCTTGGGTGATCGGCAACAATTTCTGGATGCGACAATTTTCGTACATACCCTTTACAAATATAGCTATTTATAATTTCCTTATACGCACCACCAAATTCTATATCCTTATCCATTTTTCTCTCAATGTTTCTCAATCTGTTTAGAGCCATGTTATAACTATCGGGTAGAGATATGTTTTCACCTTTCCACAGAAGTTTTGCCTGAAAACGCCCATCAACTTTAATTGTGTTTTCCAATATATCTTTAGCCCGAACGTCGTCTTTGGACTCCATGACTGGCAACACCTTTACGCCAAAATTTTCATTTTCAAAATAATCTGCCAACAAATCATGGATATTGTCTTCTACTTGAACGGACATCAAGCATAGATTATTATTTATCGAGTTGCCATTCATTTTCCCAAATACAATCCAACCAAGAGGGGTATTTGCGGCGTATGGACCATTTTCATCCAATGGCACGATTTCATCAGGAAGTCCAAGATGGCAATGATCTAACCCTATGAGTACCTTGGGAACAACACCAGAATAAGTTTTGATCGGCAAATTTGTATGTCTTAGATCCATATTAAAGCTTTGTGTAGGTAATTTTAAGTTGGCCACACCATACACATTTTTAAGACCATATTTCCTTTGCTTACCAATTCCACTCACGTGAAGATTAACAACCGATGCATTTTCATGGGAGGAATTTCCAGCATACCATTGAAGATTGAGTTTACTGTTTCGTGATTGGACACCCAGTTCTTTAACCAAAGAACTGTCCATCATCGTGACTGATGAACCCTCGTCGAACAACGCATAGGTTTCAACTCGTTTATTTGGGCCATACAATACAATTGGTACAACCCTGAACAAGAGTACATCTTTTCCGACACTTTTAACACAACTAAGAACAGCTTCGGCTTGAGTGGAGTCATCATTGGCAACGTTTGAGGTCATAGCCGTTTGCCTCTTCTCTTCAATACTCACTTCTTGGAAATGTAAAAGTTTATTGTGCTTTCTTTGGCAGCCGTCGATAGGGCATAGTTTACGTCGACGGCAGCTGCGACTGGTGTGACCACTATCCAAACAAGAAAAACACAACTTCAGCTTTTTAACTTCATCCCATCGATTAGAAATATTCATTGATAAAAAACGTTTACATTCGTAAATCCTATGGGATGCCTTACACAATAAACACTCTAGCTTTCTTTGGTCATTAACGGTATGAAGAACAATTTTCCGCTTACCTTCCGGGATAGGCCGGGCTGCATGAGTGTTATACACCATTCGCACTAGATCTGCTACACTTTTCAGCCATTTATTAAAATCCAGTATAGTTGGGTAAGGTTTGATTACCGATGCGTATCGAGCCCATTCCATTCGTTTGCTCAACGGGACTTTGGAGACCAACTCATCTATCAGTGTAGGATTCGACATATGCTGCTGTCCATGAGCCGTTTGTAGAAAGGCGGTAAGGTTTTGCACGTTTATAGAAAAATTGACAAGCTTTTCTACACCATTTTCCCCAATAGGTTGAATTTCTTTCAGTCTTTGTATTTGGCAGCGAATCAGCATTTCTGGTTGACCAAACTGGACTTTAAGTTGTTCGATGACCACAGGAACATTTTCGGGATGAATTAGTAAGGACTTTACGCACTCTTTCGCATATCCTTTCAAAGCTTTTTGTAATCTAAGACAATTTTCAAAATCACTATACTGATATACAGCAGTTGTCTGTTCAAAGGCAGCAGAAAACATTGGCCACTCTTCTACAGAACCATCAAATTCAGGCAGATCATATATTTTTCTATGCATTACCATGTTTTGATTGTTCGTGTTTATTCCCAGGTTGGCAGATGACAGATTGGAGTACAAGCCACTAACGGTAGCAGCAGTGGCCGTGTTGGCATTTGCCATTGCATTAAAACTACTTGTATCTGTTACCCTTGGTGCCATATTTGGTGATTGCAGCGTAGGAATTTCTGATGCCGATCGTGCTGTTTGATTTAATGCTGACCTTAACTCAGTTTGTGCCTTTGACAATTGCGCCTGGAGAAAGTCTATTTGTTCCTGCAGATGCTGAAACTGAACACTATTACCTTGACTGACTGGTGGCGGCGGCTGCGATACTGGAGCGTTTAGTAATGGAGGTTGACTGCATGTAGCTGTTGAGTATGATAATGTAGTCGGAGCAGCGACGGTGGTGGTTGCTGTTGTACTAAGTAATAAATTCTGTGAAGAAGGCAAGACATTATCGGTCGTTGTTTGTACCATTTGATTTGCTTCGGAAATGTCCGACAGCTGCAAAATACCGCTATCAACATTAGTGTTTTGTGAGACAATCTTTCCGGATGGCAAATTGGCTTGTTCCACGTTCGCTGGCGAGGACATGTTTCCTTGTAAATTCATTCCATGTATCCTAGGGCTTCTTCTTACAGGTGGTGATCTTTGAATTGACATAACCTCTGATTTTACTTGAAACTGTAGATTCGCGGCAGCTTAGGCAAAGACGGATCCCATAAACTTGCGAAATAAAGAAATGTCGCTGACTACGACGGTGCTTTGCAAGGGGCGAATTTAATTCCTCAAAATGTTTCAAGTAAAACAATTTCCACAATTCCGTTGAATGTATTTATTAAACAGATGAAAAGATAGAATTTATTTCTATAAAACACAAGTATTAATCATGAAGAAAAACCTTTGATCACACACAACTACTCACCGCAGTGTTCTCCTTGCAAAGTGATTCAAAAAGACAAAACTAAAATTCAAGAAGTTTCGCTTTCTATGTAAAATCAAGTAACGGTTCTAACTGGTAGGGCAAAACACCGAGATGAGTATTTGTGTGAGTGTGTACATATTCGAGACAACCAAATGAAGATGAAGCAAATGACCAATAACACTCAAATTTACATTAGGTAGGCGCATGACATAGAAAAAAATTGAATTAGATAAACAAACATAAAGATCATAATAAAATGAAGACAGATCAGTGACAAAGATATTTAAAGTTTTGTTGTTTGTTTTGTTTTTTGTTCTTATTTGTTAATATGTCTCTTATCTTCTCTCTATCTCTTAATCTTATTAAATTATTATTTGTCAATTGGTATTGTAGTGTAGTATGTAGTGTAGTGTATTATTATATATTTTATTTTGATGAAAATGAATAAATTATACAAAATTCATAGAATTTTGGCTTTGACTTTCAATTTGAAGTGGGGATATCATTCATACAAATTTAGGTTGAAAAGTATTTGCAACGATGTTAATTTTGAATTTGACTCGCATCGAAAATTGTTTGACAAATTATTGAGTAGCGATGCATTTCAATTTGAGGATAACACTTGAGATATTATTGCTAATGTGTTGAATTTCACTGTTGAGGGTAATGTCTGCTTTTTGTTGAGAACGCGATTTTCTCAACTTGAATATTACCCTAATCCTTTGAAAAAATGTTTGAAAAATTGTTGAAATTTAGCATTTTTCAAACGTTTGTCTTCTTCTTCTGTTTCATATGTGCTCAGCTCATATGAATTGTAGTAAAAGGTGGCTGAGACACCAGATCTATGATGCCACCTTTCCTGGGATTTTTTTTTCAAACGTTTGTGTTTATTTGGAAGTAATTGTTGTGGAACGTAAATAATTGTTCATCTTCAAATGTTGCATCCAGTGCAAAAAGAAAACAGCCCTAATATCAAAAGTCCAATTTAAGTTTTACAAAAAGTCGGTTAGTTGAAAGGTGATTTTCGACTTTTGTATATCTATGGTCAACATCATATTTTTTTGTTGATAAATACCGACAGTCGTAGTTTTGGACTAGTTGAAAAATCGAATTTTGTATTTTTAATTTGGGCGGCTTGTTTTCTGCAGCTCTTAGGTACGTTTTCACTCGTTACTAGAACTTGATCGAAGGATTGCCATTGCAAATCGACGTCAAGAGGCGATCCTTTTTGATTCATTTCTTTTATTTAAAGCAAAAAATTAACTGGTTTTATAAATATTTACCAATGTAAGTAGAAGATTAAAAACGCATTAGGGAATGAAATATATCTCAGACCTTACTATGCTATGAAATTCCTTTAGTTATAAATATTATGAAAATATTCCGCAACGGCCGATATAAGGTCTGTACTAAGCTAATGCTTTACAAGCGGACCACGCGATTGAAAGTGCAAAACAAGATTAAATGTACGGCTTTTCTTTACAAAACCTAACATAACTTTGAAGAAATGATCTAAAGCAAATTAGTTTATAAACCGTAAAAAACATTGGTAAAAAAGATAAATTTTGTATATTTTTAAAAAGTTTAGAATCCTATTTAAGATCTATACAAAATTATGACAACTTTACGTGTAAGTAAATGCATTGTCTCAGGTAACTTTCATTGCTTTAGTGTTTTATGCCAACGGTGCTAAAGCTGATATCACGAAAATGTCGCACATCAATATGATTATCAAGTTTAGCCAACTGTTTCGAGTCTTTAGTATTTCAATAGGGAATGGACTGGAGCATCCAATTTCTTTCGACCTTCTAGGAATGCTAATTCCATAATAACCAAACACTGGGCAACTACACCGCCAGCTTTACGAACGAGTTTCACAGCAGCTTCTAAGGAACCTCCAGTTGCCAGCAGATCATCGATTATCAATACTTTTTGACCGGGTTTAATAGCCGTAGTTTGCATTTCAAAAATATCCTAAAAAGAAATTTGGTTAAATTGACAAATGACCATGTTAATAATTATTGTAACTTACTGTTCCATATTCCAATGTGTATTCGACAGAAACACATTCTCCAGGCAATTTTCCTTTTTTCCGAATAGGAGCACAACCGACACCCAATTCGGAGGCAAGCATTAAATTAAAGAGAAATCCTCGAGATTCTAAACCAACTATAATATCTATATCTGGAGTACTTTGGCGAACATGGTCCAGTAGTAAGTCTTTTATATATTGGCAAGCCTTTGCATCTGTTAAGGATGCAAAAATGTCACTGTAAAATAATAAAATATCAAATAACATTCGTCAAGAAATCTACGGTTATAGTCAAAATATGCAAAAATGTTCCTGTAAATAATGGAATGTGTTGAGTAAAGATGTATCCTAGAGTCGACCTTCTCTTTCAATTGCCTGCCTTCAATATAGCCTAAGGATGGTTGTACCTATCTTGGGCGAAACCAAGATTTTCTATGCATTGACTGGTAGCACCCTGCTTACGCGGTTCACTTTTGGACTCCCAATTTTAGCGAAACTGAATGGCAAACCATGCCACCTCAAGCGAGCAACTTCCAAACAAACCAAACCCTTCCAGCTTGATTTTGGAGACATCAGTGATGAGGAAAGTGGGATATCTTTGAGGAAGATATAGAACGGTATGTATGTAACCTCTATTCTGCCCTAATACATGATTTATGACCGAAGTGTGAACATTCTCTAAGAACACAACTTCAATTTTCTCTTACCGAAATAGTATGCCCTTTTTAGGAAAGTCTGGATAAACGCCTATATGTTGATTTATATATTCCAATTTCTGTTCATTATTCATCTTTTTGCCGTAATCTCGTAGAGGTCAGGGGTACCAATTGAACTATTACGGGAATGGGATGATATTTTGTCTTTAATGGAATAGTGTTGGGAAAGTAACGAGTATTTGATTACAAGTACTCGTTACTGACTAATTTTTTGAGTACTCGTTACTAGTAAAAGAGTACTCAATATCTTCAATGCCAGTTTTTTTCTTCTGACGGTAAGTAAGTTGGCGGTTTGGAAGTAAAATTCTTGACTTCTTGGAAAATATTAATTGAAGTTTTCGAAAATCGTTTTATCAGTTAAAATAACACGAAAAGGATATATGGCTTCACCTTTGAACAAAGTGAAAAATTTATCTGATTTCTTAAAAACGTTTGCATTTGAAAAAATTTGCATTGGGTGTAGGTGGGAGCTATAATTTAAAGCATCACATGGAACACGTCTCATGCGAATAGTATGAATAATAATGTCGTTGACTTCAGCTGGTTCAATCCAATTGTTTTCAGAGAACCCTGACGAAAAAAAATTCCAAATAGTGAATACGAAATTGGCTCTAAATATTTGAATGATTGGTGAAAATCTTTTTCTAACGAGACCCATATATCTACAACACCACATTTTATAACACTAGAATAAAACTGGATAATGTAATTTGCTTTTCTATACTGTTTTTAAATTTAAAAAAGAGGAAGATATTATTAAAAAGTGCCCACAATGTCTTTTTTAATTTTTTTACAAAAGTAACGAGTAGTAACGAGTACTCAATTGAAAAGTAACGAGTAGTAACGAGTAGTCAAAAGTAATCAAAATTTACAACACTATAATGGAAGAGTGTTGCTTTCCTGATAGCAACTTGCACTGAATCTGATATTATAATACCAAATAGGAGATAGCGACATCGTTAACTTTCGATAACAGGGTTATCGAAAAAATAACAGGATGACACAGAGACGACAAAAGTGAATTAATATAAGACGGGCAGACAGAATATTTAATGAAATTTATGTATTTCCGTACTTAAAAAAAAACGATTTATACACAGAATATCGTAGAGAACATCTTTACCTTCAATTTGGTGTGCCACATGCGCCTGTTCAATGTCATTTAGCTTGGTTATTACTGGGTACTGGTGGTCAGGACACTATTTCCCATGTGGAATCCAGAAATGGACTTCGTACACAAAAGTGACAACGGAACTTGGTAGAGGACATCAATACCTACAATTTGGTATACAACATGTATCTGGGAAACGCCGAGTGTAGAACAAAATTTTCCAGAAACTGTTGGACGCACTGGTGGTCAGAACAGTATTTCCAGCGCTGAGGCCAGGAATGGACTTCGTACACAAAAGTGACAACGGATATTGATAGAGGGCATAAATACCTACAATTTGGTATACCACATGTATCTGGGAAACGCCGAGTGTAGAACAAAATTTTCCAGAAACTGTTGGACGCACTGGTGGTCAGGACACTATTTCCAGCTCTGAGGCCAGGAATGGACTTCGTACACAAAAGTGACAACGGATATTGATAGAGGGCATCAATATCTACAATTTGGTATACCACATGTATCTGGGAAACGCCGAGTGTAGAACAAAATTTTCCAGAAACTGTTGGACGCACTGGTGGTCAGGACACTATTTCCAGTGTTGAGGCCAGGAATGGACTTCGTACACAAAAATGACAACGGATATTGATAGAGGGCATCAATATCTACAATTTGGTATACCACATGTATCTGGGAAACGCCGAGTGTAGAATAAAATTTTCCAGAAACTGTTGGACGCACTGGTGGTCAGGACACTATTTCCAGCTCTGAGGCCAGGAATGGACTTCGTACACAAAAGTGACAATGGATATTGATAGAGGGCATCAATATCTACAATTTGGTATACCACATGTATCTGGGAAACGCCGAGTGTAGAATAAAATTTTCCAGAAACTGTTGGACGCACTGGTGGTCAGGACACTATTTCCAGCTCTGAGGCCAGGAATGGACTTCGTACACAAAAGTGACAACGGATATTGATAGAGGGCATCAATATCTACAATTTGGTATACCCCATGTATCTGGGAAACGCCGAGTGTAGAATAAAATTTTCCAGAAACTGTTGGACGCACTGGTGGTCAGGACACTATTTCCAGCTCTGAGGCCAGGAATGGACTTCGTACACAAAAGTGACAACGGATATTGATAGAGGGCATCAATATCTACAATTTGGTATACCACATGTATCTGGGAAACGCCGAGTGTTGGACGCACTGGTGGTCAGGACACTATTTCCAGCGTTGAGGCCACGAATGGACTTCGTACACAAAAATGACAACGGATATTGATAGAGGGCATCAATATCTACAATTTGGTATACCACATGTATCTGGGAAACGCCGAGTGTAGAACAAAATTTTCCAGAAACTGTTGGACGCACTGGTGGTCAGGACACTATTTCAAACGTTAAAGCCAAAAATAAACATTAAACACGAAAAGGAAAACATAACTTAAAATGGGATTTAATAACTTAATAACTTTCATATGTACAAAGATCATTTATTACATATTTACAATTAATATCATGTTTTTTCTTTTCAAAAATTATAGTGATGACATAACGATCGTGCAAAGGGTGCATATTTAAAGCACGTGTTTCGTAAGTTATCTTGGTAACTCTGCTAAAAGTGTTATAACACATAACAAAATGGCGGACTGGTGTATAACAGATTCCATGGCATATGTGTGTAAGGTAGTTGCACTTAAAGAGCTCATTACACATATTTTTGTTTTCATTAAAAATTTAGATTATTAATTGCACATAAAATAATAAATTGATTTATGGGTAGAATAAACTACATTCATTAAAAATGTAGATTATTAATCACACATAAAATAAATAAATTGATTTATAGGAAGAATAAAATACTTCCTGCGAAAATTGAACAAAATTGTACTTCACATTTGGAGATTTGGACAAAGCGTTGTTAAAACCAGGGCTGTGGAGCCGGAGTCGGAGTCGGAGTCTTGGAGTCGGAGTCTGAAGATTTTGCTGGAGTCGGAGTCGGAGTCGGAGTCGTGAAAATTTTGCTCGACTCCGACTCCGGCTAAACCAAATTTTTTAATACACTTCACATTTTTGTAACTAAGCAAGTTTTTACGCAAATTAGTTTCCATTGCGTTATTCATTCGATCAATGTACAGCATGATTGTAAATGAAAATCAACTTCCAATTACGGCTATCTTTTGATGTTTCCTAGAATGTTAGACTAGCAGATGGGCTGGATCGATCCATTTTAATGCCCAAAATTATTTTTTTTTTAATTTTATTTTAAGGCAAAATACATATGTGGAATATTGACAGAAAATTTTTTCAAAGTTTTTTTTTATAGAAAATTTTGTCAAAATGTTATTTCTATAAAAAGTTTTGTCAAAATTTTATTTCTATAGCAAATTTTGTCAAAATTTTATTTCTATAAAAAATTTATTCAAAATTTTATTACTATAGAAATATTTTTTCTATAGAAAATTTAGTCAAAATTTTATTTCTATAGAATATTTTGTTTCTATAGAATATTTTGCCAAATTTTATTTCTATAGAAAATTTTGCAAAAGTTTGTTTGTTACACAATTTTTTTTTTAATTTTATTTCTATTGATAACTTTATTTCTATAAAAATTTAAGTCAAAATTTTATTTCTATAGAAAATTTTGCCAAAATTTTATAGTAATAGATTTTTTATTAGAAAATTTGGTCAACATTTTATTTCTATAGAAAATTTTGTCAAAATTTTATTTCAATAGAAAATTTAGTCAAAATGTTGTTTCTGTAGAATATTTTGCAGAATTTTATTTGCTACACAAAAATTTTTCTAAAATTGTATTTTTATTGATAAGTTTTTCAAAATTTTATTTCTATAAGAAAAAATTGTCAAATTTTATTTCCATAGTAAATTTTTTCAAAATTTTTTTCTTACTGATGCTCACTGCTATAAAAAATGTATTCGAAATTTTATTACTATAGAAATATTTTTTTTCTATACAAAAATTAGTCCAAATTTTATTTCTATAGAAAATTTAGTCGAAATTTTGTTTCTATAGAATATGCTATTTTGCAAAATTTTATTTCTATAGAAAATTTTGCAAAATTACATAAAGTACATAGATTTTGTAGAAGTATATACAATTTTGTCTAAATCGATTCAAATTCATGCATATGGGAATATAAACCTTTATATAGCTCGCAACAAATTTAAAGGATTTGAGATAGTATCAATAATTTTGGTCACAAATACATATACTTTTGGTATCTTCTCATATTATGATGGATATTTATAGCATTATTTTATTTATTAAACATTGCTCTAAATTTGAAATATAGAGTTTAATTGGCATGTAATGTGAAATTAAGACATTTTTTTTTGCACACATAAATAAATACGATACTTTATATCGATCCACTTACGGTACCCCCACAATAGAACTACAAATTAGTGGTATTAAAATGAGATTTAGTTATATTACCCGGAGTCGACTCCGGAGTCGGAGTCGGAGTCGAGCTGATGAAAAATGCTGGAGTCGGAGTCGGAGTCGGAGTCGAGCAAAATTGGCTCGACTCCACAGCCCTGGTTAAAACTAGGAAAATTTATTGCCTTGGTGTACTTTATAACTACAACTCAAGAAATTGTACTCTCTCATAGAAGAAAAACTGAACCAAATGTAAAGGAAAAACTATTAGCGCCAAATCATTACCATACAGTAGTTCTTTTTGACAACTTTTGGGAACCGTACTAAAAAATTATTTTGCTTTAGTTCATATTGAACTTATATGTGCGGTCATTGAACTTTATATCCACGTTTGGCTCATAAAATGTTTGATACATACTTAAAACAAGTAAAAAATCATTGGGCTGTGGAAAATTTCCAAAACATAATAAAATTTAACTACAAACAAATAATTTCTTTGCACTACAAATAAGTTAAAAATAAGTAGTTTTGCAATTGGATTTCAACAAAATCCACTGCACTGTCATACACAATTGGTGATCCGTTCCGTTGTCACTTTTGTGTACGAAGTCCATTCCTGGATTCCACATGGGAAATAGTGTCCTGACCACCAGTACCCACCCAATAAACACAAACGTTTGAAAAATGCTACATTTCAACAATTTTTCAAACATTTTTTCAAAGGATTAGGGTAATATTCAAGTTGAGAAATTGTTGAGAAAATCGCGTTCTCAACAAAAAACAGACATTACCCTCAACAGTGAAATTCAACACATTAGCAATAATATCTCAAGTGTTATCCCCAAATTGAAATGCATCGCTACTCAATAATTTGTCAAACAATTTTCGATGAGAGTCAAATTCAAAATTAACATCGTTGCAAATACTTTTCAACCTGAATTTGTATGAATGATATCCCCACTTCAAATTGAAAGTCAAAGCCAAAAGTCTATGCATTTTGTATAATTTATTCATTTTCATCAAAATAAAATATATAATAATACACTACACTACATAATACACTACAATACCAATTGATATATAATAATCTTATTAAACATATCAACAAATAAGAACAAAAAAAAAAACAAACAACAAAACTTTAAATATCTTAAACATTATTAGTAAACACTTTTGCATTGAAAATTCGATTTCCTTCCTATTGGTTCCTTCCTTTTATTAACATGCGGGCAATTTGAAATTAGGAACGTACTGGACCGCTTGTTAGAATTGATTTCCAGCAGAAGGAATTCACAAAATATCCATTTTAAACTGATAATAGCATATGAATTAAACTGACGATGTGATGCACATTTTCATCCAGAAGTTGTTGATTTCAACAATTTGTTGTTTTTAACAATTTTAATTGGTTGCACTTGTAACGTTTCTGGAAACTTTTTCTTGTCGATAAGCCACTCATTTTTCATTGGTCAGCTTCTTATTGTTTGCAAGAATGTAGCATCCAAAGATTTTAGTTTTCTGGAAAGAGATTTAAATTTAGTGACTTCTTTAAAGTGTTGATTTAATTTTTCATATTGACGTACCAATTATTATAAACTATTTGAAGCAGTTCCAGTTAATTGCCCACCATTTTTTCATTGGTCAGCTTTTTAATGTTTTCAAGAACGTAGAATCCATAATTTTAGTTTTCTGCAAAGAGATATACATTTAGTGACTTCCTTAAAGTTTTATTTCATTTTTTATTTTCACTTACCTATTTTTATAAACTATTTGGTTATTTGCTTAAATTTTCCATTTTTTATTTGTTGCAATTGACCACGAACAAATAAGTATTGAAAACCACATGGTTTTTTCGTTGCATTTTATGGTAGTGTTTTGTCAAAGTTTTCTCATATTATCTTCAACACCTTTTCAAAGATTTCGTCAACAGTTTGGCAAATTGGAAGTAATTCGCAAACAATTTGAAGATGTATTGAAGATGAGCTATTTCAAGTCAAGTTGAATTTATGTTGAAAATTATATTTACCCTCAAACTGAAAAGTTGTTGCATTTGAAAAACGCTCATCCTGTGTTTATTGGGCAGTAATAACTAAGCTAAATGACATTGAACAGGCACATGTGGCACACCAAATTGAAGGTAAAGGTGTTCTCTACGATATTCTGTGTATAAATCGTTGTTTTTAAGCACGCAAATACATAAATTTCATTAAATTCTGTCTGTCCGTCTTATATTAATTCACTTTTTGTCGTCTCTGTGTCACCCTGTTATTTTTTTCGATAACCCTGTTAACGAAAGTTAGCGACGTCGCTATCTGCACGCAGGTTTTTCATTTTGTTTGCTGATAACAAAG
The DNA here is from genome assembly GCF_050003625.1 of Haematobia irritans. Classification (NCBI taxonomy): domain Eukaryota; kingdom Metazoa; phylum Arthropoda; class Insecta; order Diptera; family Muscidae; genus Haematobia; species Haematobia irritans. The sequence goes on from NC_134400.1 coordinate 164,514,325, forward strand.
ACTTTGAGATTATAACAAGATCAAAGATTATCTGATTTCCCAAGATGTCTAAATTCTTCCCCTTTTTTCTAATAGGCTCATGAGTTTAGGTTCATACATGTATGAGAGAGTTGGAAAAAAATGGGTATGATGTTACGAATCTAAAAAAGAAAAGAAAATGAAGAATTTTCAATTTGGTTAATAGGCCTGTTTCTGCACTCTTTTCATTCAACATTTATGCCAAAAGAAATTACTTCAAGTAAATTGTGTTTATTTTTATTTTGTTGAGTATTTATTGGTACCGTATCTTTACAAATTACATTGCCATATCCCTGCCAGCATTTCAAAGTTCCATTTCAACCTCATCGTTACCACAGACTCGTAAATGTCACTTCAACCATCATGAAAAGGTACATCCAAAAGTACATGCAAGTAATTTGCCATCCCTACTGTTAAAAAAGCCATTTTTTTTGTGAAACGCCAAGCGCAACCAGCTTGTTATATTTTAATTAAATAAAAACGAAAATAAAGTTCTGAAAACATAGATTATACGCTTAAAATTGTGAAAGGTATATTGGTGAACAATTTGGTGATTTTCCAAATGGAATAAAGTGATTGTTTTTCAGATATTTTACAGACACGCTGCCTCCATGGAATAAAAACACTGGTTGATAGACGCAGCAACATGTAACTCGCTACTTGTAACTCAACATCATCATTAATGCCAAAAATTATGTTAAATGTAATGTGATAGTGGTATAAATGTTATATTTTTAAGAATTTATAAATGTTTAATCAAATTAATAAATATCTAAACAAACGTGTTTTACTCGACCACAATGATTCTTTTACAACTATCTTAAAATGCACTTTTTCTGATTGTTTGGAGGGTCCCTTATTGGCGTCGTTCTAAATTGATCTATAAAGGCACCTAATAATTGCACTCATGCGAAACATTTTTGTAGTAACTTGGCGTGGTACAACTTCTCAATAGTGACGGCGCTTTTCCGACGAGTTTTTGATGTCGTATATGATTGTTTTCGACGTAGTGGGGATTCTCAAAAGAGTCCCCAAATTCAAAAAATGTTGGCAGGGATAAGACATAATGACAAATATGGTTTATTTATAATTATATGACGCTAAAAATGGCAATCTTAACGGCTAAACTGGAACTTAATACCCACCTTAAGTCATTAAATCATTAAGATATGTCTATTATGCTCCCTGGTGTTCTTTCTACGTTAAGTTTTCTACAGTTTTTCTGAGAAAATAGGAATTTTTACTTTACAGTTTTTGGAAACACGCCCGTAGTAGCGGCCAATTCAAAATGTTTCCCTCTTTTAACTTCTTTATTTGTCAATTGTTGTTTTTTATCTCTTTTTGTTCGTGTTTTTGTCTAAACGAAAAATTTTAGAGTCACAAATTATTATACATTATTGGTCCCCCGAACACAGCTATTTAGACACATGATTGTTACGAATACAATTTTAAAGAGGAATTGGAGAAAATGTTGCAAAGAAACCTTCCAACAAGCAAAATAGATAACGAACGTGTGTGAACTTAAAGTCGTGCACTTTTATCTATTCAAGAACAAGAGGCAATTTGGACCAAAGACAATAAACTTGAGGAAGATAGGAAATTGGCTACTGAGGAGATCAAACCATTTACCGTGTTAGTTTCATACTCGAACCAAACGCGTATACGACAAGTATTGTCATAGCATTAAAATGCAAATAAAAAGAAATTAAGTGCACGAAATAAACTTCCTTAAACGGGAAAATGTAGTTTTTTTGTTGTTGCCTAAAATTTAACATTATTTCATTAAGAAAATTAAGTTTTTCATTTAAAAAATAAAAACGAAAAAATTACGAACATGTATGGAACTAACATGGTAAATGCCACATTTGGTATGACGCAAGCCAATTTCCTATCTTCCTCAAGTTTATTGTCTTTGATTTGGACATCTTGTTATAATCTCAAAGTCTTTGGGAATGACACTGCAAATAAACAAAACCATGGTGAATTATCAAAGTATGCCTTTATATTTTCTTAGTCTATGAAGTGACTTTAAGACTTTAATGGAAGCATGTACATAGTAACTTTAAAACTGTACGCTGGAGTAACTGGATAGTTACTCTTAAACGTACATTTGAAATCGTTACGAGTTAGTCAAATTGACTTGATGTATTTGCTTATTTCTGTGTTAAGGCCTTTATTTGCGCGATTACTTTTTTTAAAACAATTACAATTTTAAATGAAAATAATTACATTCCTGTTAAATCTTAATCAAATCTAGATGAAAATCTATTTTAATAAAGTAAACGCGGAAATTTCAATGCGAAAACGAACATAGTACCGCCCTTAAATGGGTATCAAGTTAATTACAGAGTTATTAACTTGATTGATTATTTAAAGAGACGAAGACATCTGTGTTCATTGTAATCTAGTATTTAATACGCTTTTTATTTGATTTTTAATAAACTGAACATTGAAAATAGGGGCACTAAAACCAATTTATTTTAGGTCATGAAAATTATCATATTTTAGTTATAATTTCCCCATTATAAGGAAATTTCCTTCATTAAAAATTTTTTGTTGACTTCATGCATTAAAACATTAGTTCGGCTAGGCCGAATCCTAAATAGCCACCACTATCTTGTATGTTCTACATTTTATATTTTTTTTTGTGTAAAATCAATAAAATGTAAATCCCATTGGTAGCTAGAATAGGGTTGAAATCTTTAATATATTTTGAGTGGTTACTGGTTGGCCTAAACGGTGTAAAAAGGTTATATGGTGCAATCATAATTTGGCCACTTCACAAAAACCTCGTTTATTATTTCTCAGTTGCCATTTATTTGGATTTTTATACTGTCTGTCTGTTTGACTCAAATATGCTTTATTAATTGGTTTTGGAAAACATGATCTCACGATGATCTTGGCTTAAAACTGAATGGTGGTGACCAAATCTCAGAATGCTCTCGGTCACATAGATCTGGGTAAGATTAAAAGAACAAATGTGTTATGACATGGACTTGGAAAAACAAGACAGGTGTTAAACGTCTAACAAGAAATTTTAACACTCTTCGCTGCCAATAACCATGAGAGAGTAAAATGAGAGATAAAAGACATGTTAGAGAGATACTTAACCAAAAGTTGTCTTTTATATACGAGGCCAGTAGAAAAAGTCACTACTGCAATTTCTCGTTTTTCCAAAAGATTTCACCGTTCTCAGCGAGTTGAGATGTTTTAGTTTGACAGGTACCATGGAAACTAGATAATTCCTAAATTGGTCCTCGGTCCGATAGGACCCATTTGCAATACCATCCGACCTACATCAATAGAAACTACTTGTGCCAAGTTTCAGGCTGATAGCCTTGAAAGTCTTTTGGTTTAACATTTGTTTCCCATCTCTCCATAGTTTTTGGATTGGAGTCCTTCGATTGATGCTATGATTTTCGTGATTGAAGAAATTTCAATTCCAAAATTAATTGAATCAATTAATTTCGTGATTGAATCAGAATTTTGTTTATGTGTAGAATGGTATGCCTTGGTGCATATTTTGATCATAGCACAAACATTTGAATTGACGTTTCAAAGTACTTATCAATGGCGTTTTTGACAGAGGGTGATAAGGCACTCCGTTATGATGCCAACCCCCGGCCAAAGGGAAAAGTCCATGTAAAATTCATTGTAGATGTAGAATTTTCACTACTTTCACAGTTTTGGAGTATAATGAATTTTTTTATACCCCCCATCATAGGATGGGGGTATATTAACTTTGTCATTCATATAGCCCCCATATAAACCGGCCATCAGATTTGGCTTGCAGAGCCTCTTAGAGAAGCAAATTATATCCGATCCGGTTGAAATTTGGTACGTGGTGTTAGTCTATGATCTCTAACAACCTTGTAAAAATTGATCCCTATCGGTCCATAATTATATATAGCCCCCACAAAAACCGATCCCCAGATTTGACCTCCGGAGACTCTTGGAGGAGCAAAATTCATCCGATCCGGTTGAAATTTGGTACGTCGTGTTAGTATATGGTCTCTAACAACCATGCAAAAGTGGTTCATATCGGTCCATAATTATATGTTATATAGCCCCCATATAAATCGATCCCCAGATTTGACCTCCGCAACCTCTTGGAGGAGCAAAATTCATCTGTTTCGGCTGAAATTTGGTACATTACAATAGTATATGGCCGCTAACAACCATGCTAAAATTGGTCCTTATCGGTCTATATTTATATATAGCCGATCCCCAATCACACAAAAATTGGTCCATATCGGTTCATAATCATGGTTGCTACTCGAGCCAAAAACAATCTACCAAGATTTTATTTCTATAGAAAATTGTTTAAAAATTTTATTTCTATCGAAAATTTTATTTCTAAATTTTATTTATTTAGAAAAAATTAAATTAAAAATTAGAAATTTTATTTCTATAGACAATTTTGTCAAAATTTTATTTCTATAGAAAGTTTTGTCAAAATTTTATTTCTATAGAAAATTTTGTCAAAATTGTATTTTTATAGAAAATTTTGTCAAAATGTTATTTCTATAGCAAATTTTGTTAAAACTTTATTTCGATAGAAAATGTTATCACGTATTTAATCTTTTGATACGTATTTAATCTTTTTTTGTTTAATATTTATATACCCCGTATGGACTAATTTACAATTGACAAGATGGTGTTAAGAAGTTTTAAGATACCTTGCTATCGGCAAGTGTTACCGCAACCCAAGTAATTCGATTGTGGACGACAGTCTTTAGTAGAAGTTTCTACGCAATCCATGGTGGAGGGTACATAAGATTCGGCCTGGCCGAACTTACGGCCGTATATATTTGTTATTGTGTCGTTTACTACCATAAGCGTAGGAAGGCCTCTGGGGAGGGGGCTTAGACCCCCCAGAAAAAGTTTAGCCCCCCCAGAATTTGAAAAACTATTTACGATTTTCCATGCTTTTAAAGTTGTGCCTTTAGAACAACTCCCATTTTTTTTTTGCTGGGAAAAGTGTGGAACTACTTTAAGTTGCTTTATTATAAATTAATTGTCGAGTTATTTTGATGTCTATTTTTTCTTAATTTTTATGAAATAAAACATTAATTGAAGTTATAAGTTCAGTCTATAAATTTTTAGCTAGGGGGGCTATAGCCCCCCTAGGAAGACTGTCTAGCTACGCTAATGTTTACTACTGCTTTGACTTTGAATTTATCTTCATTTACAAAGTGATCCTCGTAAACAAACAAACTTTTTGGGAGAGTCACACACACTAGTTTATAACTAGTTCTCTCTCTCTCTTGCCTACTGCTTCTCTACTAACCAAGCCTTACAAAATAACATCAGTTTTAAACGAACCTACCTGTGAAACGAACGTAATGTTCGGGTATTTCAAACGCATGTGAAGAAATAAAAAAAAAACGGAACCACTACGGATATTAAAATATTTTTGGATATTCAATCATACAACTAAGACAATCTGCGGCAAAAAAAAAACTGTTAAGAGTATTTAAGAACAAAAAAGTAAATGGCAAACCTGAAATGATTATAAATAGAGTTTTGAGAGAATTAAAGGTTTGTCCAGTTAAACGATGTGGTATAATGAAGTGAAAATATTCATGAATGTAAAATTATTGAAAATAAGTTTGCAAAACCTGTCTTGAAATTCTAAAGGTCATTTGATTATTAGCTGTATCCATTCATATAAACAAACAATAAGATAATAATTCTTTTTTTGGGTTTTAGTTTATGTAGATGAAGATATTTGAAGTGTTTTTTTTTTGGCATAGTGTGTATGTGCTAAAATAGAAATTTATCTGTAGAAATTTTTTCATGTGAAATACACCAAAAAAAATACAAAAACAAAAAACGATCAGACAAGAAGTTAAACCAGTCTCTTTTTATCTCGAAGCAGAAAAATAAGAAAAAATATTCATCTTCACACAAGACGAGCAATAACAGCAACAACAAACAGAACTCTCTCCCGCACCCTCTGTAACAGTGCTGCCGCTAGTGAAAAATTGAGTGAAGTAGATTTTGGAAAAAAGTGGAGTAGATTGAATAAAATTGAAGTAGCATACATTTTTGAAAACAAAACAATAGAATTCATTTTATTATACCCTCCACCATAGGATGGGGGTATATTAACTTTGTCATTCCGTTTGTAACACATCGAAATATTGCTCTAAGGCCCCATAAAGTATATATATTTTGGGTCGTGGTAAAATTCTGTGTCGATCTGAGCATGTCCGTCCGTCTGTTGAAATCACGCTAACTTCCGAACGAAAGAAGCTATCATCCTGAAACTTGGCACAAGTACTTGTTATTGATGTAGGTCGGATGGTATTGCAAATGGGCCATATCGGTCCACTTTTACGTATAGCCCCCATATAAACGAGAAGCAAATTTCATCCGATCCAGCTGAAATTTGGTACATGGTGTAAGTATATGGTCTCTAACAACTATGCAAAAATTGGTCCACATCGGTTAATAATTCAATGATTAAAACCGCTATGTTCATCGCAATTAAAGGAATAGGAAAAACAATTATGTAATATGGGGAAAAATTTTAAAATATGAAGCAGAACAAAAAGTGAAGCAGATTTTTGAAAGAAGGAGTGACGAAGTAAATTTTGTGAAAATGAAGCAAAATACTTCGATTGAAGTAGTAGCGGCAGCACTGCTCTGTAACATCCTCAATCTTTCCCAAAGCAACAAAGTAAATTGAGAGAGTGTGCAAAATTCAAAAACAAACCCATCAAACAACCTTCGCAGAATCTTACATCTTAACCAGTCTCTGAGTTTGTTGTTGGTTTGTTTTGATCTCAGCCAATTTTAGTTTACATTTCGTATGGAGTTTGGTTGTAAAACTACTACGGCCACGGTTACACTCGGTCACCACCAACACAATCAATAGAGCTAGTGAAACCAAGACTCCACGTACTAAAGTCGTGAAGAGATCGTTGTTGGTCCATTACTAGAAGTTTGTTGTTACTGGTATTTCGCATACTGGGAATGAATGTTGTGTTTGCGTTAATCCGTATTTTTTTGTGAATGCTTGCTGGAAAATCCAATTCTCTTAATAATTGGAAAAATCGTGATCTAATAAAACATGAATGGATATGCGAGGAAACGGTAACTGAATGAAATAAAAAGCAAATCAATATAAATATCAATTCGAAGGTTTTCATGATTGTCTGTGTATAAAATAAATAAAATGATCAGATCGAAATCCGTTGAATTACTGAAAAAAACTTAATCATCATCATCAATTATTTCCCCCCCCCCCCCCCCCACGTAAACAAACCTATACTTACGGATTCTTTCGGGAAGTTATAAAAAGAAAAACTACGTAATTAATGTGCCAATATAAGAGATGAAAATAGAAAATCTTGTTTAAATAAAAAGAAATACAAAAAGAATTCGCTATATCGAAAAAAAGTTATTAGTAGATTCAAAGCTCACAAAATAAAGGAAGTAATAAAAAATAAAAAAAAACATACACAGATACCACTAAGCGAAAAAAGAAAGTTTTTGTAAACATTGCTTCTTCTTTTCGTTTTTTTTATCGAATACCAAAAATTCATAATTTCCGAAACACGCAAAACAGAAAAAAATAAAACGACCTCAAATATTCATCAACGCTGACCATCCGCCATATCACATTCACCTATGCAAAACGAATGAAGCAAAAACAACCAAAAACATATCCATAGGACTTGTTTACATATTTCCCCTTCTCTTGATCGTAGCAAGATACCTTTCCCAACAATTGAAATAACTTTGCAGTTTGGCTTTTTCCACCACTCCTGCTGTATATTAACATTATTACTTTGACGTTTTAATTTGAACCGGCTTAAAAACAGTTTTATTTCCCTTCATACCCTATTGTGAGAGGGAGAGCACATACAGAGAGCCTTTGAGAGATATAAAGGTAGGTTACTTATCATGTATTGTTGTATTACTATAATGTACTCTTATATTATATGGTGATTTATGGGAAGCAATATCACAATCCTAAACAAGTATATACAGCACTAAGTTCGGCCGGGCCGAATTTTAAATACCCACCACCATGAACCAAATATTAGGGTTTCCTTTGAAATTTCAGGAGGGCTTGAGGACTTGAGGACACTTCCCAAAGATACATTTAAAGATTTCACCTATGAGGACTATTTCAGATTCTGGATTTATAAGAACCATTTTTGTTTGAGTTTTAGAGGAATCATTAACATCTCTTGTAAGTGTGCAAGAAAATTATAAAATAACGTCTTGATTTGAAATCTTAAATCTGTAGAAGTAAAATCTGGAAATTTTACATTGAGTTTCAATTTTCATGATCAGTGCGCCTTCTACACCCTCAAGAAGTGAAGTCGGTCTATATGGAGGCATTACCAAATGGACCGATAAAAACTTAAACCGATACACGTTTTTGTGAGCCTAAAATACCAGAATATTTACAATTTCATGCAAATCAGATAAAAATTGCGGTTTTTAGAAACACAAGGAGTTAAATCGAGAGATCGTTCTTATGGGGGCTATACTAAAATATGGACCGATACTCACCGTTTTCGGCACACCTCTTTATGACCCGAAAATACCTCTAGATTTACAATTTCAGGCAAATAGGATAAAAACTTCGGATTCTAGAAGCCCAAGAAGTAAAATCGGGAAATCGGTCTATATGGGGGCTATACCAAAATATGGACCGATACTCACAATCTCTGGCACACGTATTTGTGGTCCTACAATACCTCTAGATTTCCAATTTCAGGCAAATAGGATAAAAACTTCGGATTCTAGAAGCCCAAGAAGTAAAATCGGGAAATCGGTCTATATATGGACCGATACTCACCATTTTCAGCACACCTCTTTATGGTCCTAAAATACCTCTAGATTTCCAATTTCAGACAAATTGGATAAAAACTACGGTTTCTATAAGCCCAAGACCCCAAATCGGGAGACCGTTTTATATGGGGACAATACCAAAACATGGACCGATACTCACAATTTTTGACACACATATTTGTGGTCCTACAATACCTCTAGATTTCCAATTTCAGGTAAATTGAATAATAACTGCGGTTTCTATAAGCCCAAGAAGTAAAATCGGGAGATCGGTCTATATGGGGGCTATACCAAAATATGGACCGATACTCACAATTTCTGGCACACCTCTTTATGGTCATAAAATACCTCTAGATTTGAAATTTCAGGCAAATTGGATAAAAACTACGATTTCTATAAGCCCAAGACCCCAAATCGGGAGGTCGGTTTATATGGGGACTATATCAAAACCTGGACCGATATAGCCCATCTTCGAACTTGTCCTGCCTGCAGACAAAAGACGAGTTTGTGCAAAATTTCAGCACGATTGCTTCATTATTGAAGACTGTAGCGTGATTACAACAGACAGACAGACGGACATCGTTATATCGTCTTAGAATTTCTCCCTGATCAAGAATATATATATACTTTATATAGTCGGAAATCGATATTTCGATGTGTTACAAACGGAATGACAAACGTATTATACCCCCGTCACCATTCTATGGTGGTGGGTATAAAGACGGTGGAAAATATACAAAACTTACAAAGGAAACTTCATAAAAATAACGAAAGGGCACTATACTCTTTTTAGAGTTGGGACAGTAAAATGAAAAAAGGAGGAAATAGTGAAAAATTAAACAGTAAGATGTATAACAACAAAATTTAGTTCCTCTTTATTAATAAGTAGTCCAAGAGGAGTTAACGGACACCTTCAAATATAAAAGCGGGCATTAAGTTCGAGTTTTGCAGCTAAAACAATTGAAAAAGTTTGTTTTCTTTAAAATGAATTATTAAAGAAAAGTTAAAGGCAAAAAGGTAATTTTAGAGCGATAATGGCCAACAAATGTATGTTTCTGTTAAATAATGTTATGTTTGCATGGGCTCGTGGGCGCTGCAAACTATACTATATAAATGTAACTTATAACGATAATTGCCTACTGGTGACTATAACAGCTGCGTAGCCCAGTGGATAGTGTGTTGGCTTACAAACTGTATGGTCCTCGGTTCGATTCTCCGTCCAGGCGAAAGGTAAAATTTAAAAAATTTATAAATTTGAATAATTTCTTCAACATTATTTGTATCACAGAAAAAGGTGCCAAGAACTAGAAAATTTCGTGGAATTGAAATAATGTGAGGGAATGAGCACAATCTTGTTTGGGGAAAATTCTTCCAAGCATATAATGTTTTTGGGCTCAAAATGCTACCAAACATATAATATGTTCACATAAAACAAACATATTAATGTTTCGGCAGTATCCAATAATATATGTGCTTCCTACAAAATATGTTTGGAACATATGTTAGAGAAGCGATTTTTTTTGAGGGTGTAGAATCTAGACCCTATATCGGAGGGTCATCATAAGCGTAGGCCTCTGGGGAGGGGGCTTAGACCCTCCCAGAAAAATTCCTAGTGAAAAAGTTCGTTTTGGGTCTCGGAGTGGTGACCAGTTAATTTCCTGATTGTGTCAGAAAAAAATTATTTCTGTGTAGACTGAAATAATCTAGCACTGAAATAATTCCTACTTGTAAGCTCTCATTTTAAAACATATATTAGACGCTAGTATTGGCTCTTAATTTATTTTTAAAGGGAGAGGTTAGGTTGGGTTAGGTTAGGGTGCTGTGTTAGCCCACTTCGAAAAACAAGCGCATGTATGAGGATTTTTTGGAGTAGGTTTGATGCTGTTTAAGTCAGAACGAGTAATGAATACTGAATACATAAATGAATACTGTCCGTTTCGACTTTGCCTCTCTTAAGGCAAAGTCGAAATGGCGTTCACGTCGCACTGTAGGTTATAAAACCGAATTTATACCAACTACACGGATGAAAAAGACTGCTTTTCATATGTTTGGCTAGGTTAGGTTAGGTTATGTGGCAGCCCGATGTATCAGGCTCACTTAGACTATTCAGTCCATTGTGATACCACAGTGGTGAACTTCTCTCTTATCACTGAGTGCTGCCCGATTCCATGTTAAGCTCAATGACAAGGGACCTCCTTTTTATAGCCGAGTCCGAACGGCGTTCCACATTCCAGTGAAACCACTTAGAGAAGCTTTGAAACCCCCAATGACAAGGGACCTCCTTTTTATAGCCGAGTCCGAAAGGCGTTCCACATTCCAGTGAAACCACTTAGAGAAGCTTTGAAACCCTCAGAAATGTCACCAGCATTACTGAGGTGGGATAATCCACCGCTGAAAAACTTTTTTGGTGTTCGGTCGTAGCAGGAATCGAACCCACGACCTTGTGTATGCAAGGCGGGCATGCTAACCATTGCACCACGGTGGCTCCCAAATGATACTAGATATTCCCTTACGATTATTTTTTGCCTGCACATGTGCTTAAAAATTTACTTCAACAACAATTTATTGTAAGGTAAAAAATGATGATATTATTTTATGTGGATAATTCAAGTCCAGCAATTTCGATACAGAATGTATTCTGGAAGTTTTGTGTGAAATAGGCAAGAGATGGAACCACTTATATATTGGATCTTGCCCATTCTGACCAAAACCAAGGGCATGGCGTTCTTGGGGCCAGATCTATCTTTTCAAAATGGAATACAAGAGTTGGTAAAAAAGTCTCCTAAGGAGTATCAATCAGACTGAGATGAGAAAAAGGAGTCGGAGTCGAAGAAAATACAGGGAGTAGAGGGAATCGGCGTAACCCAAGAAGCTCATAAACTCCAAACCTGCTGAGTCGATCTAGCCTTGGGTATCTGTCATTCATCTATTCGTTCCCGTCTGTCTGTGACAGCTTCCGAAGTCTACTGCAGGAGTAGATTATAGGTCTGTTCGCGTACTTTTCCAGTAAAAACTAGCAAGAGAATAAGAGTGCACATCGAAATATCGATTTCCAACTATATAAAGTATATATATTCCTGATCAGGGAGAAATTGTAAGACGATATAAGCATGTCCGTCTGTCTGTCTGTCTGTTGTATCACGCTACAGTCTTCAATAATGGCGCTATCGTTCTGAAATTTTGGCACAGATTCGTCTTTTGTCTGCATGCAGGCCAAGTTCGAAGATGGGCTATATCAGTCCAGGTTTTGATATAGCTCCCATATAAACCGATCCCCCGATTTGGGGTCTTGGGCTACTAGAAACCGTAGTCTTATCCGATTTGTCTGAAATTTGAAATCTAGAAGTATTTTAGGACCAGAAGTAGGTGTGCAGAAAATGGGGCCTATCGGTCTATGTTTTGGTATAGGTATTTTTTAGGACTATAAATAGGTGTTCCGAATATATTGTTTATTGGTATAGATTTTCATATATCCCCCTTAAAAACCCGCCCTCAGATGTGGGGTCTAGATTCTGTAGGGTTTTCAGAACCACAATTTGGTGTGTACACGAAGAGAAGAAATATGATTGTCACAATCATATTCGAAGAGCAAAATAATATGATAGGAGCTATTTTTGCGGCGACCATGTAACATTTTAACCTGCAACCATGTTGGCTCAGTGAACATGGTTCTAAGAAAAATATAATTGTCCTCATCTAAAATGTTATTATATTGATAAAAAGAATTTTGTTTGAATGAAAAGACAATGGTCACAATTTAAAATGTTATGGTATTCATTAAAAATGTTTTTCTCCTAGTTAAAAGAACATGGTCACAACCTAAAATGTTTTGATCTTTATGAAAAAACTTTTTTCATCGTCGAAAAAAGGACGCCACTTGAGAAAAGAAACACACAAAATTAATTTTATTTATTGGTTTTTATTTATTTATAAACTAATTCATTGTTTATTTGTATTTATTTCAATCTCAACAATAAGTAATTATTCCATATTTACATCGTGCTCATCAAATGTACAAACGCAGACATCCTATACTGCAAATAAAAATAAATGATACCATATAGCAAAATGCAGTACAAAAAAAAGGTACATTTTTTCAATTACACTTTCCTTTTTTTGTGGTCACATTAAACCACGTGCCACTTAAATAAATTAACACAAAACACAAAAAATCCGTATTCTTCGTCCATTCCAAGAAACAATCAACACACGACTGACGCGCAAAATGAAAATCGTGTGTACCTGGTCAATGTTTTTATAAAATTCTTTTCGCTGCAAAAAAGTTAAAAAATTAAATGTTCACGAAAAAAATGTAAATGGTCTTTATGGCCATGTAATGGTTCTAGACATGTCTATACTCAACCTATAAAAATACTTTTTTCCCTGTAAAAAAGTAAAAAAAATTGAATGGTCAGATACATGATTTTCCCGACCATTTAATGGTCTCAAATTCTATCATTTAAATGATAGAACATGTTTGCGGTATTTGAGAACCATTCAAATGGTTATTGCCACCATACATTTTTCTCCGCTCGAAAACTATTTTTACAAAGACAATTACATGCTCTAGATAAGCATTAAATGGATGCGGCAACCATGTCCAAACATGGTTTTTCTGTGCGTGTATCGGTGCATGTTTTTGGCACAGCACCCATGTAGCCTGATCTCCCGATTTAAGTCCTTGGTCGTATATAAACCCTTGGTTTTTGGGAAGGACGATTTCACTTCTGATGGTATTGAAGGCGCACTAATCATGAAAATGGCTTGAAACTAAATATTAAATTGTCAGATTTTCCTTTTCGTAATCATTTGAATAATGGGGGTAAAAGTCTGCAGATTTTGGATTTCAAATCAAGGCGTCATTTCATCATTTATCCTGCACACTTACAGGAGATGTTTATGATTCCCCAAAAACTCAACCAAAAATGGTTCTTATAAATCCAGAATCTGATTTAATCTTCATAGATAAAATCTTGAAATTTATCTCCGGGAAATGTACTGGTTGAATTGATCTGATTGGGAGAATATCTGTAGTATTTACAATATAGTTTTTACAATGAAATACATAAAATACATACATATTCGTACCTGCACGAAGAATATAAAGTAGTTCCCAGACTTGAAAATTTATCCATATTGTAGTTCCCTGGTATGTTTCTCTACCCAGGAATCAATATAAGGTGAATATTGAAATCTTGTGTATTTTTAGAATTTTGTGTTTTCTGGTTCTTTATAAAGCGTTTCAGTAACTTTTTGCTTGCAACATTTTTATTTGGAAACGAAAACAACAAAAAACAAACCTATTTTTGTTTTGCATTTTTCTTATTTTAGGGTCTCCCTATTTGCTTTCATTTTTTGTGTTACCACATTGCCAAACGTGTTGGTTGAAATAAGACACTATTATCTATGTAAATGATGTAGGGTACCTTAATTTCGGATGGTAGCTAACAATGCACCATTCCAAAAATTCAACGAAGCGTACATTTCTTTATGTAACTATAAATAAAATGAAATGAAAACAAGATTGTGATTACAATGATAAGGCACAATTCATAAGAAGTGTAAAAATTTACATACTTGGAGAATCTAGTTTTATTTGTTTTTTTTTTCAATACAATATAGTTGCAACGTGCTTCATGACTCATACATAATTTGATGAAAAATTATCAAATAAAGTTATCATGAAGTTGTATAAACATAGATAATACAAACTCCAAAATGAAATGAAATGGTAAATAAAACTAGAAAACTAGATAGTTTGTAAATAATGAAATCACTATACAGGGTGGTTATTATGTATTTCAACCAATTTCAGTTTGCTATCATTTCTAAATCGCTCGTTTACACGCTTTTTAAAAGCATTTTGGTCTATTGCATTCAGACACAAAGTCATTCGCAATGGAATTCAAGCTTACTAGTGTGATTGCTTTATATTTGGTAGAAAAACAAAAAGAGGTTATCGTTACCGCCTTTACTGGTGTTTATTCTCTGGTTAAATATGTGCATTTTTTCGCATTTTACCTAGAATATTACCTTTTTAGATTCTTTTGTAAAGAAAATTTTTCAAATTCTGTTGTGAAAATTATGCCACGCATAGTGCAAACTGAGGGCTTTTTAAGCACTGCCGACAAACGAGAGAGTGGTATTGCATTTTGCTGTTGATGGTGATTTAAATAAAGAAATGTTAACTATACTCGATGGTCTCATCCATACTTATTGCTTTACATCCATACCACAGAAATATAGTGCGCAGAAATTAGGAACAAAAGTAAATTATCCCAGCAAAAAAATTTGGAAGTTCTTCCAAAGGCACAACTTTAAAAGCACTTCGGAAAGATGCACTCCCAATAATGTTCTTTATTTTAACTCCCCAGGGAGTTCTTTTAATTCAATTTTTTATAACTTGTTTTTTTTCATACTTTTAATGGGTAATTTTAACTTTTTTGTTTCAAGTAGGTTAAAAACAGAGTAAGAATTCATAAAATGATACAAATCATTTAAATTTTGTCGAAAAAATACTAAATCCAATCTGAAAAAATTGTGATTTTTTGAAAATATTTGAGTTCAAACGTTTCCGACAAGTTAGAATCCATTAAAAATTATAAAAATTATTTATTTGACAAAATATCACAGAATTATCTAATTTACATCCAAAACATTGAATTCGGATCACACCTAAAGAAGTGATGCAAATTCAGTGCAATGGCTGTTGAAATGAAGGACTTTCGTCCTATGACAAGCCCATGTTAAATTCATCGCTTCTGCGTCAATTTTGCACCACTTCCGGATCCAAAAAGAACATTTTCATTACTTTTTCGTCGACGCTTTTTTTGCTGGGATATTAATATCTTTTTATACCATCCACCATAGGATGGGGGGTATATTAACTTTGTCATTCCGTTTGTAACACATCGAAATATTGCTATAAGACCCCATAAAGTATACACGCAAAAAAATAATTCTTTCCTCCCAAACGAAATTTTAGACAAACAAAGTTCGTTTCTCATTTGATTTTCGCTGTAAGGAAGTGTATTTCGAAGAAAAGTATATACTTTTTGTGATAAACGTTTATTCTTTTCCAGGATTTCATAAAGACAAACTCAAAAAAAAAACATTGTTTTCTTGCTAATTGCATTTTCCCTTACATCTTTCTCACATCCACGAGCTTTTTTAGTTCTTAACACCTGTAATACCAACAATGTAGAAGAAATTATATGATTTTATAAATTTAAAATTTTTTTTACCTTTTGCCTGGACGGAGAATCGAACCGCGGACCATGCACTTTGTAAGCCAACACACTAACCACTGAGCTATGTACCTGTTATGGTCATCAATAGATAATTACCCATATAAGTTATATTTATATAGCATAGCTTGCGGCGCCCACGAACCAAATAAACAAAGTTTATTTAACAGAAACAAACATTTAGTTTGGCACCGTGGAGCAGTGGTTGCTACGTCCGACTTGCATGCCAGGGGTCGTGGGTTCGATCCCTGCTTCGACAAAAAAATTTTTTATTTTATTTTTTTTTTTAACATATATTCCAGATATGTTCTGAAGATTCCGAAAAAATGTTCAACGTTACATTGTAGTATATTAAATTTTGAACTATAAAATGTGTCTTATTAATGATCTATAGTCAGAAAAGAACAGTGTTTGATATAAACGAAATGGACTGTGTTGTTGTTTAAGTTAGAATAAAGTTTAATTTGGTTTAATAGTGATCGTTAAAATTTGTATACTACTTTTTGGTACATCCCTGCCAGAGTAGAAATGTCATAAGTCGAACATTATTTTGTCTTGTCAAAAGCCCCCGCCTTCCACCATCTTGGTTGAGAACATCTTTTCTTGTCATTGATTTTCTTGCTATCGATAATCCTATTGGTGCGGTTAAAATTTATCCATATCGTTGGAAATTATAGGTAATATTGTTTACCATTAATTATATTAAAAACACCCTGAATAAAACCACCTGCTCTGTTTATATATTGAAAATACTAAACTATCGTGGTTATTTTTCTTTATATTTTTCATATTTTTCGCAATCGGCGAACAGTTGTTGTTTCAAAAATAACTTTTTTTTTATTGAAAAAATAAAAATTTTGTAACAAAGGATTTTTTTTGGTGATAAAAGTTTAAAATTTTCGAAGCAATTCAAAAAACTCTAACAAAAGAAAAACGTTTTCGGTACACGTTTTCCAAACGATTTTTTTCTTTGCGTGTATATATTCTAGGTCGTGGTGAAATTCTGAGTCGATCTGAGCATGTCCATCCGTCCGTCTGTTGAAATCACGCTAACTTTCGAACGAAGCATGCTATCGACTTGAAACTTGGAACAAGTAGTTGTTATTGATGTAGGTCGGATGGTATTGCAAATCGTATCGGTCCACTTTTACGTATAGCCCCCATATAAACCGATCCCCCGATTTGGCTTTCGGAGCCTCTAAGAGAAGCAAATTTCATCCGATCCGGCTGAAATTTGGTACATTGTGTTAGTATATAGTCTTTAACAACCATGCAAAAATTGGTCCATATCGGTCCATAATTATATATAGGCCCCATATAAACCGACCCCAGATTTGGCTTGCGGAGCCTCTAAGATAAGAAAATTGCATCCTATCCGGCTGAAATTTGGTACATGGTGTTAGTATATGGTCTCTAATGACCATGCAAAAATTGGTCCACATCGGTGCATAATTATATATAGCTCCATATAAACCGATCGCCAGATTTGACCTTCGGAGCCTCTTGGAAAACCAAAATTCATCTGATTCAGTTGATATTTGGTACGTGGTGTTAAAATATGGCCTCAAACACCCATGCAAAAATTGGTCGAACTCGGTCCATAATTATGTATAGCCCATATAAACCTCCGGAGCCCCTTGGAAGAGCAAAATTGATCGGATTCGGTTGAAATTTGGTACGTGATGTTAGTATATGGTATCCAACAACTATGCATGAATTGGTTCATATCAGTCCATAATTATATATAGCCCTCATATAAACCGATCCCCAGATTTGACCTCCGGTGTCTTGTGGAGAAGCAAAATTCATCCGATCTGGTTGAAGTTTGGTACGTGGTGGTAGTATATGATATTTAACAACCATGCCAAAAGTGGTCCATATCAGTGCACAATCATATATAGCCCCCATATAAACCGATCCCGAGATTTGGTTTTGAAGCCTCTTGGAGGAGTAAATTTCCTCCGAGTCAGTTGAAATTTGGTACATTGTGCTAGTTATGGCCGTTAACAACCATGCCTATCTAGGTCCATATCGGTCTATAGTTATATATAGCCCTCAGATAAATCGATCCCCAATCACACAAAAATTGATCCATATCAAGTTCAAAATTGTATATAGCTCCCATATAAGCGACCGCCATATTTCAATTCTGGCTCTCTACGTACCGTGCAAAAGTCCATATCGATTTTTACATTCCTTTTTGTCTAATATATACCACGTGTGGACTAACTCACAATTTAGAAAACGATTTAAGATACCACAACCCAAGTAATTCGATTGTGTATAACAGTCTTTCGTAGAAGTTTCTACGCAATCCATGGTGGAGGGTACATAAGATTCGGCCTGGCCGAACTTACGGCCGTTTATACTTGTTTTTAGATCATTTTACTTTCCCCATGTTTGCTGATGTCAATTCTTGCCTGCCCATTAAAAAGATACCATTGTTTTAGGTTCCCGGCAGCATTTTTTTCAAAAAGAAAACACTATAAATGTGAATAAATCGTACCATTTCTCCTTACTGTGGTACTGGTAGTGTTGCATCGCGTACCAAAAGTGGACGTAAAGAAATGGTAACAACACCAGAAATAATCCGAAAAGTGAATGTCAGATTTGATCAAAATCCACGTTGGGGTGATAGAAAACTTGCTCGTGAGCTGAACATATCGCGAGATGGCGTTTACTTTCCAAAGAGCTGTATTTAGCCTTTCATAAGTCGCTAGAACTCTAGCGCCGCAGATGATAAAAGCCGCCATATGTTAGATAAGGTATAATGGCAGCCCGATATTTCAGGCTCACTTAGACTATTCAGTCCACAGTGGTGAACTTCTCTCTTATCACTGGGTGCTGCTCGATTCTATGTTAAGCTCAATGACAAGGACCTACTTTTTATAGTCGAGTCCGAAAGGCGTTCCATATTGCGGTGAAACCACTTAGAGAAGCTTTAAAATATTCAGAAATGTGACCAGCATTACTGGCTCGGATGAAATTTGCTCCTTCAAGTGGCTCCAAAACCAAATCTCGGGATCGGTGTATATGGGGAATATATATGATTATGGACCGATATGGACACTTTTGGCATCGTTGTTAAATATCATATCTAACATCACGTACCAAATTTCAACCGAATCGGATGAATTTTGCTCTTCCAAAGGGCTCCGGAGGTCAAATCTGGGGATCGGTTTATATGGGGGCTATATACAATTATGGACCGATTTCGATCAATTTTTTCATGGTGTTTGAGGTCATATTTTAACACCACGTACCAAATTTCAACCGAATCGGTTGTATTTTGCTCTTCCACGAGGCTACGGAGGCCAAATCTGGGGATCGGTTTATATGGGGGCTATATATAATTATGGACCGATGTGGACCAATTTTTGCATGGTTGTTAGAGACCATATACTAACACCATGTACAAAATTTCAGCCGGATCGGATGAAATTTGCTTCTCATAGAGGATCGGCAAGCCAAATTTGGGGGTCCGTTTATATGGGGGCAATACGTAAAAGTGGACCGATATGGCCCATTTGTAATACTATCCGACCTACATCAATAACAACTTGTGCCAAGTTTCAAGTCGATAGCTTGTTTCGTTCGGAAGTTAGCGTGATTTCAACAGACGGACGGACGGACGGACATGCTCAGATCGACTTAGAATTTCACCACGACCCAGAATATATATACTTTATGGGGTCTTAGAGCAATGTTTCGATGTGTTACAAACGGAATGACAAAGTTAATATACCCCCATCCTATGGTGGAGGGTATAAAAACGGCTAGCGTGACTCGAACCTAGAGCCTTAGCACATTGCAGCACCAATTAACGTATAGTTTGAGACTTTTCATAGCCAAACAAAAAAAGAAAGCCGTTCATGAACGTGAACGCCCGCGAACGAAACCGTGAACATCCCGATCTGATTTTTTATGAACGTTTCCGTTTAATTTTGTTACCGTCCGTTCATGATTTGGAACGTAATTTGTTCTATTAGTGCATAATATTAGGTAAATATTTTTTTGCGCAGGGAAGATTGATAGTTGGTCACAGACTTTTCAAACATCAAAAATCAGATGAAAGGAAACAATAGACTGAATATCGCTGCAAAAAAATATTTACCTAATTCCACTTTTTGCGTACGAGATCGTAAATAAGTCTGGAAACTTATCTCCATTAGAAGATTTATCAAATCAGACTTTCACGCAACCATTTGTGTGTGTTATGCTCATATATGGTCAAATACCGGCTCTACACTCGATCACTGAATCTAACCATTAAAAGTTATACAACTTCATTTCAGGCTTTTTGATTGTGAAAATATGGCTAAGCTAAGAGAACGGCAACTGCCATAATGCAACAATACTCCATTCATTTGGGAAACAAAAGCCAAATTCAGCATCCATTGTTGGATTTTGTAAGAGAGAAGCTAGCAATTAAGTGTGAATTGATGGAATACTTGTGGAAAACAAGTATTCGGACCAACTTCAATGGAAGCAATTCAAAAGAAATGCCTTTGCAGTACATGCATTAGATGGCTGCTGGCCCAACTAGACGAGTTGAGTTAGATGAATGAATGGTTGTAAGATGGATCAGTAAATAGACAAGTCATTAGACAGGCTAACAGACTGATAGACGGGCGGACGGACGGACTGACAGGGACTGTTAAATTATCACCCATTGTGTGTTGTTGCTGTTCGATTTGTAGAGAAATTAAAAGTAAATGACCACCACAACTTCTCAGACAAATGGATGGGATGCCTACATTTAGCGGTAGGTGGTGCCATTCATGGCCAGGAGATGATTGCTGCATGACTGCTTGTCTTTCTCCGCAGCAATTTCCATTTTCTGCAGTTTGACACGTTTTCTTTTGATTTGCGGCTGCTGTGGCTTTCTGCAGCCAGGCGATGCCAGTAATTCTTTGGAGTTAATGTGGCTACGGCAACGGCAAGCAGCAGACAATTGTTGCCATTTTTGTATTTACTTTACTTTCTACTCTACAAAATCAGGTTAAGTATGGTCGCTATGCGGTGTTCAGATGAAGAAGAAATTATTGAGAAAATAACATCGATTTGGTATTAAATTGTATGGATTTGATTAAGGGATTTCCTTATGGAATCGGGCAGCACTCAATGAAAAGAGAGAAGTTCACCAATGTGGTATCACAATGGACTGAATAGTCTAAGTGAGCCTGATACATCGGGCTGCCACCAATCAATCAACATCAATTAAATTTTTAATTGAATCAATTAAAAAATTAATTGAAATTTGCTAAAAAAATCAATTAATTTTTTTCATAAAGAAGTTTTTCTATGCCCAAATTAAAACTGTGATTGATACTATCATTTTCGTGATTGAAGACATTTCAATTAAAAAATTAATTGGATCAATTAATTTGGTGATTGAATCAGAAAAAAAAAATTGAATTAGAAAAAAATAAAACATAGTCGAACTCGCCTCTCAATAACTCAATTTGCAACGTGCAGCTGAGGTAGATCAGTGGTCGTCCAGGATCAACTTTAAGAACACACGATTTTATAGTGTTTATATATATAACATAGTACGAACTTTATTTATTTGGCCTTATGTCTGCTGGGTAGTTAGTATTTTTTTGATTATGTGGGCTTCGATGCTGCTCGGTTTTGGTGTTGTTTATTCCGGTTTGTCGTTGATACGCCGTCGTTGACTGTTCGGTGGTGATGATTCGGTTCGTTGAATCGTGATGTTCGTTCATACGGTTAATTCGGCATCGGTGGTTGTTCGGTTTTGTTGATTCTGGTTTGTCGTTGACGATTCTTTGATACGGCGTCGTTGACTGTTGGTTCGGGATGATTCGTTGATACGAATTCGGTGACTTTCAGTGTTGATGCGGGGTTTAGGAATCGGATTGATACGGCGTCGGTGACTGTTCTGTGTTGAAGTTGATTCGGCGATGATGATTCGGGTTTGTCTTTAATACGACGATGATAATTGCTCCGCGTTGATATTTGATTCAGCGTTGATGAGTCGTTGATACAGCTTTCGGTAGTAACGAAATCTACAAACTACGTGCCGAAACTGCAAGTGGAAAGAAGCTAATTGCCGAACCTATTAGTGCGGAAGCAAGGTTAGGTTAGGTTAAGTTAGGTGGCAGCCCGATGTATCAGGCTCACTTAGACTATTCAGTCCATTGGGATACCACATTGGTGAACTTCTCTCTTATCACTGAGTGCTGCCCGATTCCATGTTAAGCTCAATGACAAGGGACCTCTTTTTTATAGCCGAGTCCGAACGGCGTTCCACATTGCAGTGAAACCACTTAGAGAAGCTTTGAAATCCTCAGAAATGTCACCAACATTACTGAGGTGGGATAATCCACCGCTGAAAAATTTTTTTTTGGTGTTCGGTCGAGGCAGGCATCGAACCCCCGACCTTGTGTATGCAAGGCGGGCATGCTAACCATTGCACCACGGTGGCTCCCTAGTGCGGAAGCAAGCTAATCGTCGAAACGATTAGTGCGGAAGCAAGCTAATAGCCGGAGCTATTAGTGCGGAAGTAAACTAATAGCTGAAACTATTAGTGCGGAAGCAAGCTATTTAATAGCCGAAACGATTAGTGCGGAAGCAAGCTAAATGCCGAAGCACTTAGTGTGATGGTTGAGTTCCTGTTGCTTAACAACGGTCGTGCCACTCGTCGTGTTCATACCCTTCGGCTGTCGTGACTCATGCTTGCTGCTTCGAAAACTCGAAATTATATTCCCATGCAGTCATGATGTGGATGAGAATTATACACATACAGCATACAAATAAATGCTGCTAAAAGACAGAATGCCTTGTCACTGCTTGTCCTCATACTCACCAATAAAGGGTATGGAGTGAGTGAGGTTGTGGGTATGCATATAGTAGCCACCGAAAGTACGCTTACAATGACGTATGTTACTAAACGATATGAAGGAGAATTAAATGATTTTATGTACGAGTGAATACATTTTGTTTGACACTGTGGGTAATTCAAAAATGACACAGAGGACAGTGTATTTCGTACCTACACAAAAAAAAAAAAAATTTCATGAACATCATTTCAATTAAAATTTTTATTGAATTAAATTAAAAAATTTATTTGATTCAACAAATTGTTTAATTGAAACAAAAATCAATCACAAAAATTAATAGTATCAATTACTTTTTTTTAGTTGGATCCAATTAATTATTTAATTGACTTTCAATTAATTTTTTAATTGATACTATCATTTCTGTGGTGCACTGGTTAGCATGCCCGCCTTGCATACACAAGGTCGTGGGTTCGATTCCTGCTTCGACCGAACACCAAAAAGTTTTTCAGCGGTGGATTATCCCACCTCAGTAATGTTGGTGACATTTCTGAGGGTTTCAAAGCTTCTCTAAGTGGTTTCACTGCAATGTGGAACGCCGTTCGGTCTCGGCTATAAAAAGGAGGTCCTTTGTTATTGAGCTTAAAATGGAATCGGCAGAACTCAGTGATAAGAGAGAAGTTCACCAATGTGGTATCACAATGGACTGAATAGTTTAAGTGAGCCTGATACATCGGGCTGCCACCTAACCTAACCTATCATTTCTGTGATTGAAGACATTTCAATAAAAAAATTAATTGGATCAATTAATTTCCATAACATTTTGATCTTGGAATATGTTTGAAGTGATGATATTTCTTCCCTGCATGCTGGTTGGTTTTTTTGAGACCTTCACCATGGTGTTTTGTAAAGGTACCAGTATCGTTATAACAATTTATAAGCGATACACAATTTCCAGATTTTCCAGTCAAATATAATGCAATCACCTTTTAGTGGCTGTTACACCCCGAGAAGGGATCATCCCTAACCTGTTTACGAGTTCTCGGAGAAAATAGAAAATATTGTTTTCTCGCCAAAACATAACATGTTTGCCGAAATCACATATACAATTTCCAAGAAAATAACATGAATGCGACAATCATTGTACTCTTAAAGTATGTTTGGGGTTATCATATTCATTCGTTGCGTGTACGTAGCTGTAATTTCTAATACGACATATATACCAGTTTGAAATTGCTAACACTTTATGTCACATACCATGTACATGGTATACGCCCAAGAAAGGAATACTATAAAAATTTTCATTCCTCATAAAAGAAAACACTTCTTTCAGTGTCGGTAACTCACTTTTTCAATAAAGGCTTCATTTATTTTTATCAACAAAAGGAAAAGTTTAAATAATTCAAGCAAATGGAAATAAATTTTTCAATCAAATTCTGTATTTTGTATGCCACTCAACTTAGCTCATTCCATTCATAATATTGGACGTCATGGCGCATATGTCTTACAACACCCCGTTTATGATGACTGTAACTGGGAAACGCCTTTTCATTGCATGCCATATAAAGGGTGATTCTTTTGAGGTTAGGATTTTCATGCATTAGTATTTGACAGATCACGTGGGATTTCAGACATGGTGTCAAAGAGAAAGATGCTCAGTATGCTTTGACATTTCATCATGAATAGACTTACTAACGAGCCACAACGTCGAATTTTCAGTGAATGGGCCCTAGAAAAGTTGGCAGAAAATCCGCTTTTTTATCGACAAATTTTGTTCAGCGATGAGGCTCATTTCTGGTTGAATGGCTACGTAAATAAGCAAAATTGCCGCATTTGGAGTGAAGAGCAACCAGAAGCCGTTCAAGAACTGCCCATGCATCCCGAAAAATGCACTGTTTGGTGTGGTTTGTACGCTGGTGGAATCATTGGACCGTATTTTTTCAAAGATGCTGTTGGACGCAACGTTACGGTGAATGGCGATCGCTATCGTTCGATGCTAACAAACTTTTTGTTGCCAAAAATGGAAGAACTGAACTTGGTTGACATGTGGTTTCAACAAGATGGCGCTACATGCCACACAGCTCGCGATTCTATGGCCATTTTGAGGGAAAACTTCGGAGAACAATTCATCTCAAGAAATGGACCGGTAAGTTGGCCACCAAGATCATGCGATTTGACGCCTTTAGACTATTTTTTGTGGGGCTACGTCAAGTCTAAAGTCTACAAAAATAAGCCAGCAACTATTCCAGCTTTGGAAGACAACATTTCCGAAGAAATTCGGGCTATTCCGGCCGAAATGCTCGAAAAAGTTGCCCAAAATTGGACTTTCCGAATGGACCACCTAAGACGCAGCCGCGGTCAACATTTAAATGAAATTATCTTCAAAAAGTAAATGTCATGGACCAATCTAACGTTTCAAATAAAGAACCGATGAGATTTTGCAAATTGTATGCGTTTTTTTTTTAAAAGAAGTTATCAAGCTCTTAACAAATCACCCTTTAGATTCGAGCAACTTTGCTGTACAGCAAAAAAAAAATTATGAGATTGTTTTGTACCTCCAGCCTTTGAAGAGTTATGATGGTCTACCCAATACAGGCCATTCAAAAATTTGCGGTTAGTTGTCGAGTCATCGAGAGATTGTTGCCTATTTGTCGGTGCTAGGTAGGTTATACAGTCACTACTGCATCCAATCCAGATATAATTTGAAGTTGTATGTCTACTTTTCTTTTACCATCATCGATGGAACCTATTTTTGTTTTTTGGTCGGTTACTACACTCGCTGATAGTGATGATCTGAGAATGTGCCACAAAATTATCTGTGTGCTAAGGAAGATCAAGTATGGCTAAAAGTTTGACTAGGTTGAATCTTATGTACACCCAAAAAAATTTACTTCAGTTTAAAGAGTTTGGCCTTCCTTTAAGGTTTTTGGTATTGATTCAGAACCAAAGATGTTGCTTTTTAAAGGTATGGGGCAGTTCGGAAACTTCTTAGCCTAGCACAAAAAGCGCGGTATAAACAGAAAAAAGCTAAGTGTTTTGGAAACTTCCATCTCTGTTATGACCACATGTTAAATTTTGTTTCGATCTGGCAACTCCTTCATATAGAAACATGTGTTCAAAACAAGTATATACGGCAGTAAGTTCGGCCAGGCCGAAGCTTATGTACCCTCCACCATGGATTGCGTAGAAACTTATTCAAAACACTGCCATCCACAATCCAATTACTTAAGTTGCGGTAACGCTTGCCAATGGCAAGGTATCTTAAAACCTCCTAACACCGTCTTCTAAATTGTATGTAAGTCCATACATGGTATATATTAAATCAAAAAAGATCGATTAAATACGTATATAATTCAGTTTGACAAAATTTTCTATAGAAATAAAATTTTGACAAAATTTTCTATAGAAATAAAATTTTGACAAAATTTTCTATAGAAATAAAATTTTGACAAAATTTTCTATAGAAATAAAATTTTGACAAAATTTTCTATAGAAATAAAATTTTCACAAAATTTTCTATAGAAATAAAATTTTGGTAGATTTTTGGCTCGAGTGGCAACCATGATTATGAACCAATATGGACCAATTTTTGTGTGATTGGAGATCGACTATATATAACTATAGACCGATATGGACCAATTGCGGTATGGTTGTTAGCGGCCATATACTAACACCATGTTCCAAATTTGAACCGGATCGGATGAATTTTGCTCCTCCAAGAGGCTCCGGAGGTCAAACCTGGAGAACGGTTTATATGGGGGCTATATATAACTATGAACCGATGTGGACCAATTTTTGCATGGATGTTAGAGACCATATACTAACACCACGTTCCACCTTTGAACCGGCTCAGATGAATTTTGCTTCTCTTAGAGACTCCGCAAGCCAAATCTAGGGATCGGTCATATGGGGGCTATATATAATTATGAACCGATGTGGACCAATTTTTGCATGGTTATTAGAGACCATATACCAACATCATGTACCAAATTTCAGGCGGATCGGATGAAATTTGCTTCTCTTTGAGGCTCCGCAAGCCAAATCTGGGGATCGGTTTATATGGGGGCTATATATAATTATGGACCGATGTGGACCAATTTTTGCATGGTTGTTAGAGACCATATACTAACACCATGTACGAAATTTCAGCAAGATCGGATGAAATTTGCTTCTCTTTGAGGCTCCACAAGCCAAATCTGGGGATCGGTTCATATGGGGACTATTTATAATTATGGACCGATATGGACCAATTTTTGCATGGTTGTTAGAGATCATATACTAACACCACGTACCAAATTTCAGCCGGATCGGATGAAATATGCTTCTATTAGAGGCTCCGAAAGCCAAATATGAGGGTCCGTTTATATGGGGGCTATACGAAAAAGTGGACCGATATGGCCCATTTGCCATACCATCCGACCTACGTCAATAACAACTACTTGTGCCATGTTTCAAGTCGATAGCTTGTTTCGTTCGGAAGTTAGCGTGATTTTAGCAGACGGACGGACATGCTCAGAATTTCACCACGACCCAGAATATATATATATATATATATATATATATATATATATATATATATATATATATATATATATATATATATATATATATATATATATATATATATATATATATATATATATATATATATATATATATATATATATATATATATATATATATATATATATATACTTTATGGGGTCTTAGAGCAATATTTCGATGTGTTACAAACGGAATGACAAAGGTAATATACCCCCCATCCTATGGTGGAGGGTATAAAAATAGAACAAAGATGCTAAATCCCCTAAATAAGTATTAGCCTTGTTTTGAAGCTTTTTTATATTTAATCCACAAGACTGTTTTTCATATGTTTGGGTGCAAAAAGTATATGTTTGGAACTCAAATTTTTTAACACAATATTTTTAAGTGCAAGCATATAATGTTCATAAACTAGCATAACATGTTTGGGACATATATGTTAATATGTTAGAACATATTATGGTTGGGACATAAAATGTTTGTAAATATAATATGCTTAGATGCAAACATATATTAATTTGGAAATAGTCTACAAACATATATGTGTTTAGAAAGAGAAACCTAGAGAGAATGCTGCAAGTAAAATAACCAATTGGCGCAAAGAAAATTTCATTAATATTTTTTACTACCATTATATGCCCTAAGGTGGAACATAATATGTTTGAACAATACAAACAATATTTTGTTTGGACCAATCCTGAAAATATATATGCTTGAAGCAAAATGTGTTTGGGGTATATGTTACAGAAGCGATTTTTTTGAGAGTGCAAACTGTAAATATCTCAGTTAATTTAAAAATGATTTATTTCAATCAAATATGGTTTTCTTTACTTTAAGGGAAATTTGCCGTATTTAAAACACATACAACACAATACTCGTACATTGTGAAGGGACGCAAATTTCAAAGATTCGTGTCCTAAATTTAAAGAAAACAATTCTTAAAGCAATGATTACCCAGCTAAAGAAGCAATGAAAATGTTCATTTTAGATCCGAAAGTGGTGCAAAATTGGCTCAAAGCAATGAATTTGACATTGGCTGGTCATACACTGAAGAAAATATTGACCTAATATGCCAACCAAATTTTTAGCAATTTACACAATATTAAAGATGAATTCCATTGAAATAATGACATTTTGATTAAATGAAAGTTTATAATCTTTGCTTCAAACTTTTTTTCATTAAATTTAGGACATACATTTTGGAATTTTGCGTCCCTCTTTTTAAGTCGGAGGTCTTTGAAGTAAGGCAATTTTTAATTCGGTTTACGTTGTTTAGATTAATATCGTCCCATTCCGGAACCAATCACGACGTAAATCGAGGGGAAAACTGTACATTAAATGTAATGACACATGAAGAACCTTAATTTTTTTTGCTGGGTATGAACAATGTTTTAATTAAAATATTTTTATTTTAAACAAATTTCTCCTTAATATTATGTAAATTTCGTATTCTAAAATTTAGGTTTCTTAATCTTTGAAATTAGATTAATATTTTTTCATTGTATATTTGCAATTTGCGCAAGGTTAGGTTAAGTTAGGTATAGTAGCAGCCCGATATTTCAGGATCACTTAGACTATACAGTACATTGTGATACCACAGTGATGAACGTCTCTCTTAGCACTGAGTGCTGCCCGATTCTATTTTTAGCTAAATGACAAGGGAGCCCCAACGGCGTTTCACATTGCAGTGAAACCACTTAGAGAAGCTTTCAAACACTCAGAAATGTCTCCAGCAATACCGCTGAAAAAGTTTTTGGTGTTTGGTCGAAACTGGGTTCGAATCCACGACCCTGTGTATGCATTGAATTTTGCATCTTTAGTTTAAAGTTTTTTTTTGGAAATAAGGAAGTATCTGTTATAGTTTTGAAGTATCTGTTATAGTTTGGATTTATAAACTTGGATTTGTTTGTACTTTAACAGCCTAATTGATATATCGCCATAAGAGAATGAACAAGTATATACGGCCGTAAGTTCGGTAATGCCGAATCTTATGTCCCTCCACCATGAATTGCGTACAAAGTTCTACCAAAGATTGTCATCCACAATCGAATTAATAAGTTTCACATGATTAGTAGAGATCATATAGTAGAGATCATGTATAAATATTGTTTCCTTCGAATGCTGGTGTGATTTCAACACGGGAGCCACCGTGGTGCAATGGTTAGCATGCCCGCCTTGCATACACAAGGTCGTGGGTTCGATTCCTGCTACGACCGAACACCAAAAAGTTTTTCAGCGGTGGATTTTCCCACCTCAGTAATGCTGGTGACATTTCTGAGGGTTTCAAAGCTTCTCTAAGTGGTTTCACTGGAATGTGGAACGCCGTTCGGACTCGGCTATAAAAGGGAGGTCCCTTGTCATTGAGCTTAACATGGAATCGGGCAGCACTCAGTGATAAGAGAGAAGTTCACCACTGTGGTATCACAATGGAGTGAATAGTCTAAGTGAGCCTGATACACCGCGCTGCCACATAACCTAACCTAACCTATCACGGCAGAAAATATTTTATGGGTTCTGAAGTTAATATTTCCATGTGTTACAAAAGGAATGTCAATGATAGTATACCTTCCACCGTATGTATGGTGGATGATATAAAACCAAAAAGAAACTCAAACGCTATTGTTTATTACAATAAAGAAGTTCAGTTTGAATGAATGACACAAAATCATGAAGTCATTTTAACCTCACTTTCACATCTGTAGATCACGAAATAAAAATTCAATAAATAAATCATTTGTTTTCTTATCTCATTGTTTTTGTATGACCCATTGCTAGAGAAAACTGGCAATTATTATTTTGTGGGTTATTGTGATCTATGGCAAATATATAAAATCAGTAGCAAAAGTAAACAAAGATAAATTACAATAACATAAACGAAAATAAGAGGTTATGTCAACTAATTAAAGGGTGATACGGTCAAAATTTGGTCAATATAAACTTGACGTATTTCTTTCAATTTTGCATTTAAAAAAACCTGAACACCCCTCATTTTGAAGGTGTGTGTGTGTAGAATGTTGCTCCTATTTTGATTTTGGAATTCATTCTTCAGTTGTCAAAATGCCGTCCAAGCAAGAAGAGCAGCGTATCAAAATTTTGCTCGCGCATCGCGAAAATCCGAGCTACTCGCACGCAAAGCTGGCAAAATCGCTAAAAGTTGACAAATCAACCGTTACAAATGTAATTAAAGTGTTTGGGGAACGTTTTTCGACAGCCAGGAAGTCTAGATCGGGGGGAAATCGAAAACCGGAAGCCGCTGAGACGACAAAGGGAGTTGCCGGTAGTTTCAAGCGAAACCCTAACCTCTCTCTCCGAGATGCCGCAAATAAGCTGGGTTTATCGTCTACAACCGTGCATCGAGCCAAAAAACGAGCCGGACTATCGACTTACAAGAAGGTAGTGATTCCAAACAAAATACGACGGCCAAAGCGCGATCCCGGAGGCTGTACACGACGATGCTGACGAAGTTTGAATGCGTGGTAATGGACGACGAAACCTACGTCAAAGCCGACTACAAGCAGCTTCCGGGACAGGAGTTTTATACGACAAAAGGAAGGGGAAAGGTAGCAGATATTTTCAAGCACATAAAACTGTCAAAGTTCGCAAAGAAATATCTGGTTTGGCAAGCCATCTGTACCTGTGGCTTGAAAAGCAGCATTTCCATAGCTTCCGGGACTTTCAACCAAGAAATTTACGTGAGATTTACGTCTGCTGTCTTTCCTGAAGAAACACGGTTGTTCCGTACTGTTTTGGCCGGATTTGGCATCTTGCCAATACCGTAAAAAGGCCATGGAGTAGTACGCCGCCAATAACGTGCAGGTGGTTCCCAAGGACAAGAACCCTCCCAACACGCCAGAGCTCCGCCCAATTGAGTAATACTGGGCTATTGTCAAGCGGAACCTAAAGAAGACCAAAAAACTGCTAAGGACGAGCAGCAGTTCAAGGCAAACTGGCTTTCTGCGGCGAAGAAGGTGGACAAGGTGGCTGTACAAAATCTGATGGCAGGTGTCAAGCGTGCGGCCCGGCAATTCGGATTTGGAAAAGCGAAAGCCTAACTGAATATTTTTCCTGAATTTTATACTAATTGAACTTGAAAAAGAAATTTAATTTGATTTTTTAAATAAACGATTTCACCGATTTACACGCGTTTGCCCTTGACCAAATTTTAACCCTTTATGATAAAAGAACATAATATTGAAGGCGATTCTCTTGAAATTTATGAAAATCTAGCAAATGGTGGAGATGACATCACATTTTATAATCAGTTGAGATTCGTTCCATATATCACGAATTATTGGCTTCAAAAGACCGACAAAGCTATCACACGCTACCCGAAAGTGGCTCTGTGGAAATAACATTTTGACAAAATTTTCTATAGAAATAAATTTCTAAGATAAATTTCTTTAGAAATAAAATTTTAAGAAAAATTTCTATGGAAATTTAATATAACAAATAAAATGTTGACAACATTTTCTAAAGAATTAAAATTTTGAGAATATTTTCTATAGAAATAAAATTTTAAGAACATTTTCTATAGAAATAAAATGTTGGCAAAATTTTGTATAGAAATAAAGTTTTAAGATCACACTTTATACAATTTTGGTTTAAAATATAGTAAAAAACAAAAATTCTCTGATTTACTTGAGATTTACAGAGAACACGTCGTGAGGTTATGAATTTATTATGGGGTACCTGATTTTTTAATATTTGGAGGGGGAGGGGGACCTCCCCTTGCCCGAATTTTTGAAAATTGGAATAAAATTATCCGATTTCACTAAAATTTTCAGGTAATATTGAAAGGGGCGTCTAGGCAAAGAACAGCTATTTTACTTTCGATATTTGATCGTGGAGAGGGGCTTCCCCTTTGTCCAACTTTTTTTTTTTAAAGTACAGTGAAAAAACTAAAATTTGTCGACTTACTGAAATTTTACGGAGAACTTGGGGGAGATTATGAAATTTATTTATATGATTTTTTAATATTTGGGGAAAAATAAAAGGACACAGGGAGACCCCATTTCTCCTCAAGTACATACCGTGAAACAATTAAACTTTCCACTGGAAACTTGAAATTTACAGAGGATTTTGAGTAGGTTATATTATTATAATGGATATCTGATTTCGTGATATTCGGAAGGGAAGAGGGGCATCGCCTTGCCCTGCTGTTTAAAAATTGGACTTATAAATTGCTTGAAATTTTCTGGGACGTTATATCATTTTTCGATATTGGGACGGGGAGGTAGACCTCCTCTAAAACTGAAAAAAAACTAGAATTCTCAAGTTTACTTCAAATTAACAAAGGCCGAAGGGGAAGGTTATGAAATCAATATGGTGCACTTTATTTTTGGGTATTTGGACGGGAACCTTCTCCTTGCCCCACACTATGAAAATTGAAGAAAAGTATACAGATTTTCTTGGAATTTGCAGAGAAAGTGACGTCCCTTTACAAAAATAGAGCAACATCTAACCTTCTCCGATTTACGTGAAATCGGGAGAAGATGATTAAATTTATACAGGGTACATGATTCTTCGATGTTTTGTTGGGGAAGGGGAATAGTGAAGATGGATAGTTTGAGAAATGAATATAGGGTACGTGAATTTACGATATCTGGTCGGGGAGGAGCGAAGGAGGGGGGTTCCCTTTTGCCCGATTTTTTGAAAATAGTAGAGGATTGTCGATAAATGGGAACTCGGTACATAATTTTATGATTTTTTCACAGGCTTCTGCCAGACTTTTTTACATAAAAAACTTAAATTTACATGGAGTTGACAGGCAAAATAGAGGGTGCTTCACTTTCCGGTATGTTCTCCATGTCCAACACTTTAACAAATGTTAATATGGTCAATTTTTAAGTCCTTTTACTTTTTCCGATTTATTGAACGGAGGAGGAGAAATATACATACCCTTGACAAACCACGCTTGAAATTCACAAGAAATGTAAAAAAACAAAAAAGTGGTTGAAAGGGAACACCCCCTACCCGACGTTTGTTAAGCCGGTCCGTTTTGCAATGCCACCGTGGTGCAATGGTTAGCAAGCCCGCCTTGCATACACAAGGTCGTGGGTTCGATTCCTGCTTCGACCGAACACCAAAAAGTTTTTCAGCGGTGGATTATCCCACCTCAGTAATGCTGGTGGTTTCACTGCAATGTGGAACGCCGTTCGGACTCGGCTATATAGAAAGGAGGTCCCTTGTCATTGAGCTTAACATGGAATCGGGCAGCACTCAGTGATAAGAGAGAAGTTCACCAATGTGGTATCACAATGGACTGAATAGTCTAAGTGAGCCTGATACATCGGGCTGCCACCTAACCTAACCTTTACATCTGCATAAGTGCCCCATAAGCGTAGGAAGGCCTCTGGGGAGGGGGCTTAAACCCCCCCAGAATTGAAAACCTATTTACGATTTTCCATTTTTTATTAAGTTCCGCTAAAGACTTTCATGCACAGTCGAATTACTTTGGTTGTGGTAGTGGTTGCCGATGGCAATATATAGTTTTATTTCTTAACATTGTCTTCTAAATTGTAAGTTAGTTTCTTTATTATAAGTGAATGTTTGAAGTCTGATATATATGAAATAAAACTGTGGTTGAACTTATGAACTTATGATGAATAAGTTCCTAAATGTATGTTAAGTTTAGTAACTAAAGCTCCTTTATTATATTGTTTCGTATGATTTTTGGTCGATTTAATTTAAAAAACAGTAATTGTTATTAAAACTATACTTTCATTACCAACAAAATAGTGCAAATGTTCTTTTTGGTTCCGATAGTGTTGTAAAATTGGTGCAGAAGAGATAAGTTTAACATGGGCATGTCGTAGGACGGATGTCTGCAATTTCAACAGACGTTGCACTGAATTTGCATCACTTCTTAAAATGTGATCCAAATTCAGTGTTTTGGGATGTAAATTAAAAAATTTTGTAATATTTTCCCAAGTAAGCAATTTTTATAATTTTTCATGATTTCTTGTGTATTCTAACGCTTGTCTGAAACGTTTGACCTCCAATATTTTCAAAAATTATCGATTGATTTAGCATGTTGGCGCCAAAATTTGTACCATTTTATTAATTCTTACTCTTTTTTAACCTACTTGAAAAAAAAAAACAAAAAAATTATTCATTAAAAATATGAAACACACGAGTTATAAAAAATGAATTAAAATCTTCTTGTGTAGTTAAAGTAATTAACTTCTTTGTGAGGACATTGTTTAGAAATGCTTTTAAAATTATGAATTTAGAACAACTCCCAAATTTGAAAAAGTGTGGAATTACTTTTAGTTGCTTTATTATAAATTAATTGTCTAGTTATGTTGAAGTCTGATTTTTTATTACTTTTTATAAAATAAATCATTAATTGAGTCTATAACTTCAGTCTATTAATTTTTAGCTAGGGGGTTATAGCCCCCTCTAGGGAAATTTTCTAGCTACGCTTATTAAGTGCCCTATTTCTGTTTATAAACGAAAAAGCAAGTAGTCCGATTTTTTTTTTTGATATTTACGGGACACGTGTGTGGAAACCATGGAGTGATTAATCAGTACTTCAGTTTTTGTGCCAGACTTCCCCTGACCCTACTCTTTAAAAGAGTTCAATTTGTTTTTAGATCGAAGGATATGGTTAACTAAGTTAACGAAAATATGATTTGGGAGGCGCAGCGAAGCGGGCCGGGTTACGCTAGTTTATTATAAATTGAAGTAAACACTAACGACCATTTTAATGTAGCTCCGTTAGGCTCTAACTGATATGTGATTGGAGACATTTCAATTAAAAAAATAATTGGATAAATTAATCTCGTGATAAAAGTAGCAAATTTTTTGCTGTGTGTGCCTACACAGAAAACAATTAAAGTTTTTGATTTCAATTCAGAAATTAATGGATCCAATTAATTTTTAATCGAAATTGACCGAATTGATAGAATTAATTACCGACACCAATTAAAAAATTTTTTGATCCAAATAATCCAATTTAATCGATTTAAGTAATTTTTGTGATTGATTTTGGTTGTGATTAAAAAATGTATTAAATCTGTCAATAGAATATTTTTCAAATTCAATTAAAATGTTAATTAGCAAATAATTCTTAATTGAATTAATTGATCTTAAAAAGTATTCAAATCAATTAATTATTGAGTGGTATTTAGAATTGAAGAGATTTCAATTAAAAATTTATGGAGTCAATAGATTTTGTGGAAAAAAAATATTTTTTCTGTAAGTACTGGCAAAACCCCACTTCCCCACTGCTACTTCCATGCCCCCAATCCATTGTGACAGTTAGGTATAAGAATAGAGGAATGCGACACCAGTCATCATCACTTTTTGACGACTTTGGAGTTTTGAAACTAACAAAGTAAAAAAAAAAAACATCTACAATACAAAATTAAACTACTTAAAGGTCACTAACTTTTGCAGATCACCACAATTAATTGTCTCCAACAGAAAACAGAAAAAAATGCTTACTAATGTTGGTCTTTCGGAATGAAACGGCTAACGAGACAAAAAATACTGTTACTAATTTCGAAACTATAGTTAAGTCTTATTTTTTTGTCCCCTTTGAAGAAGAAAAGCAAAACCTTAATTTCTTGTCTTCTCTTTTTTTTCTAGATCAAACGTAGTGTGGAGTACCAGCAAAATGGGCACAAAGATCGAATACGTGGACACAGCGCATCTGTATGCGACAAAATATATCCGGAACTCAAAAGCCATTGCAGTGCTGTGGGGCATATTCACAATTTGCTATGCCATTATTGGCATAGTGGCATTTGTGACACCAGGTAAAAATCATTGAAATATACCTTAGTTGTTTTGTTTTGTTCTTTATTATCTTCTGAGTTTAGTCATTTGCCGTAGCTGGCCGTCTAAATTAAAATTTGTTTCATTTATGGCCATTTTCTCCAATTAACTATGGGAAATGATTTGAACGTTTAATATTAAATTTAAATATTTTCACAACCATTCATTTAAGTAGGTCTAGGAAAATTTTAATAAATGGATGTTTAAATGACACGTTTTTGGGTTAATAAAAGGTAAAAAAAAACCAAATGGAGAAAATAGAAAAATTATTTCATTTGAAATTTCATATTTTTGGTTCATTTAGCTTTATTTATTTTTTTCACTTCATAGTGGTTTATGATACGAAAATATCGTCACTCACAAAAAATTCACCAAAACTCACGCTTTAGTTATGTGCCATGTTGGGATCAATCGCGAGGTTGTGCGTGACTTATGTTATTTAAAAACTAGCCAGGAACGGCTAAGGTTGGATGAGTTAAAAAAGGATATCCTAAACTCGGCCTATTCTTATCTCTGGAATTCCTTCGATATTCCTTGAAGAATTTAAGTAAATCGATTCATTTATGTTGATTGAAAAAAAAAGTGGAATACACAGAAAAAAAATTCACGAAAATTTTTCCAATTAAAGTCCTAATTGAGTTTTAAAAAATATTCCATTAAAATTCAATTAATTGATTCAATAAAATTGATTAATTGAAACAAAAATCAATCACAATAATCTTTTAATTGGATCAATAAATTTTTTAATTGACTTTCAATTAATTTTTTAATTGCTACAATCATTATTGTGATTGAACATATTTCAATTAAATAATTAATCGGATCAATTAATTTCGTGATTGAGTCAGAAAAACACAAGTATATACGGCCGTAAGTTCGACCAGGCCGAATCTTATGTATCCTCCACCATGGATTGCGTAGAAACTTCTACTAAAGACGGTCATCCACAGTTAAATTACTTGAAGTCTTAAAACTTCTTAACATCATCTTCTAAATTGTAAGTTAGTCCATGCGTATAATAGACAAAAGAAAGGTCGATTAAATATGTACATATTCAGTTCTTGACCGCTATATATAGGGAAGTCCACAAATAATTACGAACCGATATGAATTTTTGTGCGGTAATTGTAGAGCCAGAATTGAAATATGGTGGTCGCTTTATATGGGGGCTATATACAATTATGAACACGAGTCTACCACAAATGACAGATTGTTTACTGTTGGGTAGATTGGTAGAATTCTCAATGTTTTGGAAGATCTTGCAAAATATCCCTCGCCAACTATGAAATGCTTCATAAATTTTCTATGGAAATAACATTTTGGAATAAAAAGAGAAATGAGAAATAAAATTTTGACAAAATTTTCTATAGAAATAAATTTTTGACAAAATTTTGTATAAAAATTATATTTTGACAAAATTTCCTAAAGACATAAAATGACAATAAAATTTTGGTAGATTATTTTTGGCTCGAGTGCAATCGTGATTTTTGTGTGATTGGGGATCGGTTCATATGGGGGCTATATATAATATAGATCGATACGGACCAATTTTGGTATGGTTGTTATCGGTCATACACTAGAGAAATGTACCAAATTTCAACCGGATCGGATGAATTTTGCTCCTTCAAGAGGATCCGGAGGTCAAATCTGGGGATCGGTTTATATAGGGGCTATATATAATTATGGACCGATGTGGACCAATTTTTGCATGGTTGTAGAGACCAACACCATGTTCAGCCGGATCGGATGAAATTTGCTTCCTTAGAGGCTCCTCAAGTCAAATCTGGGGATCGGTTTATATTGGGGCTATATAGGTTAGGTTAGGTTAGGTTGCAGCCCGATGTATCAGGCTCACTTAGACTATTCAGTCCATTGTGATACCACATTGGTGAACTTCTCTCTTATCACTGAGTGCTGCCCGATTCCATGTTAAGTTCAATGACAAGGGACCTCCTTTTTATAGCCGAGTCCGAACGGCGTTTCACATTACAGTGAAACCACTTAGAGAAACTTTGAAACCCTCAGAAATGTCACCAGCATTACTGAGGTGGGATAATCCACCGCTGAAAAACTTTTTGGTGTTCGGTCGAAGCAGGAATCGAACCCACGACCTTGTGTATGCAAGGCGGGCATGCTAACCATTGCACCACGGTGGCTCCCTGGGGCCTATATATAATTATGGACCGATGTGGACCAATTTTTGCATGGTTGTTAGAGACCATATACTAACACGACGTACCAAAATTCAACCGGATCGGATGAATTTTGCTCCTCCAAGAGGCTCCGCAAGCCAAATCTGGGGATCGGTTTATATGGGGGCTCTATATAATTATGGACCGATATGGACCAATTTTTGCATGGTTGTTAGAGACCATATACCAACACCACATATCAAATTTCAGCCAGATAGGATGAAATATGCTTCTCTTAGAGGCTCCGCAAGCAAGATATGGGGGTCCGTTTATATGGGGGCTAGACGTAAAAGTGATCCGATATGGCAGAATCTTATGTACCTTCCGTACAAAGTACAAAAGACTGTGATACAAAACCGAATTACTTGGGTTGTGGTAACAGTTTTGTCGATGGCATGGCTTTTTAAACCTTCCTAACATTTTCTTCTAAATTGCAAGTTAGTCTATACACTGAAATAAAGTTTTCAAATCTAAGGAACAAAGTTGATATTTTCTTCCAGCACAAATTTTACCACAAAA
Organism: Haematobia irritans; assembly: GCF_050003625.1. Lineage (NCBI taxonomy): Eukaryota > Metazoa > Arthropoda > Insecta > Diptera > Muscidae > Haematobia > Haematobia irritans. The sequence continues at coordinate 164,553,238 of NC_134400.1, forward strand.
GGAAAATCGGAAATGATATTAGTTTTTCTTAAATTTCGTTGGGGAGGAAGAAAATATTTTTTTACGGAACCTATATCCAAATCCGAACTGTTTTTTCGGACACTTTGCATAGTTAAATCAGTCTTAAAGCATACATTTTTTTGCGATGTTATTCTTGAAGGAATTCTTGGCAGTCCATATATACTCAGTAATTATATCCCAAACATCAAAGGTTTGAAGTATAAATTTGAATAAAAATCTGGGTCAAATTTTTTGTTTTAAAAATTGCAAAATATTTATGTGATTTGAAAATAAGTTTCATTTGAAATGAAGCACAAAAACTATATAATTATGCACCGATATGGACCAATATTTTTATGGATGTTGGAGTGCGTATACTTTTAACCGGATCGGCTGTAATTTGCTCCCTTAAGGGACTCCGGAAGTTAAATCTGGGGATGGGGGTTATACTTAATTATAGACCTATGAGGACCAATTTTTCATGGTTGTTGGAGGGTATGAAAGTTGATCTTCCAAGAGGAATTCTAAGACGATATAACTATGTCCGTCTGTCTGTCTGTTGTAATTACGCTAAGTCTTCAATACTGAAGCAATCGTGCTGAAATTTTGCCCAAGCTCGTCTTTTGTCTGCAGGCAGGTTAAGTTCGAAGATGGGCTATATCGGTCCACGTTTTGATATAGTCTCCATATAAACCGACCTCCCGATTTGGGGTCTTAGGCTTATAGAAAAAGTTGTTTTTATGCAATTTGCCTGAAATTGGAAGTCTAGAGGTATTTTGGGACCATTAAGAGGTGTGCCAAAAATGATTGCCCCCACATAGACCGATCTCCCGATTTTACTTCTTGAGCTTATAGAATCCGTAGTTTTTATCTAATTTGCCTTAAATTGCAAATATAGAGTTATTTTAGGACCACAAAAAGGTGTGCCAAAAATGGTGAGTATCGGCCCATGTGTTGGTATAGCCCCCATATAAACCGATCTCCCGATTTTACTTTTTGGGCTTATAGAAACCGTATTTTTATCCAATTTGCCTCACATTGAAAATCTAGAGGTATTTTAGGACCATAAAAAGGTGTGCCGAAAATTGTGAGTATCGGCCCATGATTTGATATAACCCCCATATAGACCGATCCCCAGATTTTACTTCTTAAGCTTCTAGGGTCCGTGTATCGGATTTAGTTTTTATCCGTCCATTTGGTAAAGCCTCCATATAGACCTATTTGTCTTCTTGAGGCAGGTCAAGTATAGGAGGCACACTGATCATGAAAATTGCTTGAAACTGAATGTAGAATTTGCAGATTAAAAAAAAATAATTTAATATTTATTTTTTATTATTTTTCAGAATGGATTGGTGATCCGGATAATGAAAGTGCTGGACGCCTTGGTTTGTGGCAGATGTGCCAACGTGATGAAATATTCGATAATTGTAAAAGAAAATGGGAAAATATACTACAAGTACCTACATTCTCCTTTCAAGTAAGCGAATCAATTTCATTCCACATATACAAAGTAATTTTAAAATTGCGTAAAATGTTTTTCTCTTAGCTGGCAACATTGTTCATGGCGGCAGCAGTTGCTTTGGCCTTATTGACGATATGTTTCCTAATATTTGTAATATTTATGAAATCCACACGAGTCTTTCACATTTGCGGTTGGTTGCAAATCATATCAGGTATGTAAGAAATATGGATGGACCTCGTAGCCAGCCCCTCATTTTCAGCAATGATGAAATGATTGAGTGTCTTCATTTACATACAGTCAGACAGAGTGTAGATTTATTTATTAGCCTCTACCATAGAAAGGAGGATGTAATATGATTATCATTTGGTTTGTTACTTTCGTGAATATTGATTACCACACTGTACAAATAATGTCGGAAGCACAAAGTTCAGTGGTATTTAAGATATGATTGTGATTTTCCACAGTAAATATAACCCAGCAAAAACTAGGTAACAACTAGGGATGTCTCCAACATTACCAGTAATCAAAATATTATTAAATGCAGCATTACCACGGATTTACAAATAAACAAATTACCTATATATAAAAAAGTGATTCCTTTTGCATTACAACTAAGCAAAATCGTACTACTCTCAGCATTATCAAAGTGTTTAAAATAATAGGTTGCCACGGTTGCCAATCGTGGCAAAAATTATCTACCAAAATATAAAGAAAATTTTACTTAAAATTAAAAAAAAAACTTATTTTGAAGTTTTTTTGTTTATCAAATTTTTGTGGTTATTATGAAAAATTTTTATTTTTTTTTGAAAGAAATATTTTTTTTTTTATTTTATTTTCGAAGTTTACTTCAATATTTGCATGATCTTTCCTAGTAACGATAATTTTTTGGGTATTAAATACCCTTTGAATTATAAATGTGTCGAATTTTAAATGTTTCTACGATGCAGTATGCACCACAAAGGAAAGATATCACACACATTTTTTTCTGATTCAATCACGAAGTTAATTGATCCAATTAATTATACCCTTCACCACTACTGTGGTACAGGGTATAATAAGTTTGTGCATTTGTATGTAACGCCAAGAAATAATTGTCATAGACCCATCTTTTAGTATACCGATCGGCTTAGAATTAAATTCTGAGTCGATTTAGCGATGTCCGTCTGTCTGTCTGTCTGTCTGTCCGTCCGTCTGTCTGTATATGTAATTTTGTGCACAAAGTACAGGTCGCAGTTTAAGTCCGATCGTCTTCAAATTTGACATAGCGTCTTTCTTCGGGTAGAAGACAATCGCTATTGATTTTGGAAAAAATCGGTTCAGATTTAGATATAGCTGCCATATATAGTTATCACCGATTTGATCATAATTCACGTATTTATGAACCGACGTTCTTCAAATTTTGTACATCTGAATGTTTTGTCAGTCCCGTAAAAACTGCCAAATATCAGCTAAATCGGTTCAGATTTAGATATAGCTCCCATATATATCTTTCGTCCGATTTGGACTTATAAAGCCCCAAAAGCGAGAGTTTTGCCCTGATTTGCTTCAAATTTTGCACAACGAGTACGTTTAATAGTATCGTTAATTGTGCCAAATTTAGTTGAAATCGGTTCAGATTTAGATATAGCTCCCCTATATATCTTTCGTCCGATTTTGACTTATATGGCTTCAAAAGCCAGAGTTTTGCCCTGATTTGATTAAAATTTTGTACAAGGAGTACGTTTAATAGTATCGTTAATTGTGCCAACCTTAGTTGAAATCGGTTCAGATTTAGATATAGCTCCCATATATATCTTTCGACCTATTTGGACTTATATGGCCCCAAAAGCCAGAGTTTTGCCCTGATTTGCTTCAAATTTTGTACAAGGAGTACGTTTAATAGTATCGTTAATTGTGCCAACCTTAGTTGAAATCGGTTCAGATTTAGATATAGCTCACATATATATCTTTCAACCGATTTGGACTTATATGGCTTCAAAAGCCAGAGTTTTGCCCTGAGTTGCTTGAAATTTTGCACAAGGAGTACGTTTTATAGTATCGTTAATTGTGCAAAATTTAGTTGAAGTCGGTTCAGATTTAGATATAGCTCCCATATATATCATTCACCCGATTTGGACTAATATGCCCACAGAGGGAAAAGTGCTACTCTGATGTACGTGATATTTTGCAGAGGGAGTAGAATTGAACTTGAAACTTTGCACAGGTAGTAGAATTAAGGTTCTGCATATGCGTGTTTATTTTGGTTGAAATCGGTTCAGATTTTGATATAGCTCCCATATATATCTTTCGCCCGATTTTCCGTCATATGACCACAGAGGTCAAAGTTGTTATACGATTTACGTGAAATTTTGCACAGGGAGTAGATTCAACATAGTAACTATGCATTTGAAATTTGATTGCAATCGGTTCAGATTTCGATATAGATTCCATATATATGTTTTTCCTATTTAGGCAAAACTGGCCGAAATACCTACATTTTCCTTATCAAATCGCCACTGCCAAGTCGAAAACTTATCAAAATGACTCAAATTTTCCTATTACTCTATTACACATCTATCGACCGATAAATCATAAATATACTTTTGCGAAGTTGCCACAAAATTGGTTCATATTTAAATGTTTCCTATATTTTTTACTAACATTGTGTTCCACCTCAGCGCATTAGCCGACTTAAATGTAAAATCTATAAGTATTGCAGAATTCTGTACAGATCTGCTCGGATATACAGAATATATGTGTATGGATTCGTATAGCATCCAACACATTGGACGGATTTGATATGGTATCGAAAATGTGGACTTACAAAGTGGTGAAGGGTATAATATAGTCGGCCCCGCCCGACTTTAGACTTTCCTTACTTGTTTTTTAATAAAAATATCTTCAACCATAGAAATGATAATATCAATTGAAAAATTAATTGAAAGTCAATTAAATAATTAATTGATACTATTAATTTTTGTGATTGAATTTTGTTTCACATTTGTTGAATCAATTAAATTTTTAATCAAATAATTTTTAAAACTCAATTAAATTTTCTATAGAAATAAAATTTGGACAAATTTTTCAAGAGAAATAAAATTTTGACAAAATTTTCTAAAAATATAAAATTTTGTCCAAAATTTTTATAGAAATTTAATTGGAAAAATTTTCGTGAATTTTCTTTGTGTACTTCTACAAAATGGGAGAACTTACTTATTTGATAGTATGAAATAACACGAAAATTAAAATTTTTAGAGATATTGAAAATAGATATAGAAGATACAGAAATTTTTTAAAAAACTTTATTTCTATAGAAAATTTTGTCAAAATTGTATTTCTATAAAAAAAATTGTGTCAACATTTTATTTCCATAGAAAATTTTGTCAAAATTGTATTTCTATAAAATTTTTTATCAAAATTTTATTTCTATAGAAAATTTTGGTAAAATTTTATTTCTATAAAAAATTTTGGTAAAATTTTATCTCTAATGAAATTTTTTTTAAAATTTTATTTCTATTTAAAAATTTTTCAACATTTTGTTTCTACAGAAAATTTCGCCAAAGATTGATTTCCCTATGTGTTTTTACTTGACCAGAAGTATATAAGCTTTTCGATGAAGGCGGTTTGTCCTTAGAGTTAGATGATGCGTCCTTAAAATGGGAATATTTACGCAAATTATAATATTTCAATAATATAAAAATTGTCCTTAAATTTAATGATTGTTTGTTTCTTGACTTTAAAGTTAAATGCTCTTTTTACTTGAAATTATCATCGTTAATACTAGAAGTTAAATTTCATTTTGCAAATTTAGGTTTAAATTAAGAACTTTAATATAAGATGATAAGAATGCTAGAAAAATCAATTTAATTGAAATTTTTCCAGCAGTATTCAAATCTCAAATTTAAAACATAAAGTATACAATTTCTTGGTCGTTTTGAAATTCTAATTCGATCTACCAATTTCCGCCCGGTCATCCTTTAGCTGAAATCACTCTGACTTCTGAATGAAACAAACTATCGTCTTGAAAATTGGCCCAGGTAGTTGTTATTGATGTAGATCGAATGGTATTTATAATGGACTGTTTAGTACCTGATTTGTCGTCATGAGCCTCTTGAGGCAGGCAATTTTATACCATTTGATTGAATTTCTACATTTGGTATTGGTATACGTTATTTGACAACCATACAATAATTGGCCCATATCGGCCAAATAATATATATGTATAGCCCTCATAGATTAGGTTAGGTTAAGTGGCAGCCCGATGTATCAGGCTCACTTAGACTATTCAGCCCATTGAGATACCACATTGGTGAACTTCTCTCTTATCACTGAGTGCTGCCCGATTCCATGTTAAGCTCTATGACAAGGGACCTCCTTTTTACAGCCGAGTCCGAACGGCGTTCCACATTGCAGTGAAACCACTTCGAGAAGCTTTGAAACCCTCATTTGTCTTTGAAATTAAGGCATTTTTTTATTGAAGTGTCTATTATATTTTGTATCCCAATTTTACGATTAAAAATTATAGATTTAAATCTGCTTCTCTGCTACTTTAAACATTTCTTTATTTTAAAAAAAGCTGAATTTGTTACAATTTTTTTGGATTCAATAAACTTTGTTTGTGTGTAGGTGTTGGTTCTTAAACCTAGATTTGCGGAAGTGTAGCAAATACAAAAAATGAAAAATATATCTGAAAAGATTATCAGTAGGTGAAAATTACATTTCCGTAGTTATTTACATTTTAGTTCAAATCGAAATTATAAACACGTATCAAAATTATAAACACCAAATACAAATTGAGTCCGGTTTTTATCTGTTTGCCCAGCGGCGAAGGTATCGCATTCCAAACGCCCTCTTGTAAGCCTCAATGCAAACGGAAAGGCCTTAAGTAACCAAGGGTGAAATTTGACTACAAGTACTTCTCTCTTCTATTTGTATATCTTGTGGAAGAATCCCAATTAAAACAGTGAAGTGTTTACGTCATTGTAAATTACAATTTGTAATTAATATAAATCGGATGGTATTGCAAATGACCCATATTGGTTAATTTTTAGGTACAGTGCCCATATAAACCGATCTGCAGTTTTATTAAGACAAATTTCCTCCTTAAAGGGTGATACGGTCAAAATTTGGTCAATATAAACTTGACGTATTTCTTTCAATTTTGCATTTAAAAAACCTGAACACCCCTCATTTTGAAGGTGTGTGTGTGTAGAATGTTGCTCCTATTTTGGAATTCACTCTTCAGTTGTCAAAATGCCGTCCAAGCAAGAAGAGCAGCGTATCAAAATTTTGCTCGCGCATCGCGAAAATCCGAGCTACTCGCACGCAAAGCTGGCAAAATCGCTAAAAGTTTCCAACTCAACCGTTACAAATGTAATTAAAGTGTTTGGGGAACGTTTGTCGACAGCCAGGAAGTCTGGATCGGGGGGAAATCGAAAACCGGAAGCCGCTGAGACGACAAAGAGAGTTGCCGGTAGTTTCAAGCGAAACCCTAACCTCTCTCTCCGAGATGCCGCAAATAAGCTGGGTGTATCGCCTACAACCGTGCATCGAGCCAAAAAACGAGCCGGACTATCGACTTACAAGAAGGTAGTGACTCCAAATCGCGATGATAAACAAAATACGACGGCCAAAGCGCGATCCCGGAGGCTGTACACGACGATGCTGACGAAGTTTGACTGCGTGGTAATGGACGACGAAACCTACGTCAAAGCCGACTACAAACAGCTCCCGGGACAGGAGTTTTATACGGCAAAAGGAAGGGGAAAGGTAGCAGATATTTTCAAGCACATAAAACTGTCAAAGTTCGCAAAGAAATATCTGGTTTGGCAAGCCATCTGTACCTGTGGCTTGAAAAGCCGCATTTTCATAGCTTCCGGGACTGTCAACCAAGAAATTTACGTGAAAGAGTGTTTGAATAAACGTCTGCTGCCTTTCCTGAAGAAACATCTTACCATTACGGTAAAAAGGCCATGGAGTGGTACGCCGCCAACAACGTACAGGTGGTTCCCAAGGACGAGAACCCTCCCAACACGCCACACCCATAGAAAAAATCATGAACGGCGTGGTCATTTTGAAACGATCCGTTCATGAAAGTGAATCAACACACATGTGTTGTCAAACTGAGAACAGATGGGGACAATCTGACAACGTAAAAATGACACCATAAGTTTTAAAAACAACAACCAGCGTTCATGATCCGAAAACGTAATGGTTACGAATTTATAAACAAAATTAAAAAAAGATTTCCCCTACCGTGACTCGAACCTGTGTTGCCTGCACGATACACGTTAACAATCGCCTTAGCACATTGCACCAACGGCGGAGTTGACATAACAACGTCTAACGATTATTTTAAGACATTTCATGACCAAAGAAAAACGAATGCCGTTCATGAAATCGTGAACGCCCGTGGACGAAATCGTGAACATTCCGTTTTGATTTTTTGTGAACGTTTCCGTTTCATTTTGACAACGTCCGTTCACGATTGTGAAACGCAATTTTTTCTATTAGTGCAGAGCTCCGCCCAATTGAGAAATACTGGGCTATTGTCAAGCGGAACCTAAAGAAGACCAAAAAACTGCTAAGGACGAGCAGCAGTACAAGGCAAACTGGCTTTCTGCGGCGAAGAAGGTGGACAAGGCGGCTGTACAAAATCTGATGGCAGGTGTCAAGCGTGAGGCCCGGCAATTCGGATTTGGAAAAGCGAAAGCCTAACTGAATATTTTTCCTGAATTTTATACTAATTGAACTTGAAAAAGAAATTTAATTTGATATTTTAAATAAACGATTTCACCGATTTACACGCGTTTTCCCTTGACCAAATTTTGACCGTATCACCCTTTATATTGCAATTATTATCCGAAGGTTGCAACTCGAAATGGGATGTCAGTGTCTTCCCACAAATTACCATGCAAAAAATGATCGTTTTTTAGGGTCTATCTCTGTAGCCAGTAACATTCGATTGACAGACGGATATAGTCCGATGTATCACATTAAAAAGGAGTTATAAATTAAATACACCAGCACTCTACGTAAGGAGTTTCAAAGCAGTAATGAAATGCATCAAATTTGAGAGTCATACCACATTTTCCCGCTGGGTAGTACGAGTAATACACATACATCTGCACTTAATTTCAGATTTCTTATTTAGATTACTTCTTTTATATAATTTAACATGACGTTTACCCAGAAACCCGGACATCGGAGGTCATTGTCTTCTTTTTTTGTACTATTTTAGTGTAACTTATAACAAAGTGCAGAATTGCGAATTTTGATTGTAAAACGTATGAGGGTGAATTAATGTTTTGACTTCTCCAATATTACGGGGTTCTCTGTAAGAAAGCGAAAATGTATGTAGCTAATGAAATAATGCTAACTAAGAATGGTAAACCATGTAAACACACAAAAAAATTATTTATACCCTCCACCATAGGATGGGGGGCATATTAACTTTGTCATTCCGTTTGTAACACATCGAAATATTGCTCTAAGACCCCATAAAGTATATATATTCTGGTCTGTCTAAGCATGTCCGTCCGTCCGTCCTTTCGTCCGTCTGTTGAAATCACGCTAACTTCCTAACGAAACAAGCTATCGACTTGAAACTTGGCACAAGTAGTTGTTATTGATGTAGGTCGGATGATATTGCAAATGGGCCATATCGGATCACTTTTACATATAGCCCCCATATAAACGGACCCCCAGATTTGGCTTGCGGAGCTTCTAAGAGAAGCATATTTCATTCGATCTGGCTGAAATTTGGTACGTGATGTTGGTATATGGTCTCTAACAACCATGCAAAAATTGGTCGACATCGGTCCATAATTATATATAGCCCCTATATAAACCGATCCCCAGATTTGACCTCAGGAGCCACTTGGAGGAGCAAAATTAATCCGATCCGGTTGAAATTTGGTACATTTCGCTAGTGTATGGCCGATAAAAACCATGTTAAAATTGGTCCGTATCGATCTATATTATATATAGCCCCCAAAAATTTTATATTTCTATGGAAAATTTATTTCTATAGAAAATTTTGTCAAAATTTTATTTCTATAGAAAATTTTGTCAGAATTTTATTTCTGTAGAAACTTTTGTTATGTGGCAGACCGATATTTCAGGCTCACTTAGACTATTCAGTCCATTGTGATACCACATTGGTGAACTTCTCTCTTATCACTGAGTGCTGCCCGATTCCATGTTAAGCTCAATGATAAGGGATCTCCTTTTTATAGCCGAGTCCGAACGGCGTTCCACATAGCAGTGAAGCTTTGAAACCCTCAGAAATGTCACCAGCATTACTGAGGTGGGATAATCCACCGCTGAAAAACTTTTTGGTGTTCGGTCGAAGCAGGAATCGAACCCACGACCTTGTGTATGCAAGGCGGGCATGCTAACCATTGCACCACGGTGGCTCCCAGCATTTCATAGTTGGAGAGGAGTATTTTGCAAAATCTCCCAAAACATCAAGAATTCTACCAATCTACCATACAGTAACAAATCTGTCATTTTTTGGTAGACTCGTGTTCATAATTGTATATAGCCCCCATATAAAGCGAGCCCCATATTTCAATTCTGGCTATATAATTACCGCACAAAAGTACATATCGGTTCGTAATTATTTCTTCCCTATATATGCCGGTCAAGAACTGAATATATACGTATTTAATCGACCTTTCTTTTACCTACAATATATCCCGAATGGACAACTTACAATTTATTTAGAAGTTAGAAATATTCAATGTTAACGACACAAAAGCAAGAAAACGAAACGGGAAAAATGTATGCGGTAAAATTCAATATATGCTGCAAAGCCTCTTGAACAGATTTTACAAAGTTTTCTTTTTATTTTACCCATTTTTGTTGTCTTAAGGTGTGTTTTACTAAAAGCTTCCTGATTTTACGAAGCCCGCCTAAAGGCGGGATTGGGCATTAGAGGGTTAAGATGCATTGTCAACCCAAGTAAAGGGTGATACGGTCAAAATTTGGTCAGTATAAACTTGACGTATTTCTTTTAATTTTGCATTTAAAAAACCTGAACACCGCTCATTTTGAAGGTGTGTATGTGTAGAATGTTGCTCCTAGTTTGATTTTGGAATTCACTCTTCAGTTGTAAAAATGCAGTCCAAGCAAAAAGAGCAGCGTATCAAAATTTTGCTCGCACATCGCGAAAATCCGAGCTACTCGCACACAAAGCTGGCAAAATCGCTAAAAGTTGCCAAATCAACCGTTACAAATGTAATTAAAGTGTTTGGGGAACGTTTGTCGACAGCCAGGAAGTCTGGATCGGAGGGAAATCGAAAACCGGAAGCCGCTGAGACGACAAACCTCTCTCTCCGAGATGCCGCAAATAAGCTGGGTGTATCGTCTACAACCGTGCATCGAGCCAAAAAACTATCGACTTACAAGAAGGTAGTGACTCCAAATCGCGATGATAAACAAAATACGACGGCCAAAGCGCGATCCCGGAGGCTGTACACGACGATGCTGACGAAGTTTGACTGCGTGTTAATGGACGAAGAAACCTACGTCAAAGCCGACTACAAGCAGCTTCCGGGACAGGAGTTTTATACGGCAAAAGGAAGGTAGCAGATATTTTCAAGCACATAAAACTGTCAAAGTTCGCAAAGAAATATCTGGTTTGGCAAGCCATCTGTACCTGTGGCTTGAAAAACAGCATTTTCATAGCTTCCGGAACTGTCAACCAAGAAATTTACGTGAAAGAGTGTTTGAATAAACGTCTGCTGCCTTTCCTGAAGAAACACGGTTGTTAGGTACTGTTTTGGCCGGATTTGGCATCTTGCCATTACGGTAAAAAGGCCATGGAGTGGTACGCCGCCAACAACGTGCAGGTGGTTCCCAAGGACAAGAACCCTCCCAACTCGCCAGAGCTCCGCCCAATTGAGAAATACTGGGCTATTGTCAAGCGGAACCTAAAGAAGACCAAAAAACCTGCTAACGACGAGCAGCAGTTCAAGGCAAACTGGCTTTCTGCGGCGAAGAAGGTGGACAAGGTGGCTGTACAAAATCTGATGGCAGGTGTCAAGCGTGAGGCCCAGCAATTCGGATTTGGAAAAGCGAAAGCCTAACTGAATATTTTTCCTGAATTTTATACTAGTTGAACTTGAAAAAGAAATTTAATTTGATTTTTTAAATAAACGATTTCACCGATTTACACGCGTTTTCCCTTGACCAAATTTTGACCGTATCACCCTTTAGTCAAGTGTGCCAAATTTTATTGAAATCGGTTCAGATTTAGATATAGCTCCCATATATATCGTTCGCCCGATTTACACTCATATGACCACAGTGGCCAGATTTAGATATACCTCCCATATATATATATGTTTTTCTGATTTCGACAAAAATGGTCAAAATACCCACATTTCCTTGTAAAATCGCCACTGCTTAGTCGAAAAGTTTTAACAATGAAAAGTAGATTTTTCTAAACTTCTAATACATATATATCGAGCGATAAATCATAAATAAACTTTTGCGAAGTTTCCTTAAAATTGCTTCAGATTTAAATGTTTCCCATATTTTTTTACTAACATTGTGTTCCACTTTAGTGCATTAGCCGACTTAAATTTTGAGTCTATAAATTTTGTAGAAGTCTATCAAATTCTGTTCAGATCGAGTGATACTTAAATGAATGTATTTGGGACAAACCTTTATATATAGCACCCAACACATTTGACGGATGTGATATGTAACGAAAATTTAGATCTACAAAGTGGTGCAGGGTATAATATAGTCGGCCCCGCCCGACTTTAGACTTTCCTTACTTGTTTTTTAACTGTCTTATTCTTCCGTGTTTGATTAAAAATTTAATTGTATCAATTAATTTTTTAATTGAAATTTTAAAAAATTTCAATCATTGTCATAATTGACTTAATGTTGCTAGTTTGATTAAAATATTAATAGTATCAATTAATTTATTAATTGAAAAAAATTTCAACTTCAATCAACTTTTTAATTGGATATATTTTGCTGATATTTTTTTCTGTACATATTAGATTAATAATTTATTTGAGTGTCAATTTGATTTTCCATTTGATTATTACTAACTTTGTTGTTTGTGGTTTTTGCTTTCTTTCAGCTATATGTATGATTGTTGCCTGTGGTGCATTTCCTTTTGGATGGAATTCGGATGATTTTCGAAAAGTTTGTGGACCTGATGCCAATCGATTTGAATTGGGTCTTTGTGGTATTCGATGGGCATATCCTTTAGCGATTATTGGCTGTGTGGATGGAGTTGTGCTAGCAGCTCTGGCCTTTATATTGGCCACAAGGCATGTACGCCTTCAACCTGATCCCATGTATCAGAATTCATTATTTAAAGGTGAGTAATAAAGCCCAGCAATTTCTTAGGAGCCCTTCTAAATCGAAGACACTTGCATTTCATTTCAGGTGAAATCAACAATAGTTATATAACAGATGCTGTAAGTTTAGCCGGTTCAAGGAAAAATCTAAATTTACAACCAATTCTGCTGGTAGCTCCACCTGGTGATGACACCATATCACAGTTCTCAAGTCGAACCCCCAATCATCGATATAATCGGCCAGATTATCATAACTCGATGCATCAATTCTAGTACATTAGTAGGATAAGAAAAACCAATCCAACTCCAAAAGTCACACTGCCTGACAACCTATGTGTAATATTCCCCATAAATTAGAACTAAGTTTTATTTTGTGTAATAACTGCCTGCCAATTTCTTGCTCATAAAAAAAAAAAAAAACAAAACAAATAAATTTTTATTTATTTTTTTGTTTGTTTATTTGTTTATAAATATCAACAAATTTTAAGACAAAGATTTTGTTTGCTTTTTTTGTGTACTTATGTATTAAAAAATATACATATGTCTTTAGATGTATTGCTTGACTGTTATTAATTTATAAATTCGATATACCGAAAGCAGTAGTTTTTAATAATTCTATACAATTTGTAAAATATAAAATTTATTCCAATGTATTTGATTTCTTTTCGAAGAAATATTTTATATTTTATTTTCATAAAAGATGGACAGCAAAATAATTAATTGAAATTTCTTCAATGGCGGAAATGATAATATCAAGCGCCATCGTCAATTATAAAATTAATAGGATCAATTAATCTTTAATCGTCATTGATTGATAGGATCGTTTCCTTAATTCGATCAATCCAAATATTAATGAGTGTTCTGAGTTACAAAATCTACGTATTTGAAGGTATACAGAAGAAAACAAATATCACCAATATTTTACCAATTAAAATTTTAATTCAATTTCAAAAAAAATTTGCTATTAAAACTTTAATAGATTCAACAAATTTTTATCAAAAGAATAATCAACCACCAAAATTAATTTATAGATTATTTTGTTAATTGGTTTTGTTGATTGATGCTATCATTTCTGTGAATGAAGAAATTTCAATTGACGTTCACACGCAGAGAAGGAATATGATCACCTCAAACATGTTTCAAGAGCAAAATGTTATGTTTGTATGGTGACCATGTAACATGTTTGTCACTAAAATGTTATTTTCTCGTCAAATATAACCTGCTTGCCGAAATCAGATACATGATTTCCGAGACAATAACATGGTTGCGAAAACCATGTTACATGATCACCACCCAAAAATAACATTTTGCTCTTAGAACATATTTGAGGTGATCATATTTCTTCTCTGGGTGCAAGTTAATAGGATAAATTAATTTTGTTATTGAAAACAAAAATTCGTTTTTTCTGTGTATTGTCAATATATATCTGTGTATTATTAATATAGGGAGCCACCATGGTGCAATGGTTAACATGCTCGCCTTGCATACACAAGGTCGTGGGTTCGATTCCTGCTTCGACCGAACACCAAAAAGTTTTTCAGCGGTGGATTATCCCACCTCAGTAATGCTGGTGACATTTCTGAGGGTTTCAAAACTTCTCTAAGTGGTTTCACTGCAATGTGGAACGCCGTTCGGACTCGGCTATAAAAAGGAGTCCCTTGTGATTGAGCTCAACATGGAATCGGGCAGCACTCAGTGATAAGAGTTCTTTCTTTACCACTGTGGTATCACAATGAACTGAGTAGTCTAAGTGAGCCTGATAAATCGGGCTGGCACCTAACCTAACCCTATATCGGAATTGGAATCTAATGGCCGATATTTTTCACGTACAAGAAGTCTTAGCTTTTAGCGTTTGAGAACAGATTTGTGAAAATTAGATGACACATTTATATACGGTGTGGCTGATAGGTATTGCAACCAAAATCAGGTTGCTATCATTTCTAAATCAATTGTCTGACAGCTGCCAATTTTTTTTTTCAAGTGACAACTTGCAAAAGCATTTTAATTTATTTCACTCAGAATTAAAGTTATTCTTGATGGAATTCAAGCGTGATAGTGTGATTGCTTTATATTTGGATGGAAAACCCCTAGTGACCATTGTAAGAGAACCCCAGAATTTAAATATGAGTAAAACTTTCTCGGATCATTGCTCGATATAAACGAAATTTATTTTCGAACAAAAATGTTTTTATTGCAAAACTAACTTTTCTAATAAAAGAACAACGTTTGCGAATCTTTCGCACGGAAAACAAAATTCCCAATATTCAAATTAAACTATTCCAATTAAAGTCTTGAGTTTTAAACAAGTATATACGGCCGTAAGTTCGGCCAGGCCGAAGCTTATGTACCCTCCATCATGGATTGCGTAGAAACTTCATCTAAACACTGCCATCCACAATCGAATTACTTAAGTTGCGGTAACGCTTGCCGATGGCAAGGTATCTTAAAACCTCCTAACACCATCTTCTAAATTGTATGTAAGTCCATACGTGGTATATATTAAATCAAAAAAAATCGATCCAATACGTATATAATTCAGTTTGACAAAGTAGACATAAAATTTTGACAAAATTTTCTACAGAAATAAAATTTTAACAAAATTTTCTATAGAAATAAAATTTTCACAAAATTTTCTATATAAATAAACTTTTGACAAAATTTTCTATAGAAATAAAATCTTGGTAGGTTATTTTTGGCTCGAGTGGCAATCATGATTATGAACCGAATAAAATTTGAACAAAATTTTCTATAGAAATAAAATTTTGATAAAATTTTCTATAGAAATAAAATTTTGACAATGATGAAAATTTTATTATGAACCGAATAAAATTTTAACAAAATTTTCTCTAGAAATAAAATTTTGACAAAATTTTCTATAGAAATAAAATTTTGGTAGATTATTTTTGGCTCTAGTGGCAACCATGATTATGAACCGATATGGACCAATTTTTGTGCGATTGGACCAATTTTGGTATGGTTGTTAGCGGCCATATACTAATACCATGTTCCAAATTTGAACCGGATCGGATGAATTTTGCTCCTCCAAGAGGCTCCGGAGGTCAAATCTGGAGAATGTTTTATATGGGGGCTATATATAATTATGGACCGATATGAACCAATACTGGCACGGATCGGGATCGGTTTATATGGGGTCTATATATAATTATGAACGGATGTGGACCAATTTTTGCATGGTTGTTAGAGACCATACACCAATATCATGTACCAAATTTCAGGCGGATCGGATGAAATTTGCTTCTCTTTGAGGCTCCGCAACCCAAATCTGGGGATCGGTTTATATGGCCGCCATATATAATTATGGACCGATGTGGACCAATTTTTGCACGGTTGTTAGAGACCATATACCAATACCATGTACCAAATTTCAGCCGGATCGGATGCAATTTGCTCCTCTTTGAGGCTTCGCAAGCCAAATCTGGAGATCGGTTTATATGGGGTCTATATATAAATATGGACCGATGTGGACCAATTTTTGCATGGTTGTTAGAGACCATATACTAACATCATGTACCAAATTTCAGGCGGATCGGATGAAATTTGCTTCTCTTTGAGGCTCCGCAACCCAAATCTGGGGATCGGTTTATATGGCCGCCATATATAATTATGGACCGATGTGGACCAATTTTTGCACGGTTGTTAGAGACCATATACCAATACCATGTACCAAATTTCAGCCGGATCGGATGCAATTTGCTCCTCTTTGAGGCTTCGCAAGCCAAATCTGGAGATCGGTTTATATGGGGTCTATATATAAATATGGACCGATGTGGACCAATTTTTGCATGGTTGTTAGAGACCATATACTAACATCATGTACCAAATTTCAGCCGGATCGGATGAAATTTACTTATCTTTGAGGCTCCGCAAGCCAAATCTGGGGATCGGTTTATATGGGGGCTATATATAATTATGGGCCGATGTGGACCAATTTTTGCATGGTTATTAGAGACCATATACCAACACCATGTACCAAATTTCAGCCGGATCGGATGAAATATGCTTCTCTTAGAGGCTCCACAAGCCAAATCTGGGGATCGGTTTATATGGGGGCTATATATAATTAAGGACCGATATGGACCAATTTGTCCATGGTTGTTAGAAACCATATACCAACATCATGTACCAAATTTCATCCGGATCGGATGAAATTTTCTTCTCTTTGGGGCTCCGCAAGCCAAATCTGGGGATCGGTTTATATGGGGGCTATATATAATTATGGGCCGATGTGGACCAATTTTTGCATGGTTATTAGAGACCATATACCAACACCATATACCAAATTTCAGCCGGATCGGATGAAATATGCTTCTGTTAGAGGCTCCACAAGCCAAATCTGAGGGTCCCTTTATATGGGGGCTATACGTAAAAGTGGACCGATATGGCCCATTTTCAATACCATCCGACCTACATCGATAACAACTACTTGTGCCAAGTTTCAAGTCGATGGCTTGTTTCGTTCGGAAGTTAGCGTGATTTCAACATACGGACGGACGGACATGCTTAGATCGACTCAGAATTTCACCACGACCCAGAATATATATACTTTATGGGGTCTTAGAGCAATATTTCGATGTGTTACAAACGGAATGACAAAGTTAATATACCCCCATCCTATGATGGAGGGTATAAAAATATTCAATTAAAAATTTAATTGATTTAAAAAATTTTTTAATTGAAACAAAAATCAATTAAATCAATAGTATGAATTAATTTTTAATTGGATCAATGAATTTTTTAATTGTCCTTCAATTAATAATTTAATTGATACTATGGTTAAAGTGGCAGCCCGATTTAGTTTCAGGCTCACTTAGACTATTCAGTCCATTGTGATAAATACTATCATTTCTGTGATTGAAGACAGAATTAATTGGATCAATTAATTTCGTGAAATATGTTTTTGTGTGCGGACACGGCACACTGAAGGAAGCGTTTTCTTTTTTGAGGAACGAAATTTTAGACAAATAATATTTTCTTTTGACGCTTAAAAAAGTTCTTAAAAAGCTTATCACAAAGCTTGTCACAAATTCGGATTTATTTGGAGTCTCGTGAATTTGTCGTGAGTCACGTCAACTGTTGTGAATCGTGCGTGAGTCTGTAAAAATAGTTCGTGCGTGAGTACTGTTTTTCATTTCGTGAATGTGCGTGAGTTTGAGTGGCTACGACACTTATCGTGCGTGAGCGTGCTTAAATAAATATTTGACTTCGTGAATGTGCGTGAGTGTGAGTGAAATTTCACTCACGTGCACACTTCTACTACAGATATTAGCAATTAGTTTCATGTCTATTGAAACTTGTGGATATGGATATTCAGTTGCGCATTAGATTTTAATAAGCATTACCCGATGGCGCATGCATTCGTAGAAGTTTTAATTTAAATTTTTTATTTTATTATATACTTCAACTCGAAGTCGAATTTGTAAGCTTGTCCGACTTTCCATTTGACAAATTATGTTAGGGATTATCACCATTTTGTAATGTTATATTGATTTGGAAATTCGAAGCAATTTCAGCCACTCAATCAGATAGCTTTACGGTTTCGAACCTGTAAAAATTTTATTTCTATAGAAATTTTTGTTAAAATGTTATTTCTATAGAAGATTTTGTCAAAATTTTATTTCTATAGAAAATTTTGTTAAAATTTAATTTCTGTACAAAATTTTGTCAACATTTTATTTCTATAGAAGATTTTGACAAAATTTTACTTCGATAGAAAATTTTGTTAAAATTTTATTTTTATAGAAAATTTTGTTAAAATTTTATTTTTATAGAAAATTTTGTTAACATTTTATTTTTATAGAAAATTTTGTTAAAATTTTATTTTTATAGAAAATTTTGTTAAAATTTTATTTTTATAGAAAAATTTGTTAAAATTTTATTTCTTTAGAAAATTTTGTTCAAATTTTAGTTCTATAGAAAATTCTGTCAAAATTTTATTTCTATAGAAAATTTTGTCAAAATTTTATTTCTATAGAAAATTTTGTCAAAATTTTATTTCTATAGAAAATTTTGTCAAAATTTTATTTCTATAGAAAGTTTTGTCAAAATTTTATTTCTATAGAAAATTTTGTTAAAATTTTATTTCTCTAGAAAATTTTGTTAAAATTTTATTTCTATGCAAAATTTTGTCAAAATTTTATTTCTAAAGAAAATTTTATTTCTATACAAAGTTTTGTCAAAATTTTATTTCTATAGAAAATTTTATTAAATTTTTATTTCTGTACAAAATTTTGTCAACATTTTATTTCGATAGAAAATTTTGTCAAAACTTTATTTCGTTAGACAATTTTGTCCAAATTTTATAGAAAATTTTGGAAAAATTTTATTTCTGTAGAAAATATTGTCCAAATTTTATTTCTATAGAAAATTTTGTTAAAATTTTATATCTATAGAAAATTTTTTCAAAATTTTATTTCTATAGAAAATTTTGTCAAAATTTTATTTCTATAGAAAATTTTGTCAAAATTTTATTTCTATAGAAAATTTTGTCAAAATTTTATTTCTATAGAAAATTTTGTCAAAATTTTATTTCTATAGAAAATTTTGTCAAAATTTTATTTATATAGAAAATTTTGTTAAAATTTTATTTCTCTAGAAAATTTTTGTTAAAATTTTATTTCTATACAAAATTTTGTCAAAATTTTATTTCTATACAAAGTTTTGTCAAAATTTTATTTCTATAGAAAATTTTATTAAATTTTTATTTCTGTAAAAAATTTTGTCAACATTTTATTTCGATAGAAAATTTTGTTAAAATTTTATTTCTATAGAAAATTTTTTCAAAATTTTATTTCTATAGAAGATTTTGACAAAATTTTACTTCAATAGAAAATTTTGTTAAAATTTTATTTTTATAGAAAATTTTGTTAAAATTTTATTTTTATAGAACATTTTGTTAAAATTTTATTTTTATAGAAAATTTTGTTAAAATTTTATTTCTGTAGAAAATTTTGTTCAAATTTTAGTTCTATAGAAAATTTTGTCAAAATTTTATTTCTATAGAAAATTTTGTTAAAATTTTAGTTCTATAGAAAATGTTTTCAAAATTTTATTTCTATAGAAAATTTTGTCAAAAAAAATTATTTCTATAGAAAATTTTGTCAAAATTTTATATCTGTAGAAAATGTTGTCAAAATATTATTTCTATAGAAAATAATACAGGGCGATAGGTAGTTGCAAATGTTTTGAACAGGTCGAATTTTTACCTTTCGGGAAATATCTATATTTTATAACAGCCCATTCAGTTACCCAATAAGAATTTGGAAATACCACTCCATAAAGATCATTTCTTAAGTGGGTCGTAAACTTTAGAATTCTTATTATTGGAGATTTACCTAGATTAAGTTCATGGTAGCGTTAGTTGCAATTGTTTTGAATAGCACTCTATGTCATTATGGGCCCATATGGACCAATTTTTCCATGATTGTTAGAGACCCTAGGCTAACATCATATACCAAATTTAAACCGAAACGGACGAAATTTGCTACTTCAAGAGGCTCCGCAAGCCAAATATGGGGATCTGTATATATGGGACCGATCCAATATGGCCCATCCATCTGACCTGCATCATTAACTACTACTAGTGTCAAGTTTCCCTATCCTATTGTGTATACAAATTAAAACAATATAGCGCTTTACTTGGTTGCATTACATTTCAGCTACCGTATATGTATAACAATCTATTAAGGGGAGACATTTAAAAAAAAATTGTATGCGTTCAGTGATGGTACACTTTCAAAAAAATCCCTTCTGGAACATATATCCCAAACAAATTTTGCTTGAAGCAAATATTTTTTCAGGATTTGTCCAAACAAAATATTGTTTGAATTGTTTAAACATATTATGTTTCACCTTAGGCATACACTGGTAGAAAAAAACATTTAATGACATTTTCTTTGTGTGGATATCTTTTTCGGTCTTTCTTTCTAAACACATATATGTTTATGGACTATTTCTAAATTAATATATGTTTGCATCCAAATATATTATATTTACAAAAATTTTATGTTCTAACATATTAACATATATGTCCCAAACATGTTATGCTAGTTTATGCTTGCACTTACAAATATTGTGTTAAAAAATTTTAATTCCAAACATATAATTTTTACACCCAAACATATGAAAAACAGTCTTTTTCGTCCGTGTAGGTATTTAAGATTACGCCCGGTCGTAATATTTGTTTCCATCGACATTATTTTCTTCAAGCACTTGAAAAAAAAATTCTTTAGCCTTGACAAAAGTGGTCGATAAATAACTTCAGTAAAATCGAAGTGAACAGTGTTAAGTCTATGGCCTTTATGGAATGAATTATGAACATCTCTACACTCTTACGCATTTGGGCATCCATCCATCCATTCATTCAAACAAACGACTAATTCCTGAAATTTATGGCCACAACAAAAAAATTCTTCTCTTCTCATTCATTTTCTTTTCCTTTGTGGGTGGAGGACTCCCGATTTGTAGGTTCTATTCGGTTTTTTTTGTTCCCCATTTAACTACTGCTGTTTGTAGATGTTTTTTTTCGTTAACATTTATAAAATTTCAATTTCTGTTCCTGACATCTGCTAAATGTGAAACCTTTAAGGCGGCTGGTTGGTTTGTTTTGTTGGCAAGCTTGACATTTTAAACAAAACAAAAAAATCCTGAACACGTAAATGCAATCTAAGTTGCTTTTTTTGCCTCCGGGATGTAAGTTTGATCATTTATGTATAAAAAGTCGCATTTTTTGGGAATGTATCTAGTTATTATCTAGATGGGGCTGTAATAAGTTTGCCATTCCATTGGGAACACATTGAAATATCCATTTTCAACTAATATGTAAAGTATAGTATATATTCTTGAGAGAAATTCTAACCATGTCCGTTTGTTGTAATCACGCTACGGCCTTCCATAATGGAGCCATCATTGTGAAACTTGGCACGGAAGATGGGCTATATAAATCCAGATTTTGATATAGCCCTCATACACTCAAAAACAAGTTTGGTTGGATCCAAACATTTTGACTTTCTTTTAAGGATTTTGGTATTGATTCCGAGCCAAAGATGCGGCTTCTTTAAAATAAAGACATTTTTAGCGGCCTATCTGGCCTTAAATCTAGGATCAATAAAATTAAAATTAGGATTCAGATCTCATTTATCGAATTTTCATTTTCTTTTCGCGGTATATTAATAAAGCTATTCACATACAAACATTTGTCAGTTTAAAAATCCAAACTATAGCGGATACCTCAAAGTAAAAATGTTTTCTTAATTCCAAAAAAAAAACTTGAAACCAAAGATGTTAAATCCTCAAAATAAGTCTTAGCCTATATTTGAAGCTTTTTTTATCGTAAATCTAAAGATTCAATATTTCAGTTTATTTAAGAATGATGTCTTTAAATCAAAAATGTGTTTCTTTATTTTAAGGAAAATTTTCCTTAGTTCAAAGACATGCGACTTTAACGGAGGGACGCAAATTTACAAAATTTGTGTCCTAAATACAATGAAAACAAGTAAGGAAAGTCTAAAGTTTCTTTAAAATTGCTTCAGATTTAAATGTTTCCCATCTTTTTTTACAAAAATTGTGTTCCACCCTAGTGCATTAGCCGACTTAAATTTTAAGTCTATATATTTTGTAGAAGTCTATCAAATTCTGTCCAGATCGAGTGATATTTAAATGTATGTATTTGGGATAAACCTTTATATATAGCACCCAACACATTTGACGGATGTGATATGGTATCGAAAAATTAGATCTACAAAGTGGTGCAGGGTATATTATAGTCGGCCCCGCCCGACTTTAGACTTTCCTTACTTGTTTTTACTAACATTGTCCTTCATCCCAGGGTATTAGCGATTTAATTTTTAATTCTAGCGATTTTGTAGAAGCACAAAAAATTGTCTCCAAATCGTTTCACATATAAATATTTGAATACGGAAATATAAACCTTGATAATAACTCCCAACAAATTTGGAGGAGTTGAGATGGTAACACAAATTTTGGTCTACATAATGGTGAAGGGTTTAATATAGTCGGCCCCGCCGGGGCCGACTATATTTGAATCAACCGATTCAAATTTCAAATCAAATTTCGCGCACTAGATTATAGTACTAATTGTTCTTCTTGTGCAAAATTTCAAGCAAATCAGGGTAAAACTCTGGCTCCTGGGCCTATATAAGTGCATATCGGGCGAAAGATATATATGTGAGCTATATCTAAATCTGAACCGATTTCTTCCAAAATGAATAGGGTTCTATTCTGACCCAAAACACTTAATTGTGCCAAATTTGAAGTCGATTGGACTAAAATTGCCACCTGGACTTTGATTAGAAAAATGTGTTCACGGACAGACGGACATGGCCATATCGACTCAGGAGCCCACCCTAAGCTTTTTTTGCCAAAGACACCATATGTCTATCTCGTCTCCTTCTGAGTGTTGCAAACATACGCACTAACTTATAAAACCATGTTCCACAGTGTGGCGCAGGGTATAAACATTTTTGAAGTAAAGATTATAAACTTTGTTTTAATTAAAATGCCATCATTTTAAAGAAATTTGTCCTTAATATTTTCCAAATTGCGCATCCTAAAATTTAAGTTGCATAATTTTAATGTCACGTAAATATTTTTTTTCAATTCCATTTCTGTGATTGAAGAACTTTCAATTAAAAATTAATTGGATCTATTAATTTCGTGATTGAACACAAAAAATATCGTCCTCAAAACAACCATCCATCGGCACAGATGTGCTCTCAATTCTAAGTCCTCCTGACTGTCGTTCTACTCTCCTTGAGTAGTTCCCGAGTCTTTGGCTTTGCGTTCTATAAGTTCACTTCACTATGTGTCTTAGATCTTATAGCCAGTTCATTCAGCTTTACGTTTCCTCTTATTCCGGCTTTGTCCCAGAACCCCGTATTGTCTGCTATTGCCTTCATTCCCCTCTGACAATCTTGGTTTGTGGTTTAGTGTTATTTCCGTGCCATTTGACACATTCCGCTATAGCACCAAGTTCTGCCCGCAGGATTGTGTTGTGGTCCGGTTATCGTAACAACATCTCCGTGCCATTTGACACATCCCGTTATAGCACAAAGTTCTGCCCGCAGGATTGTGTTGTGGTCCGGTTATCGGAACAGCATCTCGTTGTCTTGGTCCATCAAATATACGCCCAGTCTCGTCCTCTCATTCATCGTCGATCCATCGGTGTAACAGTTACATTCCTCTGTTATCTGTTCTAATGTTCTCTTCTCCCACGACCCTCTTACTGGCATCAAAATCCCATACTCGTCAGCTTTGGCTACCTCAGGTATACGATCATGGAGTGTTGCGGCATCCGCCATTACACTCACCGTCGCCTGTATTATTCTTCGATGGTTCGTCATGTTTCGCGGTACCGACTATTCTCACAATATCTTCATTCTCATAGCACGTTTTTGATCTGAACCTCTATAGGTCTTAAGGTTCGGATTGACGTGGTCTTCATTGCTCCAAGTCTTCAGTGCAAAAAAGTGTAGTTTTCCTATAGTGGGAGTATTTTGAAATCTTGATTTTATAAGTGGCCGTATGATTAACAAAAATTATCGTACAACATTGCGAATGAGTTATTCTAATATTACTGTGCATGGGTGCGCATGAAATCATGCATTCATAAAATAATCATACGCATCCGTCATTTTAAATGAGGATAATTGTCTCATAAACATTTGAGTCGCAAATGTGTTGGACTTCATTCATTAAGATCTCTAGGGGAAATTTCTATAAAATATAATCCTCAAATTTTGGAGTTTTTTTCAATAAAGTGAACAATTCAATAAGAATAAAATAATAATTAATTCGATTATATTTGCCAAGCATAAAACCTCTTCCTAATTTTCCGCAGCCATTTAACACCCAAAAAAAAGCTTTCTTTCACTCCCTTACCAATTGCCAGACATTTATTTGCAGAAAAAAAATCAAAATCTTCACATTGGCTACATATCAAATAACCATCAATAGCAAATGTGCTACTGATATAAAAATCTACAAGAACAATCAGGATAATAATCTCGATAGACTCATACTACTAGACGATGGCAACATCAATAACAACAACAAGGCGAAAAGTAATAAGAAAAGGAACTTACCCAAACAGTTTAACGCCCAATTCCAATGATGGTAACACTAATCGATATGGAGAATAATAATGGCGAAGTGGCGAAGGATAAGGAGAGAGTGAGGATGCGGAGGATTGGCAATAAGCATCAACCACCAAATTCAAATCAATAAAATGCAGCAATTTACAGATACCAATAATAATATAGAAAATACTTTGCCAATGTGACCACCGAAATTTCTAAGGCACAGTGGTTCAAAACGGTACACATTTAATATTGCTTGTGTAGTAATCAAAGAAATTCGATGGTGAACAAATATAATATACACGATTATATTGTGTACGGCTGGAAAAGAAATATGGTCATCTCAAAGTAGAGGTGTGCGCTTGAGGGAAATTTCACTCACATTCACGCGCATTCACGAAACAAAATGTTTATTCACGCACGCTCACGCACGATACCTGTTGCAGCCAAGCACACTCACGCACGAACTATTTTTAAGGACTCACGCTCATGCACGATTCACGATAATTCACGCGATTCACGAGACTCACGATATTTTCCCACCGGAAGTGAGCAAAGGTAGGTTAGGTATAGTGGCAGCCCGATATTTCTGGCTCACTTAGACTATTCAGTACATTGTGATACCACAGTGGTGAACTTCTCTCTTATCACTGAGTGCTGCCCAACTCTATGTTGAGCTCAATGACAAGAGACCTCCTTTTTATAGCCGAGTCCGAACGGCGTTCCACATTGCAGTGAAACCACTTCGAGAAGCTTTGAAACACTTAGAAATGTCATCAGCAATACTGAGGTGGGATAATCCACCGCTGAAAAACTTTTTGTTGTTTGTTCGAAACTGGGTTTGAACCCACAACCCTGTGTACGCAAGCCGGGCATGCTAACCATTGCAGCAAAGGTAACAAAATTCAAAAATAAAAAATAGTTCGACTGCTAAATGAATGTGATTTTGCAGAAATTTTATTCACACACATTCACAAACCGGCTTCATTTCGCACGCACGACATATTTGTTTAAGTCCCATTCACGAGAGTTGGTTTGGATTTTGTTCACGACTAACGTGATTCACGCGTGTCACGCGCACACCTCTATCTCAAACGTTTTTCAAGGCCAAAATGTTATTTTTGCATGATGGTAATAAGAGCTACAAGTGAACGCAATATCAATAGAGGCAACGCGGGCCGAGTTGGATGAATGGGGCGCGCGGGACCCATAAAGCGATGTGGAGCAATACAATGGTCGGAAGGGCGACGAAAATACTATGGGGTGAGCCATACAGTAAAAAGACTGGAGAATTACTCAAGAAGTGTAAGTACACAGAAAAAAAAAATCTGGAAAAACTTTCCAATTAAAGTCTTAATTGAGTTTTAAACAAGTATATACGGCCGTAAGTTCGGCCAGGCCGAATCTTATGTACCCTCCACCATGGATTGCGTAGAAACTTCTACGAAAGACTGTCATCCACAATCGAATTACTTGGGTTGTGGTATCTTAAAACTTCTTAACATCGTTTTCACAATTGTGATTTAGTCCATACATGGTATATATTAGACAAAAAAGTTATGTATAGGTAAGTCTACAAATAATTACGAACCGATATGGACTTTTTGTACGTAGAGAGCCAGAATTGAAATATGGGGGTCCTTATATGGGGGCTATATACAATTATGAACTTGATATGGACCAATTTTTGTGTGATTGGGGATCGATTTATCTGCGGGCCATATATAACTATAGACCGATATGGACCTAGTTAGGCATGGTTGTTAACGACGATATACTAGCACAATGTACCAAATTTATACTCATTCGGATGAAATTTGCTCCTCCAAGAGGCTCCAAAACCAAATCTCGGGATCGGTTTATATGGCGCTATGTATGATTATGGACTGATATGGACCACTTTTGGCATTGTTGTTAAACATCATATACTACCACCACGTACCAAATTTCAAGCAGATCGGATGAATTTTGCTTCTCCAAAAGGCACCGGAGGTCAAATCTGGGGATAGGTTTATATGGGAGCTATATATAATTATGGACTGATAGGAACCAATTCCTGCATGGTTGTTGGATACCATATAAAGGGTGATTCTTTTGAGGTTAGGATTTTCATGCATTAGTATTTGACAGATCACGTGGGATTTCAGACATGGTGTCAAAGAGAAAGATGCTCAGTATGCTTTGACATTTCATCATGAATAGACTTACTAACGAGCAACGCTTGCAAATCATTGAATTTTATTACCAAAATCAGTGTTCGGTTCGAAATGTGTTTATCGACAAATTTTGTTCAGCGATGAGGCTCATTTCTGGTTGAATGGCTACGTAAATAAGCAAAATTGCCGCATTTGGAGTGAAGAGCAACCAGAAGCCGTTCAAGAACTGCCCATGCATCCCGAAAAATGCACTGTTTGGTGTGGTTTGTACGCTGGTGGAATCATTGGACCGTATTTTTTCAAAGATGCTGTTGGACGCAACGTTACGGTGAATGGCGATCGCTATCGTTCGATGCTAACAAACTTTTTGTTGCCAAAAATGGAAGAACTGAACTTGGTTGACATGTGGTTTCAACAAGATGGCGCTACATGCCACACAGCTCGCAATTCTATGGCCATTTTGAGGGAAAACTTCGGAGAACAATTCATCTCAAGAAATGGACCGGTAAGTTGGCCACCAAGATCATGCGATTTGACGCCTTTAGACTATTTTTTGTGGGGCTACGTCAAGTCTAAAGTCTACAGAAATAAGCCAGCAACTATTCCAGCTTTGGAAGACAACATTTCCGAAGAAATTCGGGCTATTCCGGCCGAAATGCTCGAAAAAGTTGCCCAAAATTGGACTTTCCGAATGGACCACCTAAGACGCAGCCGCGGTCAACATTTAAATGAAATTATCTTCAAAAAGTAAATGTCATGGACCAATCTAACGTTTCAAATAAAGAACCGATGAGATTTTGCAAATTTTATGCGTTTTTTTTTTTTTTTAAAAAGTTATCAAGCTCTTAACAAATCACCCTTTACTAACAGCACGTACCAAATTTCAACCGAATGGGAAAAATTTTGCTCTTACAAGGGGCTCTGGAGGTCAAATCTGGGGATCGGTTTATATGGGGCCTATATATAATTATGGACCGATATCGACCAATTTTTGCATGGGAGTTTGAGGCCATATATTAACACCACGTACCAAATTTCAACTGAATCAGATGAATTTTCCTCTTCCAAGAGGCTCCAGAGATCAAATCTGGTGATCGGTTTATATGGGGGCTATATATAATTATTAACCGATGTGGACCAATTTGTGCATGGTTGCTAGAGACCATATACTAACATCACGTACCAAATTTCAACCGGATCGGATGAAAGTTGCTTCTCTTAGCGGCCTCGCAAGCCAAATCGGGGGATCGGTTTATATGGGGGATATATATAATTATGGACCGATGTGAACCAATTTTTGCATGATTGCTAGAGACCATATACTGAAACCTTGTTCCAAATTTCAGCTGGATCGGATGAAATTTGCTTCTCTTAGAGGCCTCGCAAGCCAAATCGGGGGATCGGTTAATATGGGGGCTATATATAATTATGGACCGATGTGGACCAATTTTTTCATGGTTGTTAGAGACCATATACTAACACCATGTACCAAATTTCAGCCGGATCGGATGAAATTTGCTTCTCTTAGAGGCCTCGCAAACCAAATTTGGGGGTCCGTTTATATGGGGGCTATACGTAAAAGTGGACCGATATGGCCCATTTGCAATACCATCCGACCTACATGAATAAAAACTACTTGTGCCAAGTTTCAAGTCGATAGCTTGTTTCGTTCGGAAGTTAGCGTGATTTCAACAGACGGACGGACATGCTCAGATCGACTCAGAAGTTCACCCCGACCCAGAATATATATACTTAATGGGGTCTTAGAGCAATATTTCGATGTGTTACAAACGGATGACAAAGTTAATATACCCCCCATCCAATGGTGGAGGGTATAAAAATATCAATTAAAAATTTAATTGATTCAACAAATTTTTTAATTAAAACAAAACTCAATGACAAAAATTAATAGTATCAATTAATTTTTTAATTGACTTTCAATTAATTTTTTAATTGATACTATCATTTCTGTGATTGAAGTCATTTCAAATAAAAATTAATTCGATCAATTAATTTCGTGATTGAAGACAAAAAATATTTTTTTGTGTGTAGGACAGTCATGAGGACCGTGGGAATAATGACCGGGCACATCGAATTGAGAGAACTTCTATACCGAATGGGAGCAGCAGAGGATGGTGCATGTAGGGCGTGTTTTGAGCATAATGAGACCTTGGAAAACTACCTTTGTCACTGGCATGCCTTTACTAGGCAAAAAGTTAAATATATTGGAGAAGAGGTGATTGGAGATTTGGCGCAGCTTGGAAATAGGGGCTGGAAACAAATTAGGGAAATCGTTAGAGACACAAAGTAGCTGGAATAAAAGAACGATACGATGGAAAGAAGAAGTTAGAGCGCACAACAAGCCGAATACTGGATTAGGTGTATGTCAACATGAGACAGGGCAACTTGAATCCTCCTTTCAACCTAACCTAACCATCACCATCACATACATGATTTCGTTAGGAATTAAATTTTTGGAGAGGAAACAACATTTTTGCAGCAAAAATGTTCCCAAAAATATAATTTTACTTTTGAAACAAGTTTGAGGTGACCATATTGATTTTCTGCGTGCACTCATGAAAATCAAATACTTACCCAGTTTTTTTTTCTGTGTTTGTACCACTGTATATCCGCTGTAGATGCTATGGATTCCAGCAGTTTATCCAAAGTTATGCAGACTATTAAGATCTATAACAATAACAACAATAAATGAGACTTTCTTCCCTCTATATAGAATGTCACGAAGATAGCTGAAACCATGGTCACACAGAAAGAAAGTAGAAGTGTAGATACTTCATAAGGAAACCCTGGAAAACACAATATACCAGGGGTTGTGTTTTTTTCTTTTCTTTGTTGGGAATGCCATATGTTACAGTATCATCATGACCAACAGACATCTTAATTCGCCATAAAAGAGGGCATGAAATGTATGAAAATATTATTACTACGGATTTTGAAATCTTAAACAAAAGAACAAAATCTCCACTCAAAAAAATTTTACTTGTATGCGAAAATGTTGGCATTCACGTAAAGGTTTACACCGACCGTCCAAATCACTATCTTCTGGAAAGTCAAGATATGGATAGCATCTATATCATTCGTTATATATTTGAACTGAACTTAAAATCACTAACACAAACATGAGTTCGTCGTACTGAATATACGTTCAAAAATTCCTATGGTACTCACTAAAAGCACAAATAAACAACAAGAACATTGGAAATAATTTTAAATAGATTTTAAATAAAATATGAAATAAAGGGTGATTTGTTAAGAGCTTGATAACTTTTTAAAAAAAAAAAAAACGCATAAAATTTGCAAAATCTCATCGGTTCTTTATTTGAAACGTTAGATTGGTCCATGACATTTACTTTTTGAAGATAATTTCATTTAAATGTTGACCGCGGCTGCGTCTTAGGTGGTCCATTCGGAAAGTCCAATTTTGGGCAACTTTTTCGAGCATTTCGGCCGGAATAGCCCGAATTTCTTCGGAAATGTTGTCTTCCAAAGCTGGAATAGTTGCTGGCTTATTTCTGTAGACTTTAGACTTGACGTAGCCCCACAAAAAATAGTCTAAAGGCGTCAAATCGCATGATCTTGGTGGCCAACTTACCGGTCCATTTCTTGAGATGAATTGTTCTCCGAAGTTTTCCCTCAAAATGGCCATAGAATCGCGAGCTGTGTGGCATGTAGCGCCATCTTGTTGAAACCACATGTCAACCAAGTTCAGTTCTTCCATTTTTGGCAACAAAAAGTTTGTTAGCATCGAACGATAGCGATCGCCATTCACCGTAACGTTGCGTCCAACAGCATCTTTGAAAAAATACGGTCCAATGATTCCACCAGCGTACAAACCACACCAAACAGTGCATTTTTCGGGATGCATGGGCAGTTCTTGAACGGCTTCTGGTTGCTCTTCACTCCAAATGCGGCAATTTTGCTTATTTACGTAGCCATTCAACCAGAAATGAGCCTCATCGCTGAACAAAATTTGTCGATAAACACATTTCGAACCGAACACTGATTTTGGTAATAAAATTCAATGATTTGCAAGCGTTGCTCGTTAGTAAGTCTATTCATGATGAAATGTCAAAGCATACTGAGCATCTTTCTCTTTGACACCATGTCTGAAATCCCACGTGATCTGTCAAATACTAATGCATGAAAATCCTAACCTCAAAAGAATCACCCTTTATATAGCTACGCGGATTATTAATAAGAATAAAAAGAATTTAGTTTATTCGAATTACCCTGTGAGGCATTTCATTTCAATAAATCTTAGCCTATTTTTAGGAGCCTAGTTTTTTCTATACATTAAGATGAGTACTATGTTTGAGTTTAGCCGCTAAAGTGAAAACTAAATTAGCAAACAATGGCATACAATTATACATGTTTGCTGCAAATTTTATTATAACTTGATGGGGAATAGTTTACTTTCATTTTGAATCACGTATATAGTACACTGTTATAGATGGCGTTATTTATTTTTATATTTATG